>NC_090610.1:4266738-4341696 GCF_004359215.1 Bremia lactucae | reverse complement strand
CTGAATTCTTATCGATAAATAGGTATAGACCATTATGTCTATTTATTCCGCAGACTAATCAGCTGTAGAAGTAATCAAAGAGAGTTACTAGATAAGATAGATAAGAATTCATTTACATGTTTAGTATTAGTTTATAGTTAAGACAACATTTACAAAGATAGATTAACAAGACACTTAACTATATTAATACAGTTTTCATTTTACACTCTTAAGCTAACTTGCCTTAAGAGAAGTCTTCCTCTATACGTACAGTGTACGTCACCTAACGAGAGGCACCACTCACATCTGAAGCAGTGTGAAGTGGACTTGTACTGAAACAGTACAAGTCGCAGTGCCCCGTTACACCTGGTAGCACTTTGTAGTCCGTCCAAGGACCACATTTCCCACATTTAACATGGACATGTTAGATGGTAGTGGGAATACGCATCACGTTTCCCCTGAAAGCTACTCCTTTCTAAGTGATATAGAAAGGAGTGCGGTTGAACGAATGAGTTCATCCGTAGGAAACGATGCAATCCTGGCATTACTGTCCAACTTAGACAGAGATGCCCTCCATTCAACCGTCGCCAAGTTCATACAACATGAACTTGACGAGATGAAGGAAAAAGTAGCCTTGCTGAATCAGCAAGGCTCTCAACAGGCGGAACTGTTGAGATTACAACAGGTACAGACCCCTGTACCTGGGATGACGCAAACGCGTCGTCCCGAAACTCTNTTGTAGACAGACTCAGCAAGATGGTACATCTTGCTGCCACAGTCGATCACGGCTCCGGGCTGTGCCCGTGTCTTTATCGACACGGTATTCAAAGACCACGATTTACCCCGTGAACTTGTCTTGGAAACAGATCCACGCTTCACGACGGAATCTAATAATCCGTATTCAGATCTCTCGGAACACGGCTGACTATGTCAACTTTTGATCACCTAGAAACAGATGGTCAGACGGAACGCGTCAATCGCTTTCTCGAAGAGATACTTCGAGGTTACGTCCAATCGTATCCGAATTGGAGCGAGCTTTCACCGATGGTCGAATTCGTCATCAATAATTCAGTGCATACGCCTACAACGCATACACCAGTCTTCGTGAACGGCTAACGCCATCCACGCATACCCACCCAATAAGAGGGATCCTCCAGTTTAAGGGGAGGGGGGCTCGCACGAGAAAAACCACTTCTGGTATATGCACATCACGCGTCGAAGTTACCAACGACGCAAATGATGTCGATGTCAATTGCTTCGACATCAAAGATGAGATAAATCTCATGCCAGTGCGCTTAAAGCGCACTGATAAAGACAGAACAAAAGAGTCGGCATAAGAACTTCTGCTGGCTCGAGAATCGGTAATCCGTTTCGTTCAGGTTTCCATTGCTAACGCAGTGTACCGGCAGAAACGGAATGCAGACAAACATGGAAGAGCAGATGTTCTTTCATTAAAAATTAATGACTTAGTACTACTCTCTACGGTAAACTTACTAAGCGTGTAGTCACTAATGCAGGTAGCAACAAACTACTACCCAAGTTCATTTGACCTTTTCTTGTACTGCATCGATGAGGCAATGCGTACACTATAGAATTGCCGCGTAGGATGCGAACGCTTCCTACGGTTTTTGTTGGTCGGCTCCACCCATAACATCAGCACGCGGTTTCTTCCGAGAACGGATCTGACCACCCTTTTCAAGAATTCGAAAAGATTCTTGTGATCACAAACCAGATTCTCATTTTGAATCTGGAGGTTATCATGTCTGGTCCGAAGATCCTCAAAACCGCGATGATCGGACGACTGCTCATCACGAAGAGTGGACGACAGCTCATCACGAAGAGCTTTTAATTTCCGTTCGTACTCCAACATGGAGTTCGCACTCTTCGAACAGTCTTCCAACAGTTCGATGTGTTGAGCCTGCACCGTCTGCTTCAACGAGCGAAGCATACCGCGCTCGTGATCAAGTCCCTTCTCCAATTCATGGAGGAAGTGATCGAGTTTATCGATCTTCGACTCTAGATCCGACACATGTGTCGGATCTAAATTTTCCTCCCCTGCCACAACCATTGGTGGATTCCCACGGTGGTCAACGTTTCTTTGTGTAACGTATTTAAAACCTCCGTGATGTGCAGGGGCAGCGAACGAGTTATCTCTTTCCCTGGCGCGGTTATTTACCTTCACACGACAGCTTAGAGCCTCGTTCTCAGCTAATTACTTACATCGAGAGACTCGTCCGTCAGTATGACGAGCCCCATCCGCTGGATAAGAAGGTCCATCGGAAAACACGCGCCTCTGTTTCATGTAAATCAATTGCAAAACGTCAATCCCATCGCGGATCTCGATGGAGATGCGAGCCTTTTCCAGGGCGAAGAAAGGGAATAGACATCCTCTTTTACTCGCTTCGTGTTGTCATCACAATACAGACAGGGATCACCGCACGTGAGGCATGGAAGTCCTGCCTCACGTGACAATTGATGCAATTTATACCTTGCACCGGTTGGAGTTCGTTTCGCAAACTTAACGCGAATTGCTTAAGTCTTTAAAGCCAGGCTTCGCGTCCAATGTCTTCGATATAACGAATGAACGCGTTCCAGTCTTGCATCAGCGAGACTTTATCTCGCTTGTTGTTGCCACTAAACCATCGATGCTTAAGAAAAGCATCGAGATAAAAATCTTCCTCAGCGCGAAAGTTCTTCGCGTCGGAAAAAGGCCATGTAGCTTTGTCGCAATGAAAAAGTACTATTTATTGGGAGGAGTAGTCTCTCCAGACAAGCTATCAATTAGCTGCGCGAGCAAAAGCCACGGCATCTTCACGGGGGCATGATGAGACATTTTAGTGTCTACGATCCCCTGAATGGGTACTACATGGACTTTTATTACGATGGCTTACGCCATCGTCATTATGTTCGGGTGACCGCACGGAAGATGGCGCTGGCAATGAGGAAATATCATCATCGTCGGGACCAATCATGCTATAGCGAACGCTATCAGCACGACTATCCGATAGAGCCCCCCTCATTCGAAGGCTCATAGTCAGTCGCCTATCGACGTTCAGCGACTATTCCACTCTCACCGAGGCGGCCATTTCATCCGACTCGAATTCAAAGTCGACCTCCAAAGGGGAATCGCATTCACGTGGTAAATCACCACGTGCACCCACAACATCTAGTGTTGCGGGAGAAGACGATACTACGGCAGACGGCACGTCTGCCGCAAGAGACAATAATGCGTCGCCCGCGGCTGCATGAGCCGCAGTCGAAGGCATCGCGCTACACGAATACCGCATGGACTCGTTAACCATGCAATAGAATTAAAAATGATGAATCTGACCAATCAACATCGTATTTAATAAAGTGGTCTTATAGTGACCACTCTATCCAATGACAGTCACAGCTGTTGTCGTCAAAGGGAGAGGTGATGTAACGGGGTGTATCGTTACATGAAGTTAACACTTAAAGGTTGTTAATAATATATTATCTAAAAGGTAGATAATATTTGAAGAATATTACTTTACATAGTTATATTCTAAAAGCTTATCCATTGGTAGATATAGACCATTATATCTTTTCTCCGCGGTTTAGTCAGCGCTGGACGCGCGCAAAGAGAGAGACAGATAAGACTTAATTACAGGTTTTGTATTAGTTTATAATTAAATTAGTATTGAAAAGATTAAAACAGAAGAACATAATCTTATTAAATACAGTTTTAAAATTTAAATCTCTTTTGAAGAAGTGTTTTAAAGAGCACGTACTTGTGTACGTGAAGTGACGTGAGGCACTTCTTGAACTGAAGCAGTGCGAAGTGGACTTGTACTGAAGCAGTACAAGTTAGTAGTGCCCCGTTACACATATATGCTACCGTGTAACGAGGCAACAACGGTACTAGTTAACCTACGCTGATTAAAGTTAAGGAGGTGTACCTTGAAACTACATGTACACAAAGGTACAGAGAGAGTTTTCTTACAAAGCTAAGAGAACTCAGCTTAAAAATCTAGACTTAAGGTTAATAAGATAAATAGTAAAATTGTATTAATATATTAAGTTTTCTACGTACGATCTTCTATATATTACTGGCTTTCTTAAATAATTAAATTATGAGTATGACGCCTACTTGCGCACCGCCGATGAACAGGCTACCACGTGTAACAAGGGACTTTTTTGATAGTACTGACAATAGTACTAGTTGGCCTACACTATTCACAGTAAGGGAGGATGCCTCAAAACTACACGTGAACAAAGTACAGAGGAAGTTTTTTACGAAGCTACGATAACTTAGCAATAAGGTCTAGTCTAATGCTTAGAATAAAGAGAAACTAAAACATTACTAATATATTTAGTCCTCAGTAACGATCTTTCATCTACTACATAAATTATTATATTTATAACTAAGTTTGGTTTTTACTTGCGCATCGCACAATCGTCTCCTGTAACGATTAGCGGGGTAAATTTTAAAATTAGATTAACCAATCAATATATAACAATTTGCACTTCTTTTCTTATTTCCTCTTAAGAAATAAATATATCATTTCTCTTTAAGGAAATAATACTTTATGTAACAGCACACCGCGTTACACAGGGTATTTACCCAAAAGTAAATAGATTGATGGGGAGTGATAAGATTCAACTGTTGCACCGCGTCTCATGTTTAACTGAAAGTAGTGGAATGTTGTACGGAAATTTTGAATTGAAGCTTTAATCATTAATTTCATTTTTCATTCTGCGTCCAAACTCAACAGAGAAAGACGAAACAGAAATGGTGAAGCTCTTATGTGCCTTAGTCGGAGAGGGAAACGTATTCAGTGTAGATATCGACGGAAAAGAGTTAGTGGGGGACTTGAAAAAGGCTATTAAAACTGAAAATCCGTACAAAATAAAATGCAGTGCTGCCGCCCTCAAGCTGTACTTGGCGAGGAAGGGGAACGCGTGGCTGTCGGACAGCGAGCCGAGTGCACAGCATCTCATAGCGGGAAATGTGAATGATGACATCAAAATTATGCTTAATTGTAAGCCATTAAAGACGTCTTGGCCTATCCAGGATTGTCTTGACGAAAAACAATTGCCCGCGCCGCAGCTAAATCAAATTCACGTACTGGTAGTAGTTCCAATTGACACTGTTCCTCAATTCGTCCACCCAAAACAAACTCTCACCATTTCGCCAAACAGTGCAAGGGTCAAAATTGTGGAAAGGTATGAGACTGTCTCTAAGACACTTGCGAAGACAGAGCAAGTCGAGTCACTTTCGAAGACAATCCGCATAATTCTCGAGGGGAATTTTAAAGTCACACCATTTGTCGTTTTGGAAAACTCGTCTGGTACGGGGAAGACGCAAATGGCATTCAACTTGGATGCCACTGGAAAGTTTGATGTTTTTTACATTTGGTGTGCTAAGTTGGGTGATAGTGCACAATCCATCTGTGCAGCGTATATATCACGTGCCAGAGCTTTCGGGATTTGCCTCGAAGACGACTTTGACATGACAAAACCTGAAGGAGACAGTACGGGCAGTATCATATCATTGCAGCATACAGCTTATCTATCTCTTTATGGATTTATTTATGCGGCACTGCTCGGAAAAAATGAAGTTGATAGAGCGGTCAGGACTCGCAAAGATGTCGAAAAGGCACTTGAAGATCGTGCTGCGAGTGGAAAGAAGCCCTTCATCTTTTTTCTAGATGAATTTCCACGTGATATTGATCGAGAAACCGCATTAAGCGATCATGAAACTAGTATGCCCGCGCCAACTACTCAAGAGGCTTACGATCATAAGCGTCGACTTCGTCTCATGCTAAACGTATTTCGATCGTTTGGACTTGTTGTGATAGCCAGCTCCACGAGTGGTACGGCACGTACTTCGGCCTTGGTTTCCTCTGGATCAAGAACCGATTCGGATTATTTGTGGTGCACAGTCCATCCACTTTTCCCGCGTACTGTAATCGGCTGTGACATTGGAATGTTGCCAACCGTTATACAAAACATTATCGCTAATAGTCGACCGCTCTTTACTGAGATTGCTCTCGAGTACATGCGGAAAAAGCCGTGGAGTGTCGGCAGCAATACAGTAAATTACTTAAATGCACTGGTTGGGCATTCGGCACGAATATTTGCCATGATGAAGGGAGGACGACCTCTAGATTTCAAAATTGGTCAACTGTGCTTGTTGCTGTGCTCAAGTTATCGTGCTGAAGACGGCAAAGCAAATTTGATTGATGGTCATTATGCGTGCTTAGATGAACAGAAGACATTTGGGCTGATGCTGAATGGAACCGGCCATCTATATAAAGTCGAAGGTGAAATTGAAGCCGACAAAGCCAAAGACGAGGCTCAAGACAAACGTACCTGGGAATGTCGTAATGTGTTTCCTCACCCGGCTAATGACGTGCTACTACACTTGACTCTGACCGGCGGCAAGTCATATCATCCGTTTGGCCGTCCCTTGCGTGAGGTCCTGTTGTCATTGTCGACTACAACATTGTATTTACATGGTACCAACGAGCCAATGAACGATGGGCAGCGTCTCGAAGCATTGGTGTCAGCAGCTGTCGTGATGGCGAGTCATGTTGACGGACTCGGCGGAGTGGCACTGACGACTTTTTTGGGTCGGCTTTTGGTCGAGTTGGGCGTCAGTTCACAAGATGAGAAGATCGAATTACCTCTAGGTTTTGAGATATGCGAGAATTGGGTCATTCCATTTTTGTCTCCTCCAAACGTGGAATGGCCAGCTTGGCTGCTTCATGACGAATCAATGCAGTTCGACAATCTCGTCCGAACTGCAAACGGTGACACGATCGACTTTCGTATTGATTCCGGGCTGATTTCTGTTGAATGCAAGGACCATAAGAGGCCTCTGTCTCTCGAGACAATAAAAGAGATACTGTTGCATGTACCCGCTGATTCCAAAGTGCATGTCGTTGTGACGAGATCATTGCAGAAACATTATTTTACGAAAAAAGGCACATATGCAACATTTGTGCGAGAACACAATTTGCCATTAATGGATATTTATCACGTTTCGTATGGGTCGACGCTAAAGGAAATAGTTGGGATGGAGAGTCAAGAATCGCAGAAAGTGCAGTGCATGGATGATGGCAGCACGAAGAACTGCGAAAAAAAGCTGGTCATTTTCATCGAGACTGGCAATGGGAGAATCTAGTCCCTGGAATTCTATCTGCATTTTGTTTTCTTTTTAATCAATACTGTTTGCTTTAACGTATATTCTATACAAATGCGTATTATCATGTATTCAACGCGTCCTCCAAAGCGTAAGAATTCTTCGACAGGAGCTTGCTGCTTAGTTTTAAGGTGGAGCAACATGGTAATGATGAAACGAGGTGTACCGGTACAGAAGTACTATTTCCTAAATGAGTAATAGTAAGTATCATGTTATTGAAAAGACGCAAGCAAAGAAGAAAGATAATTATCATTTCTGATTATTCAACTTGATAGTTCCAGTTTTACCAGATTTAGTAATATTGACGCAACCCCTCCTAATGTTAATACACCAATGTGATCAAATACACAATGATTGGACACAAATGTGCACCACACCCGTGTTCTGGGTCTAATTACTATTATTTAATAATTGACCATCCCCTTAAGTTCACCAAGTGTACTTAACGTAGACTGTGTAACATTAGGGCAACTTTAGCCCGTAACACCATCCCTCCCTTCAAGAACGAATTTTTATTTTTAAATTCGTCAAAGAGGAGAGAGGAACTGCGATCAGCTTTACGCCCCGCTAGTTCACTCAATCACTCTAGCGCACGCGTTTACATACACGGCGCCAAAAATGCCACCTAAAAGTGGCCACGTTGGTGGGTCGTCTGCGAAGACGCCCACTCAACCTCGCACTAAGCGCACGCGCCGCGTTAATTCGCCGGCCGCGTCTAATGCCTTAGTCGGAACGCCGACAGCCACTGCGGCTGTCGCGTTAACAGGGCTAAAGGATCCATCCCACTTTAACAGTGAGGATGTTGATCCGTCGCTCATTGTCGACTACAATGAGTCGACACCGTTGCCGTCACCTCATAGTAGTTATGCGGGCAACGAGCACATGAGGAGTGATGATGCGGCATTATTGCCCATCCAAACTTCTCTCATGGCTCACAACGCGGAGACAGCATCATTAACGAATGCTGTCCCATCGTCTGCGCTGGAAAGCGCAGCGACAGGTAATGAGAGCGCTACCCATAAAGGCGCAGCCGCTTCTCCGTTGGGTATAACCACAACGCCTTATGCTCAGACCATAATTCATAATGGTTCTGACATAGAGGATTCGGAGCCTAAAGCTCCGCCGACGACACGTGAACGTGCTCAGTCGGTGTCACAAGCCAGTCGTTTAGAACGTGGCTATGTGACGGGTGGCATTCCAAAGATGCCCCCTCCATCTAAATGGCCTCGTTTAAACGGGTCAAGAGCGTCGCTCCTAGAGCGCGCTCTTCTAGATGCGCATAAAACGCTTGGGCGTATTTTCCCGGTCCCGGTCGTGTTGCGTTCAAATGAAACGCCCGACCAATACAAGGCGGAATTCTTGCGCCGCATTCTGATGCGTTGAAGCAGCGGTCGCAACGAATTAATTTCCTTCGCTTGCGTGTGAACGAGATAATGGGCGGTACTGTACCCCCTGTTTCTTCTCACAACGCTACTTCTGCTAGTCCATTTGAGTCTAGCGAAGAGGCCTCAGCTGGTGCTCCTTTTCATAGGCAGCCACCAAGCCGGGCACATCTATACATAGGGTAGCGATCGGTTCCTAAGAGTCAAAATTCTTCGGGTAACCTTTTCATTGGACGAAAATCTGATACCTTTGCCCCACGGAGCGGTGGGCAAGCAACCTTTTAATAAGGAAGCGTTGATTCTCACCCGTATCACTCAGTGCAAGCGGCGCCCGATAGGAGTGGCGACGTCGCCCACGTATTCGCGGCTGTCTGACATTCGTCCGTTCAGTCACAGGCGTTAAGCGCTGCTGAACGACGTATTGTGTATCTCGAGGGTCAAGTCTCGCGACTGACCTCGGATCTTTTTAATGTCCGAGCGAAGGCTCGTCAGGATTATAAATGCCTGAAGACTCTTGGACCTCTTTGAGAGGATGATGCTGAGGGATCCGCGTTACTCGCGTGATGTCCCTCGCTCTCCAAATCCTGTTCGTGGTGGGAGGAATCGGTCCGATAGCTTTTCGCCTTCACCGCCCCCCTCACCCGAACGACGCTTGACTCACTGTCAGCGTCACCATCGGTCTTCTTAGACGGATGAGGATAAATGCTCTCATTTAGGTCTACATACCGTTTCAGACAACCCACGTAAAATACGGGGTGCGCCTTTATAGACGGAGGTAGGGTGAGCCTATAATTTAGGTCTCCAACCTCTTCGACCACCGTAAGGGCCCAATGAAACGCGGCAACAACTTCGTAGTACCTCCAGGCAGTAAGAAATTGCAATTTTAGGTAGGGTAGCAGTGCTTAATAGTACTTTTTCTCGTTGTGCTTGTCATGTCCGCTTGCCATTGTGTCACGGACTTTACGTGTGATGGCTAATCGCTCATCCACAAAGCGTTAAGCCTCGCTCACGCTTTTAGCATCAAACGCGCCTATGACACCGCTGAGATATCGGTCATAAGGCGTAGTTTTATCGACCACTGCTAAACTGGCAGGGTCACGAGGGCAAGTTTCTGTCTTTGAGATGATACCCTCATGGGTCATGGTCATATTGACGAAACACTGTCCCTCTTTCGCACCGAGCATAGTGAGGGGACCTCGCCCACTAAGACTCGGGCTGCTCAGAAACGAGACTGGCGTCCGAGGATGGTGCAGTCCGTTAATGTAAAGCGGTGTCTCACCCGTACTGGCGTGGACACTGTTATTTATAGCGAACTCCACAAAGGGCAATTGCTTGCTTATACCTTGCACCGGTTGGAGTTCGTTTCTCAAACTTAGGGCGAATCGCCAGACTTCGCGTCCAATGTCTTTGACATTGCGAATGAACGCGCTCCAGGCTTGCATGAGCGAGACTTTACCTCGCTTATTGTTGCCGCTATACCATCGATGCTTGAAAAAAAGCATCGATATAAAAATCTTCCTTAGCGCGAAAGTTCTTCGCGCTGGGATCAAGGCCATGAAGCTTTGTCGCAATAAATAAGGGACATTTATCGTGAGGAGTAGTCTTTCTAGACATTCTATTAATCAGCTGTTCGGGCAAAAGCCACGGCTCCTTTTCAGGAAGATGAGACATTTTACTGTCTTCACTCCCCTGAGTAGTACCCACTGAAGCAGGAGTACCACAAGAACTTTTCTTACGATGGCTTACGCCATCGTCATCACCACGCATAGAAATATGTGCGAACGACGGCACGGGAGACGGTACTGGCGCTGAGGAATCATCCTCATCGTCGGACAGTGGCGAATACTACCAGCACGTCTACTCGAATGAGCCCCCTCATTCGAAGGCTCATAATCAGCCGCCTGACGGGTATCAGGCGACTGTTCCATCCTCCCCGAGTCGGCCATTTCGTCCGACTCGCACTCATAATCGACCTCTAAAGAGGGGTCGTACTCACGTGGTGAATCACCACGTGCACTCGCAACACCAAGTGTTGTGCGAGTGGAAGACACTACGGTAGACGGAACGTCTACCGCAAGAGATAACAATGCGTCACCCGCGGCTGCACGAACCGCAGCCGAAGGTTCAGCGCTATCTTCACCCCGCATGAATTGTTCCTTCATGCGATGGAATTTAAAATGATGGATCTGACCAATCAAAAACATTTTAAAAATTAAGTGGTCATTTAGCGACCACTCCACCTAATGACATTCAGAGTGATTGTCGTTTAAGGGAGGGGTGATGTAACGGGGTGTATCGTTACATGAAATTAACACTAAAAGGTTGTTAATTAATATTATCTAAAAGGTAGATAATATTTGGAGGAAATTACTTTATATAGTAATTTCCTGAATTCTTATCCATAAATAGGTATAGACCATTATGTCTATTTATTCCGCAGACTAATCAGCTGTAGAAGTAATCAAAGAGAGTTACTAGATAAGATAGATAAGAATTCATTTACATGTTTAGTATTAGTTTATAGTTAAGTCAACATTTACAAAGATAGATTAACAAGACACTTAACTATATTAATACAGATTTCATTTGACACTCTTAAGCTAACTTGCCTTAAGAGAAGTCTTCCTCTATACGTACAGTGTACGTCACCTAACGAGATGCACCACTCACATCTGAAGCAGTGTGAAGTGGACTTGTACTGAAACAGTACAAGTCGCAGTGCCCCGTTACAACTTAAGTTACTGGATCGACATGAATGGGACAGCGCACGTTGATAAGGTGCGCGGTGAAGCTGGATAACAGTAAGGCACGCCGTTGTAGTGTGCATGTGGTAGCATGTAGCAATACGTAGCTACCAAAGCGACAAGGATGTGTAGGCCTAAGTCGGACGGACATTTTCGGGTCGTTAGGATAATTAAATGACTGTAATGTACCAAAAAAAAGTGAAGTAACGTGTGGCACTACTTTCACTAAAGAAATGCAAAGTAGACTTATACTGAAGAAGTACAAGTCGGCAGTGCCCCGTTTCAATATGACTCGGCACAAGGGATGACTTGATCACTTGCCGAAAAGACCGAGCAAGCTTTCAGATAACTCGGATGTTAGATCACTGTAAACACTAAAGCCAGAATCTACAGCACTCATATTTTTTCCAGGAGGGCTCATACGGTTTGTCATACGTATGCGTGCAAATGCTACAGAATGGCATGTAACGAAACTCGGTTATATTGCAAAGAATTCGCTAAATTATCGCTGCCGAGTATTTTTTTCGAAACTCAGTGTTTAAATTGCTATAAATTTACAATACTTACATTTTCACTAATTGGTGACAATTTAAGACGGGTACGGCTTAAAGATCTCTTAGAATGATCAATAATAAAAAAAGCTGATCGTCTCTGCTGAATTTTACAGACAATGTAGTGGCTTAGCTGCAGATAGGCTCTTTTAAGGCGAAGCTATAGAGATTGGATCGCTACTCCTTAAAAAACTTTTAAAAAACTTTCGTGCGAGGCCCAACTTTGCAACGACACAAGGCACCCAAGACTTTTGATTTAGTTTGATAGTGTCTGCAGGCGTTTTGATGAGTCATGCTACAGCGCCTGTCCTGTCCTCGAACCATTCCAATGTTGTGCAACATAATAGCGCCAACTTATAGCTTCTATAGACAACACCACGTGCTGCTTCACCCATCCTGTCATTCTTTTAAATGCAATCGACAGACGTCTAATCCACTCTGTCCAGTCCATGAAATACTTTGCAATTCGAGTGTAAGGCGAGCCGACGAATGTGACACGGTCGAAGAATCTGCTTTCCCTTCTTGCTTCCAGTCGCATGCGTCCACCTCAAGAACATCATAGAAGCTTTTACCTAGATAAAGACGCTTGCCATCTTCGGTGCAAGCAAAACCCACCACGTAGCGTACAGGCATCCCATCCAATGCAAAATCCCATTCCACTGCCAATGAAACTGATTGCGGACTGTTGCGCTTGAATGAGACAAGCCTCGCATTTTCGCAGCTCTTCGGCTGGCTGTGCACGCTTCGGTACACTGCATCAACCGTACGATTGCCGTTGCTACCGACCACACAGATTTCTCCAAGGTATGCCAAAAAGTCTGAAGTTTCGCACATTTTTCTGTTATTCTTGGTGCAGAGAACGCCGATTTCGACGATATGTTTTTGGTCCCACAGCTGACCCCCAATACGATAAGTTTTCTTGCACCAACCGTCAGAAAGACCTTGTATTACCTCAGCATTTACGCCTTCGATATTGAAAGTATCGGTACGAATCGGATGGAAAAGATGCTTTTTCATCGATGCCTTTGCAACCGTTGATACAACAATTTTGTCTTGATGAATAAGTCGAGTTTTTGAGCTCGATGCGTTATCTTTAGAGCGCAATATCACATAGTGCGTGGCACAATCCAAGCCTGGACACACTGTCAGCACGAGCAGACACACAAAATCATCTCGTACTGCAGTCGTGTATGAAATCTCCACGGTTCGAAGTGGCGAGAACTCAATATCCACATCAAAGAGCTTGAAATACGCTTTTTCGCGTCCAAATAATTGACCCTATGGCTCACACAAGATTAGCAACCTTAAGCTGTAGTATGACAAGTTCTTGTACTAACCTGTATTTGAACGCTGGCACCTCCTTGAAAGGCTGTATTATACGAGATAATCGCCTCCATAGACCCTGTAGCAGTAGAGACAGATGCACCAGTGTGCAATGCCTGATCGGGCTGAATGCTCTGCTCTGTGACATCAGACCAAATGGAAGAGCTCACACGAGATCCTTCTACCCATACACCAACACCATATCCCACGTTGAATGCCGTATAAAAGCAATTCTCCCCACCTAGTGCATCATAGCACGGGCTTTTCTTTTTCCAGCTTTGCCGCACAGTATTCCAAAAGGAATTCTCGACAATACCTACTGGAACTTTGTCTAAATGCTGCCAGCTAATGCGAAGGGCAGCAGAAACACCTGAGTTCCAAACCTGACGAAGCAGCTCACTACATTTGATTGTGCTATCGTCAAGCTTTTCGTGTCGTTCGGGCACATCGATGCCCATGTAAATATTATATCGACGATCGCGATCAAAAGCAGCTGAAAACTTGGCGTCTTCCGAAGTCCAGCCATCGTTTGCAAAAAAACCGTCGACGTTGCAAACAAATTCGGCACTGGAATCATCGAAGCGAACGTAGGCGCACTTTTTGCCAGAGCGGGAAAGGCTGCCGTTCCAAATGACGTGGGCCAGTGGATTGTGAAGCTGCAGCATCGTGGAAAGCGTGCGTAGAAAGACATGAATATTCATTACGAGCTCAGGTGAAACGTCATTTTGTACAACAATGAGCCAGCCATCAAAACCACTTTGCCTCGCGATAGCAGCCAGCTTGGATGCAAATGTCTGCACAATAATATCCAAAAGTATTAGCTACCGACAAATAAAAAAATGTCATTAATTGCGAGCGTACCTCGGCCGAGCGAGTGTCTTTAAATATTTCGTTACATTGATTGATACCGTCAGGACCTTTCGTGAGTAAAGTCCCTAATACTTGAGCCCCGTGGCGATGCCCAGCGGCGATCCACCCACTCGGTGGTGGGCTCACGAGTGCATGGCTAAAAGACACAAACACGTCCACGAGATCCCATTGATAAAATTGTGTTTCATTTAAATCAGCCAATTTATGTTTGAACCGGTCCTCTTTATATTCTCGCGTCATGTCGTAGCACACTAGCAATTTACTGCGTCTACGTTGCTTTGTCGCTTTTAAAGCAATCGGCACACGGCATTTCGACAGATTTTGAATATCAAACGCGCGAAGCTCCAGCACTGTATGCAATAACTTCATTTTTAATGTAGCCACGTCAAAAACTTGGTTGCTATCTTGGACACACTGAAACCCATTCATTGGACTGAGTACCAGAACTCCCGTATTACTTTTTGTATCCAAACGTATGCGACTCCAGTCAAATTGGTCATTAAGCTTAGTTTGCCGTTCTTCGACTAATAGACTACGTAACGGCTGTGATCCGCCCACGAATGTCCCTTTGCGAAATAAAAACTCGTTTTTGGTTGGTTCTTTGTATCGTTCCCGGAGCAATTCCATGACCCTTGTGCCACCTGCTATCCGAGATAAATTTACGACGTGAAAAGGTGCTCTTAACGCATTAAAAAAGTCTTGAAAATGTGCCAAATGATCTTTACTTGCAATAAACAAGACCGTCTCATTCGTGGAGATTTCATGCTCGATGAACGTGATAAATCGCGTCTCGCGAGCAGAATTGATAGATAAATCAGTGGGGGGCGAGATGGGTTGTGTGCGGTAGAAACACCAGTATAGTAGCGCTAATCCGACGACCACCAACGTCGTAATTCCTTCCACGGAGATGGTGGTGCTGCTGCTGTCTTTTGCAGAAGCAGTAGCAACGAGATACATTTGATATTCGACAAAGGAATATTGTTAAGGGTTAATCTTTAGGATAAAACCACTAAAAGATCGTAAAGTTATCGTTTCTGCAGCGAATGTGTCTAGTCACTGAAAGTTATTACTTGTTAGCGGACCACTGGCATTTTGGGCGAAAGTTTGTGGCCACTGGAGCAAGGAATATATAGAAGGAGTGTAAGGAAAGTCAAACCAGTGGAATTAAGAGCTTAGTATATGTAGGCGGCGCTTCTCAAGCGACAAATGTAACGTTAGCTCTTTTGAATCAAAATTCATAAACTACCCCTATTTTTTCAAAATTCACAATATGCCTCTTTCTCATACATAAACTCAGCTAACTTACGTGCGGGATTATCGCATTGCGCTACTTGTTTCAGCTGTCGATTTTTTGCAAAGGAATGACAGAGCATAGCTCGTTTTATCCAAGTTGCCAGTTGGTTCTTCGAACCCCTGGATCCCTTGTGTAACGGGTGTATCGTTACATGAAATTAACACTTAAGGTTGTTAATTAATATATTATCTGAAAGGTAGAGAATATTACTTTATATAGTAATGTTCAGAAATCTTATCCATAAATAGGTATAGGCTATTATTTCTATTTATCCCGCAGACTAATCAGCTGTAAACGTAAACAAAGAGAGAGAGACATATTAGATTTCAATTGAATGTTTAATATTAATTTTTAATTAAGTAAGCATTAACAGATAGAAAGAAGAAGAAACTTAAATATATTAATACAGAATTTTCATTTAACCCTCTTTAAGGTATATGTCTTAAAGAGAAGTCTTCCTCTGCACGTACTAGTGACGTAAGGCACCATTCGCAACTGAAGCAGTGCGAAGTGGACTTGTACTGAAGCAGTACAAGTCGTAGTGCCCCGTTACACCTTGAACAAGGATTCGTTAAGCTTCTATAGGTCGTACGACTCCCTGAGTTGTTGAACCCATTAGTTCAATAGAACTAAGAGACTCTCTGAGTCTAAAAGTCTTCCTCTGACTTTAGGAGCGAGGTAGATCCGCTGCAGTGCGGTTGTTGTGGTGGGCGCCTTGGCGACCTCAGTTAACGCACGAAGTACTCTGGTATACGTGTCGTCATGGGAGGGTAATCCGGCTTCTCGTGCGCACTTGCTAAGTAGGAAGTAGTTTTCGGACTGATTCATATTTAATCGTAATAAAATGTAAATATCTACTTTTACCAATCAAAAATGTCATCTCTGTAGATAACATTACTATGTATTGCAAGCGTATCTTTCTAGATACCTCGCGTGACGGATGACGCTAGCCGTCATCCCCGCCAATATGAATGCCTTCAGGGACATCACATACACAATGTGGGTCACAATGTGAACCACAACCAAGTGGTAGGAACAATTACATTACTCAGTAAGTGACCATACCCTTAAGTACACAAAGTATACTTTACGGTGTGTATGGGCAACTTTAGCCCGTTACACCATCTTCTCTTTAAAAACAAATTTACATTTTGCAAATTCGTCAAAGAGACAGAGCAACAGCGAGCTGCTTTACGCGCCGCGTAGGTCTCTCATTACCTCTTACTACCTAGGTCTTACACGAATATGCCACCTAAAAGGGGCAAAGTTGGTGGGTCGTCTGCGAAGACACCCACTCAACCACGCGCGAAGCGCACGCGGACAGCGTCTAATGCATCAGTCGAAACGCCGACAGCTACTGCTGCTGTCGCGTTAACTGGGCCTTAGAGATCCATCTTACTTGCGCAGTGCGGATGTAGATCCGTTACTATTGTCGATTACAATGAATCGACTCCATTCCGCGTAGTGATGATGAAGAGCGTGGTGGCGCTTTGACGCCCATCCAATCGTCTCCCATCTCAACTAATTTTGAGACAGCAACATTTACCTATGATGTCTCGTCGTCAGCGCTGGTTAGCACAGCGACCATTTATGAGAACGCTGTCCATAAAAGCGCAGCTGCTTTCCCGTTGTGTAAAACCACAACATTTTATGCTCAGACCATTATTCATAATGGTTCTGACATAGAGGAGTCTTAATGTGAGGCTCAGCGGACGACACGTGAGCGTGCTCAGTCGGTGTCACAAGCCAGTCGTTTCAAACGTGGTTATGCGGCGGGTGGCATATCACTTATGCCTCCTCCATCTCAATGGCCTCGTGTCAACGGGCCGAAGGCGTCGCTCCAAGAGCGCGCTATTCTAGATACTCATAATTATTATGGCGTCTTTAATTTATGGAAGATTCAGGAGAATCGCTTGGACGTATTTTCCCGATCCCGGTCGTGTTGCGTTCCAATGAAACGCCCGACCAATATGAGGCGATATTCACGCGCCGGTTTCATCCATTACGACGCGATGAAACAGCGGTCGCGGCGAAGTAATTTCGCTCGCTTGTGTGTGAAAGAAATCATGGGCGATACTGTACCCCTTGTTTCTTTTCACTAGCTTGGCTAATCGCACTTCCACAAAACGTTAAGCCCCGCTTACGCTTTTGCATCCAACTCGCCTATGACACCGCCGAGAGGTCGGTCATAGGACGTAGTTGTAAATAACGAAACATCGTCATTGTTGGAAGCACAGGAATTCCTTGCCGTGACTCCATACTGACCACTGCCAACCCGGCAGGGTCACTAGGGATAAGTTTCTGTCTTTGAGATGATGCCCTGTTTCGTCATATTGACAAAACTGTGTCCCTCTTTCGCAGCCCGAGTCTTAGTGGGGGAGGGTGGCGCATCCGTTTATTTGAAACGATGTCTCACCCGTACTGACGTGGACACTGTTATTAATAGTGAACTCTACAAAAGGCAATTTTTTGCTCCATTCTTTGGGAATCGCTATCGTGCGTAATAAACTGCCACGACCCTATTGGCACTTTCAGTTTGGCCATCGGTATGAGAATGATTTGCGAACGACATGTAGGGCTTGCTACCTAGCAGATCAAACACATGTCGCCAAAAACCTGACGTTGAAATGTTGATCCCGGTCCAATACTATGTCCTCGGGCATCCCGTATAGTCAGTAAACATGATCCAGGAACAAGAGCTGCCTCCTTGCCTGTTATCGGTATTTTGAATGGTGCTTAATGCGCCATCTTGCTCAGTCTGTCTAAAACGACGACGAGCCCCGGCCGACCCTTGTGGTCGGGTGGCATGCCAAACATGAAGTCCAGCCTGGCTCACTTTCAACAATTCGTTGGAATCGGTAGCGGCTTCAGTGGCGCACTGCTGGATGGTGCAGGCTTAACGCGCTGACACTGTTCGCAAGAGCGAATATAGTTGGCCACCCATCTATATAGATGTGGCCACCAAAATTCCTCTGAAACTATAAAAATGTCTTTTCACGGCCCAGATGCCCCCTAAATGGCGCATCATGGAGCTCTTGAAGAATTATCAACTTGAGATCTGTGTCATGAGGCACATATATTTTCAAGGGATCACAAGATGACAGCTGATGCCATAACAGCCCATCGCTGTAGCTAAAGCGATCTAGCTTAGCTTTCAGGTGCGACGGAAGGGAAACCTTTCGTCCACCAAAGTGATCCAACAGCAGGCGACAGTGGTCGTCCTGACTGTAGCTCTCTTTTATCTCAGAGGCTAATGAGCTCGTCACGTGGTATGCCTTCATGGCTGCCAACGTCGACGGCTGAAATTGTGCTTTCGCACTAGACACACTTTCCTGGTGTCTTTTCTCGAAGTATGGTCTGCGCGATAAAGCATCAGTCAAGACATTCGACTTTCCCGGCTTATATTCAACTTTGAAATTAAATTCAGAGAAGAATGTGAGCCATCTTGCCATTCTAGGCGAGAGGTGCGGTGAGCTTATTCCAGTCCGCACTATTGCATGATCTGTAAAAACCACAAATGGTTCGGTGCCCAATCGGTGCACTCGAAACTTGACAAGAGCATGCTGTATTGAAAGTAGCGCTTTATCATGCAGAGGGTAATTTCGTTCCGCGGCTTATAGAAGCCGGGAATGATAAGAGATGACACGGTCAACGCCGTCGTCATCCTTCTGCATGAGCACGCTTCCATTGCAAAATTATTTGCATCACAGACGACGCTAGAAGGCTTATCCTCGTCTGGCAATGCCAAGTCCAAGGCCTCTACAAGAAATTGCTTCACTGATGTGAAAGCATCTTTTTGATCTTCCAACCAAACCCAGTATGCGTCCTTTTTAAGGAGTCAGTATAATGGGTTAGTTTGCTGAGCATAATTCTTGCTGTATTTATGCAAGTAATTAGGAATTGGCGCAAATCCTTCACATGCCCGTCGGATTGGCCATTCCTTTACTGACTTTACCTTGTCTAGGTCTGCTCGTACACCATGTGCAACTACGATGCAATCCAGCAAAGGTATCTCAGGGACCGCTATGACGCACTTTTGCAAGTTGACGTACAATGTGCTTGATGCGTTTGTAGAATGTCGGATTCTCGGCCAATGCTATTGAGCCTTGGTTGTCCTCATAGATCTTGACCGCATCGCTTCTCGACATCTCAACGAGCTCACACAGAAATGCCTTTAGCCACACCGCTTCTTGTGCTACTTCTGGCAACGCCATGTGTTCGACTTCCGTAGACGAAGTGCCACAGTGCGCTGCTTCTTGCTTTTCCAGCTGATACATCCGCCGCTCATCAAAAATGCCACTGGTGCTTCTTCTTGACTCTGTGTCTCCAGCCCAGTCTGCATCCGTGTAGCCTTGAAGTCCCTTGTCACTTGATGCTTGAAACTTGATACCATGCAATTTGTGCCTTGTATATACCTGAATACTCTCGTGAGTGCTTGCTAGTGTGTCGGACATAAAACTGTAGCAAATTGGCTGATCACTGCTACTACCGCAGCGAGATCGGGGCGTGTATCGACCGTAAAGTACATCAGGTAGCCGACAGCATTTCTATATGGTACCCCAGCCATGGACTCGTTGTGTTTGCAACCTCCTTCGCACATAAGCTTTTTTTTGTCAGCTTGAGTCCCGGATCCTGTGTATTCGTGCATAGTAGGGCCCGAGAACGGGCTGAGCAATAGAGTCGCACAAGCGTCATTTAGACGCTGTGTTGTAGAGTGATATTGGAGTATGTCTCCACTCTGGACAAGTTAGCTGATATCATGACGAAGCCTATTCCAGCGACGCAGTTTTGTGTGCTTCGGAGCAAACTTGGTATTCAAGCGTCTCCCTAATCGTCGAGTCGAGTGAGAGTGTTAGCTAGGAAGCGACTCGACTACATCAAGATAGTACCCATAATTACCATTATATACCGGTAATGACGTCACAGTGTGACGTCATGGGGATGACGTTAGTAGATGACGTCAGTAGTTTCTAGAAGGTTCTATGAGCTATGATTGGAGAATCAATGATTGGCTTCGAGGTAGCTATAGGTTGCGAACTAAGGACCTTAATATATTCACTTTGCATTTCGCCAAGTAGTGCTCACTTGACCTTAGCATAAGTCAAACAGTGGGAGCTGTGCGATGGTTGCGCACCTGGCAAATAAACGCGAGTGAGCTTCATGCAAAAGTCGCCTCATCACGCAAATAAGCTGCTAGAAGTCATTCAGAGTGACGTGAGCGGTCCTATGCAGTCAGCGACTTTTAGCGGTAAGTGGTACTTCGTCACATTTACAGATGAGTACTCGCACTTTACCAGTGTTCTTGTTACGAAGCAAGTCGGAGGTCTCAAACAAGCTCGCCAAGTTTGTTGCGTTCACTGAGACTTAGACCGGCGGAGTTGTCAAAACTCTTCGTTGAGACAACGGTGGTGAAAACACTTCGAGCGTATTGGCCAAGTTCTGCAAGCGTCGTGGTATTGAGCAAAAATTCACGCTACCCTACGCTCGCAACTGAATAGGGGGGGGGGGCGAACGCATGAATCGTACACTCGTGAATTGCGCAAGATGTATGCTTGAGCTCGCTGGACTGCCGAAATCGTATTGGGGCGAAGCATTCATGACCGCTACCTTCCTTCGCTACCGCTGTCCAACGCGAGGTATTGTATGGAAAAGTCACTATATCAGGTTTGGACCGGGAGGAAACCAGCGCTGGCAAATCTAAAGGTGTTTGGCTGCCATGCATTTGTAACAGTTCCAAAGGAAAAACGTCGCAAGATTGACTCTCGAACGGTACGCTGTCCATTTCTCGGCTACTCGAAGCATGAAAAAGCATATCGTTTCGAAGAAAGATTGAGAATGGCCGTGTACTAGTGAGTTTGATGCAAAATTTATGGAAGACATGTTTGACAGTGAGAGATGCGTCCGCCAGAATAGCGCGATTGTTGTTCAAGAGGCTGATGAATTGGCCGATGACGACTCTCCACAACTCGAAGAAACTGATCAAGAGAATGAAGAATGTGAGCAGAGCGAAGAAATGGAGCCTGGCACCAAGCGGCACGAAAGGACTCAATCGCTCGAAAAAGCAGCTGAAATTCCAACGTCTAAGCGACACAGTAGATACCAATCAGTAAAAGAAATGTCTGCTACGGCACACGATTTTGAGGCTGCGTACGTTGTGGATTCAGTGGGAGAAATGCCGACCACGTTCAAGTCGGCGATGGAATCCAGCGACGCAGCCAAGTGGCAAGAAGTATGCAACTCGGAAATGGAATCGCTTCAAAAGAACAAGACATGGACGCTTGTGCCGCTACCAAAAGGGCGCAAGCCAATAGGCAATCGGTAAGTGTTTCGCGTCAAAGAAAATCAAGACGGTATAGTGGAGCGACACAAGGCGCGTCTAGTGGCTAAAGGCTTTGCACAGAAGTTTGGCATTGACTACGAAGAAACGTTTGCGCCTGTGGCCAAGTTTACATCTATTCGGATTCTGCTCAGTTTGGCTGCCAAGTACGGACTTACTGTCCATCGGATAGACGTAAAGACAGCGTACCTCAACGGCCAGCTCGACGAGGACATCAACATGGCGCAGCCAGATGGCTTCAATGATGCAATCAATCCGGACTATGTGTGCAAACTAGAACGGTCAGTGTACGTGCTGAAGCAGTCGCCTCGCATGTGGAAGAAGCCCCTCGATGATTTTATGCTAGGGCTCGAGTTCAAGAAATGCGAATCTGGCCACTGCGTCTAAATGAAGCGTGGTAGGCAAGATATGATCTTTGTTGCGCTTTACGTCGATGACTTAATTTTGGCTAGCAGTAATGAAAAGGTCAAGTGAGCACTAGTTGGCAAAATGCAAAGTAAATATATTAAAGGACTTAGTTCGCAAACCTATTGCTTGTTACCTCTAAGCCAACCATTACTTCTAGCCAATTAGCGCTTCTGAAATATTCTAGAAGCTTCTGACGTCATCAACTGACGTCATTACCGGTATCTGCCGGTACCCGCCTTTGGCCTGCTTGCTGCATGAGACGCCTTTTTCACAGCGTCCTTAAGAACACTCCCACTCGACTCGACAGCTCTTGGGCCTTGTATCCCGAGCTTGCCACGAAGTACGCAAAACTGTGTCGCTGGAATTGGCTTGGTCATATCGGCCAGCATGTCGAGAGAAGAAATATATTCGAGAATCACTTGACCGTCTTTAACCTTGTCGTATACAAAATAATATCGAATGTCGATGTGCTTGTTTTGCTTGTGATACTCTGGATTCTTTGCCATTGCAATTGAGCCTTGGTTATATTCATAAATCTTGACCGCTCTATCCGTGGACATCTCACCGAGCTCGCACAGAAATGTTTTAAGCCATACTGCCTCTTGTGTCGCCTCTGACAGTGCCATGTACTCAGCTTCTGTAGATGATAGAGTCACCGTATGCTGTTTCTTGATCTTCCAGCTGACACACCCGCCACTCATCATAAAAGCGTAGCCGCTTGTGCTTCTTCGTGACATCGTCTCTCCGGCCCAGTCCGCATCCGAAAACCCTTGCAGTCCATTATGAGTTGCTGCTTGAAACTCGATGCCACGGCATCGAGTTTCGTGAGTCCTTGTACCTTATATATACCTGAAAACCCTTTTGAGTGCTTGCCAGTGTGTTGGGCATGGGTCTGCAACAAATTGGCCAAGTACTCCAACTGCCGCAGCGAGATCCTGGCGTGTGCCAACCATAATGTATCAGGCAACCGACAGCATTTCGATACGGCACACCGACCATAGTTTCACTGTGCTTGCATCCGCCTTCGCACATGGACTTGGTCAGCTTGAGTCCTGGACCCTGGGGCGTCCTAACGGCCTTACTGTTGTCCATGTTGAACTTCGCTAAAATATTACATGCAAACTTGGTCTGCCGCATCGTGAGTGCCCCAATCTCAAAGTCTTGCTCAATTTCAATTTCAGGAAATTACTTGAGCTGGCCCATATCCGTCATCTCAAATATGTGGCTCAGGGCTAACTTAGTTTCTTGTAGCATCTTGCTGGTACTGCTAGCCAATATAAGTCATCGACGTATCATGCAACAAAAATCAGGTTATGCTAGGACTGGAATTTAAGAAGTGTGAATCCGATCACTGCATCTAAATGTAGATGCAGTGATCGGATTCACACTTCTTGAATTCCAGTCCCAGCATAAAGTCGTCAATTGTCTTGTTCCACATGAGAGGTGATTGCTTCAGACCGTACAGCGACCGTTGTAACTTGCACACGTAACCTGGATTGGCTGTATCACTGAAGCCATCAGGCTGCGTCATGTAAATATCTCCGTCGAGCTGACCATTAAGAAATGCTGTTATCACATCCATTCGATGGACCGTAAGTCCGTACTTGGCAGCCAGAACTTAGCAAAATCCGGATCGATTAAAACTTCGCCACCGACGCAAACGTTTCTTATAGTCGATGCCGAATTTTGTGCGAAACCTTTCGCCACAAGGCGCGCCTTGTATCGCTCAACTTCACCAGCTTGGTTTTCCTTAACTCGAAATACCCATCGGTTGCCGATTGCCTTACATCCTAACGGCAGGGGCACAAGTGTCTAAGTCTTGTTCTTTTGTAGCGAGTCCATTTCCAAGCTGCACGCTTCCTTCCATTTTTTTAGCTGCGTCATTGGATACCGTCGCCAACTTGAACGTGGTTGGCATTTCTCGCACTGAAAATCCACAACGTACGCAGCCTCGAAGTCTTGAGCTGTAGCTGACATTTCTTCAAGCGATTGATATTGACTGTGTCGTTTGGGCCTTGGCGCTTCAGTCGCTTTTTCGAGCGATTGGGTCCTTTGGTGTCGCTTTCTGCCAGGCTCAAATTCTTCATTCTGCGCAGATTCTTCATTTTCGTGATCGGTTTGGTCGTGTTGTGGGGAGTCCTGTTCAGTCGCTTCATCATCATCTTGAATAACGACCTCATTATAGCGCCGGTCGCGCTTCCCACTATCAAACGTATTTTCCATAAACTTTGCGTCGCGACTGACAAGCACACGACCACTCTCAACTTTTATGCTCTGAGTAGCCAAGAAACCGACAGCGTACCGACCAAGCTTCAAATTTGCTTCGCTTTTCCTTAAGTACTGTAAGCTATGCATGGCATCCAAAAACCTTCAGATTCGTTTCGCAGCAGAGATACCGTGGTAAAGTGCGAGTACTCATCCGTGAAAGTGAGAAGTACCGCTTGCCGCTAAAAGTTGTTGACTGCATAGGTCTACACACATCACTGTGAATAACTTCCAACAGTTTCTTTGCATGATGTGGTGACTTTTGCATCAAACTCACTCGCGTTTGTTTGCCAATCGCACAACGATCGCACAGCTCCCACTGATTGACCGACGCAAGATCAATGTCAACACCATAGTTCCTTTTGACGATAGTGTCTAGACCACTATATCTAATGTGTCTAAGTCGAAGATGCCAGAGGTACGAAGTGGTGTCCCCATGGCATCCCGACGAGCTTGTCACATTGGCTTCGTCAGTGCCGACGAGCGTCGTGCATAGCCTAAACAGCCCTTTACCCTCACGGGATCCAAGTTTTCACTGCAATCCTTTTGCTTTAGCAAAGCATCCGTCACTTTCAAACGTGACTGGACCCACGTCCTTCGTAAAGCGTCCAACGGAGAAGAGATTGCGCGATAATTTCGGAATATGCCATACTCCTCAAAGCACTTCCTTCTTGGTTCCATGCGGAGTCTTCATATACATCACGATGTTACCAGTCCCGACTGCCTGGACAACACCATCGTCTGCTAAGTGAACGTCCACCGGAGAAATACCCTTGAAATTCTTCATGAACTGTTTCGAGTACGTCATGTGCTGTGTCGTACCTAAATCGACCAGCCATATGCAACTTGACTTGGTAGTCTTCAAATGTCCACCAACCGAAAAAAAGATAATCGTCAGAGTCGTCTTCACTCTGCGCGACGTTTGCACGCTGTAGCCGCTGTCGTTCTGTGTTCTCGCGAATTCGCACGGGGCACTTAGCGATCCAATGCCCATGCTACCCAAAGTAGTTACAGGTGCTGTTGGCCTTGACCGGTTTTTGGCGTCCCTTACGCCGACCGTTGTCCGTTGTCATAAACGCTTGTCCTTGCCCGTGGCGGCTCCATCGAAGCCGCCACCTTGTTCCTTCGCAAACCTATTGCTTCTTACCCTTAAGCCAACCATTACACTTGTAGCCAATCATCGCTTCTGGAATCTTCTAGAAGCTTTTGACGTCATCAACTGACGTCATCTCAATGACTTCACCGCATGACGTCATTCCCGGTATCTACCGGTATACACCGGTACCCGCCTTTGGCCCGTCAAACGTTTCATTCCATACGCGCGACGCTTGTTTGAGTCCGTACATAGCCTTGACCAGTTCCAAACAATTAAAATTGTCATCAAACTGTACTCCTTCAGAGATCTCGCAATAAACTTGTTCTTTTATGATTCCATACAGAAATGGAGTGTCACATACTTGACAACCGGCGAAAAGGTTTCGGTGTAATCAATGCCGTACTTTTGTTTGAAGCCATTCGCGACGTGGCGAGCCTTGTATTTGTCGATAGATCCATCCGCTCTGCGGTTGATCTTAAACACCCATTTGGTACCAATGGCACGTTGAGCGTGTGGCAGCTCGGCAGCACAAAATACCACGCAGAGCATGATTTCGAGCTCCATACGAATTGCCTCGCGCCAATGAACTTGCTGCGGTCCATTCATTGCCTCTTAGAAAGACTTAGGCTCTGATAAGTCGATCGATCTTTCAACGGCATTAGCACTTGCACGCCAAAACAGAGGAGAAGCAGCTTCGTCATCTTGGTCATCATTCTTTTCTGCATCGTCTTCCATACGCGATTCAATGGGCGCGCTTGCTTCTTCAAGACCATTTTGTTGTCGAGCAGCAGGTAATTTCCTGGGTAGGTTTCTCTTTTCACTTTAGCGACCTTTTCGCTTTCCTGTCTGCTTGTACTCCATTTTTGGGGAAGCAATTTCGAGATCTTCAAATTCCGAATCATCGACATCTTCGTCCAAGCTTATCGGCAGAAACTCGAGAACAGACTCATCGAAGTTAACATCGCGACTAATAATAACTTGCCCTGCATCGACGAAAAGACTCGATAAGCTTAAGATGTTTCTTCGTAACCGAGAAAAATTCCGACGCGAGCCTTAGGGTCCCATTTAAGTCGTTTTTCCTTTGGAGTTAGAATGTACGTCCGGCAGCCAAATACACGCATGTGTTTTACACTGGGCTTCGACTCTTAGACAATCTCATAAAGAGTCTTATGCTCAAACTTTGGGTGACGGCAGTCAATTCTTGACGTATATGGCTGTCATTGCTGCCTCAGCCCAGAAACACTTGTCGAGCTTGGCGTGATGCAGCAAACTGCGTCCAATTGTAACAGTTGTCCGAATAGCACGCTCTGCCGTCCCATTAGTCTGTTGGGCGTACGGAACTGTAATTTGATGCTCAATTCCTTCATCTTCGTAGAAAGTCTTGATCGAGCTTGTCGCGAACTCACGAGCTCCATCGTGCACCCACCTGTTCTGGCTAGAATTAGAGTCGCTCAACCAAGCGATCTCTATAGCAAAACAGGAGGGCTTTAGCCTGAAACAGGCTTCGTCACTCGGGGTCATATCGTCCACCGAGACGACACGAAACCATAGGTCTAGAACTGATGGATGTCTCGTATACAGAGAGCGAGAAACCTTGCTCTTCGAGTTACTAACGGTTACAAAATTAAATCGTTGTCAAAAGATAGGCCACTAACTACCCTATAAGTGTAGTGCCCCACGGCCAGTGCCTAAAATCACTGAGCAAAAGAACCGACCTCTCGCTAGGAACAGCGGAAGACGCATATCTGACGCTGTTGCGAAATCGCATCGGCGAGGCGGCTCGTCCATAAACGGTCGGGGTCAGTAGGTGCGGAGCGCCCTACTGTTCCAGCAACGTCAAAAGAATTTGCAGGCCTTTTGACGAAAGTTGCTCCGTACACACATAAATTGTGTGAAACTGCCACACGGGATGAGGTTAACCTCATCACCCTGAAAATAAAAATGTAAAATAAATGCCACTTAAGTCCCTAGCCGATTGTGGGTCGTCGAATAATTTTATTAGACGCCAATCGCGAGAAGATCGTAGACTCAAACTTATTGAGCGCAATACCCCTTTAACGAGGATGACAGTGCGCCTAGCAACAGGCGTATCTGTAACGGTAAAGAAACGTGTGGTTGGTATACAAAACACATGAAGGGCTAAACAGTACGATGATGATTATATCGTACCAGATTTGGATGACAAATTTGATGTCATCCTTAAATTACCATGGCTCAGAAAGTACAGGCCATGTTTAAATTGGCAGCATCAAGCCGTGACGATGCCTGTCTCTTGTTCCTGAGATGGCCAAATGATGAACATCTTGGAGCGTCCACAAGCTTGTGAATGTCCTACGAGTGAGTGCGGTGGCCTCACCTGTGGTTCAGGCGTTTACCTGACTCCACACGACCTCAGTGTAAATACCCAACTCACTGTGGAGTTAGATCCTGACGGATGTGCACAAGCACATGCAGCGTTGAAGGTCCTCCATTGTGATGTGGTCATAGTTACCGACGGCTACAGGCGGCGTCGAAGGTCCACAATTGTGACGCGGATATAGTTACCGACGGCTGTGCACAGCACAGGCAGCGTCAAAGTTCGATCACTCAAATAAGTTGAGTTGTACAAAACAAGGATATTTGCTTGAAAAGCAACATCCAAGAAAGTTTAAAACGCCTTCCTATAAGAGGCAGTGCAAAAGTCCTAGGTCGACTGGGGAGTCGATCGTTGAGGATCTCGCTGTGGTAACCAACCACAGCTAGAGGCAGTTGAGGAGGATACTCCCCAAATAAATTCTTGTCCCCGAAACCTGTGGTCAAAGGTTCACAGGTACCTTTGGAAATAAATTCCAGAGAGGAAACTGAGACAATAAGTGTCTTAATAAACAATGATTCAAGTGTAGACGCTTAAACACTTGATCTAATAGCAGTTCTAAAGTCAATTTCGGAGATAACTCAGTTGTCAACGAAAAAATTGAAACGGTTCTTGCGTAATCTGCGTAGTGAAAAAGTCAAGCAGATCTGCGTACTTGTCACAGTTGATAACTACGTGGCCGACATTCGGTCGGCGATAGTATTTACTGAGAACGAACTGTTTCTTAGCAGCTCATCGATGGACGAAAGTAACCTCGATGAGAAGACTCGGAGGAACGTTTATCTACCAATCTTATGAGTATTTGAAGACAAAATCCGTTGTATAAGGGTCTGATCGAATTAAAGGAGTGCGAGTTATGTGTGTTGCATAAGGATAAGGGTACTCGACACGAATTCGACCTTATTTTGAGTTCGAAATCCTGTGTCATGAAGCAGTGATCATTGCCTCGTGAACAAAAATTAGCAATCGACAATGTTCTTGCCGACCGCATAGCAGCGGCTCATCCGAGGGAGTCAACCTGCCCACAATAGCTCTACGACCTTATGTGTACGTAATGTAACAGGAGGATGACGGATTGTGAATGCATTTAATAAATTGAACGCTGCAACGGTACCGGCTCAAACGCCGATACCACGAAAAGACGTAATCATTGATGGTATGTCGAAGAGTACTATCGTTTCGCCAATGGATCTGATGGATGGATTCTATCCGATCCTTATGCGTGAACAATATATCCCGTTCATAGCAGTAAGCACCCCAAGCGGAATGGCTACTTATGCCACAGGGGCTTTGTAATTCCCCTGCGACATTGAACAGATGTGTAACCGATCTGTTGAGATCGGTGCGGGATTTCGCAAAAAGTTATTTGTACGATGCATTCGTCCATAGCCGGGCCATGGACGGATAGACGGACGTGCAAGCTCATAAAACTCACGTTCGTCAGGTTCTTACATTTATGCGCACGCACGAGTTGTATGCAAATCTCAAGAAGTGAATATTCGCTGCAAGCGAAATACCACTTCTTGGGTGCAATGTGGAAAAACATGGTACACGCCCGGATCCGGAAAAGATTAAGGCGATCACCGATTGGCCTGAGCCAGTCGATGAAAAGGGACTTCAAAAGTTCCTCGGCTTAGCGTTGTACCTGCACAAGTACTCAAGCAATTACGCCGAAACGACAGTACATCTTTCTTGAAGGAAAAAATAGTGGTCACGGAACGTTGATCGCCAGACTTCCTTTAAGGGTATTAAGCAAAGAGTGATGCAATTGCCAATCCTGGCGATTGCGGACCAAGACCGACCATTTCATGTGGTCTGTGACGCCAGTGATTTTGCAATCGGCTGTGTGTTAATGCAATATGACACAGACGGCGCAGAGCGCGTCGTTCGCGTCAGCTTCAACCAGCTGAACGCAACTAACCAGTGCATGACAAAGAATTCCTTGCCATGTTATACGCACTAGCTAGGTTTAGGGTCTATCGCTTGGGAGGTAGACCGCTCATTGCGTATACGGACCATGCGTCTTTACGCTCGGCCGTAAACGGTCCAAACCGCTCTCAAAGAATGGCGAGAGGGTTGTCTTTCTTCACGGACTATAACTTCCCCGTGAAAATAAACAGGATGACTTAACGTCGTCGCTGATGCTCTTTCGCGCCAACCCGACTTTGAGCCGGGGTGCGCAAGCGGACAGTGAGCATACGGCCACTGTTGCAACAATAAGTGTTTCGTCGTCAACATTATTTTCCGACATTAGAAAAGCTTTTCAAGAAGATAAGGCTCTTAAAGGGTTGATGGATTGCCTTAGAAATCCATCCCAACAATCCTTAAAAGGATTTTAAATAGTTTCTCAACAGATCAAAAGACAACTCGCAATGGGTTACTGTATTACACAGCCATTACTGGCGACACACCTCGTGTCGTCATCCCAACCCGTAATGATTTGCGTTTACGCATCATGTATGAGTGTCACGATACACCAATTAGTGGTCATCGTGGACATGAGAAGACCTATCTCACGATAAGTTGCGAGTATTACAAGCCGCGCCAGTATGATTTCATCCGCAAGTAGATGCGGAGTTTATTTACCAATGAAGCCCAGTGCTTCATCCCGTGATCCATTACAACTTCTGCCTGTTCCCGCAGTGTTGCAGTCTTAATCCATGGACCTCGTCTTCGGATTTCCTGACGACGAACATAAGAACAATGGTGTTCTTGCTTTTGTTGATCGTTTTAGCAAAATGGTACATCTTGCTGAAGTACCGGAGTCGATCACAGCCAAAGGCTGTGCACGTGTCTTTGTTGACACGATATTTTGACTCTATGGGTGACCCCGCGAACTGGTCTCAGATCGAGAGCCTAGAACCACGGCGGAATTGGCAAACTGTGTTTAAATCAATTGGAACACTGTTGAAATGTTAACTTTTGATCATCCTTAAGAAGATGGTCAGACGGAGTGGGCAAACCGTATTCTCGAAGAGATTTCTCGCGGATACGTCTATTCTTTTAAGAGTTGGAACGAGCTCTTGCCGATAATAGAATTTACCATCAACGATTCAGTGCATGCTTCTTCAAGCATACCCCATTTTTGGTAAATGTCTTACGCCACCCACCTTGTTTGGAGGGAATTCTATTTACGTGGGAAAGAACTCACTCGAGTAAGGACATTTTAGCTCTTGCCGTCACGCATTAGCGGTAAGGTCAATGCGAGGATACGAATGTTGATTTAATCAACATTGAAGTTGACAAACTCAGTAATACAATAATGATATTACAGACTTTGACAACGATGCTAAAAGACTCAGCACCGAAAACAATAATATTAATGAGAACGATAATACCCTCAATAATGAGGAGATTAATATCTCCGCAGTGCGAGCCGGTCGCACTGAAACAGAAATAAAACCCAGTCAGCAGGTGATTTCCTGTTGGATAGAAAAGCAGTGGCCCGTTTTGTACAGGATTCCATTGCTGATGCGGTAGACCGATAGAAATAGAACTCTCACAAAAATGGAAGAGCAAAAATACTTTCATTTAATGTTAATGACCTAGTGGTACTGTCTACTGTAAACCTAAAAAACATGTAGTGACGAATGTAGGCAGTAATAAATTACTACCCAGGTCTATCGGCCCGTTTCGTGTACTACATCGCCAAGGCAATGTGTACACGATCGAGCTGCCTCTTAGTATGCGTACGCATCCTACGTCTTATGTTCAGCGTCTCCGCCGTACCATCAGTACGAGACTTCTTCCGGTTCCGGATTTCACCGGAACAGTCTAGGGCATTCACCAAAGCTTCATGGTTCCGAGCCAAAGCCGTATCTTCTCGGTACCGACTCTGATTGTCTTGAATCAGACGATCCACTCATTTTTTCTCCAAGGGAATGATCTTCTGACGAGCTGTCACCATCTCGTTTTGAAGGAACTGATGTGTCCTCTCGTTCGCCAGTTGATCCGTCGCAACCTGCACACAATTTTAATCTACCAACTGGTCACGAGAAACATTATTAGCCATCACCGCTAACTCGCGGCGACGGGATCGCTCGTGATCAGAATCCTTTCTCAAAAAATAAAGGGCGTGATCCGAATCATGATGTTGATTCGGGTTCGTCAAACGAGGCGAACCCGACCCCCCCCCTCCACATCCATTGACGGATTCGAGTGGTGAGAAGCATTTTCTTGTTGAAAGCTTTTCGAACCACCCAGAGGTAAATAGAGTTCGAACGAGATATCTCGTTCGTTGGCGAGGGTATCCACCCTCACATGATAGCTAGGAGCCTCGTTCCCAATTGATGTTGGACGTTCCAGGTTTCGTCTTGCAGTACGAACAGCCCCATCCTCCTTGACAGAAGGTCCATCGGAGAACGAGCGCTTTCCGCGCTCGTAATAGGATTGGAGGTTCTCAATCCCTTCACGCATCTCGTAAGAGATGAGCGTTCTCCAATGAAGATCTTTAAGAAATATGCTTTCTTTTGGGGCATGACCTGCACCCTTAAAACAGCAGGAGCATGGGTCCCCCCACGAGAGGCAAGGAATCCCTGTCTCCTAAGACAAACAGTACAGCTTATATCATGCACCGACTACGGTCTGTTTCTCGAACCGCTCACGGAAAGCATTTAGCTTGTCAAGCCAGACCTCACGGCCTATTTTTGTACATGCTGTATAAAAGCTGTCGAAGTTTAGCGCAAAGGTTTGACATCCTTTGTCAGCTTAGAGGAGTACCACCGATGCCGGAAAAGGCATCGGTGAGGAATTTCGTCTCATCCTCACCGGGCATGTGAAACCTGGATGAGTTGAATAGCGGAATATGACATCGATCGTTGTTCATACAGACCAACGAATGAGGTTTCTCCTAGAGGGCAACCAAGGCCGATTTTCAGGAGCGAACCGCAACGTATTGCGATCCCTCTCGTGTTGGCTCATGTTAACGTCAACGTTAACTTAGCCCTTGGAGCGATCTCTAGAATCACTCCCTTCCTGGTGATGCAAACTATCACCACCAGCAGCACTCTTCCCCTCGCGACCACTTAATTTTCTGGGTGACGCATGCTAACGTTACCAGAGTGGTCATCGCTCACGGAGTCATCGGATGATGACTCCTCACCAAAGAGGTTCGACGAGTCGAATAACCTCGTCATCACCCCTCTAGTTGTCACGTTAGAACCTGAAGGCTTAACGGACTCGGCCCCGGGTGATCCAGCGGCCTTTACAGTAGACACTGAGTCCGGCGATGCCGGTGACTTGGTCCACTCACCTACAGTCGGTGTAGCAGATGACTTGTCATCGTCACCTCCAATGGGAGTAGGTGACGTATTCCCCGCAGTAGACGTATTAGCGTCCATTGATAAATTTCATTACCAACAGCTGCACTGTACCGTGCAGCTGTCAGCTTTGCGGCCTCACGGGCCACGCGCACAGACTTATTAGTCGCCATGTTGATTTCGGTCAAAATCAATTTATGAAAATAAAATCGGAATTATTGTTAAAATCAACATACAAAAATTAAAGGGAAAGACATAATAGTATATCGTTTCACCCTACATCAGTCACTATGGTGACTGTTGGTTAAGTGGTGGTGAGTGTAACGGGGTCCCGTTACACAAGTATTATATCCTATAGGAGGAATAGGAAATAATATTTCCTATGAGAGGAAATAAATGAAGAAGTTTAAAATTATTATCTTTATTAATTTTGACTTCAATAGTTCCATTAATACCAAATTTGGTAATATTGATGCAATTAGACATTAGTTCTATTGATTGGTTGATTTAAGTTTAAATCAACCCCGCCAATCGGTTTAAGACACGATTGTGCGGTGCGCAAGAAGGTGCCATACCTTGTTACTTATTAATATAATAGGTTCAGTAGTAAGTAGAAGATCGTTTCGTAGGAATGTGAATAGATTAATACAGTCTTACCTTTTCTCTATTCTAAGGCCTTAGTCTAGACCTTTACTCTGAAGACCCTTAGCTTCTTAAGAAATCGTCCTCGGTACCTTTGTGTACGTGAAGCTTCGAGGCACCTATCCTACACTGTAATCAGTGTATGATTAACTAGTACTGGTCAGCACTAGTGAAATGTGCCTTGTTACACAAAAAAACCTTGGGAAAACGAGCGCTTCGTGAGCTCGTAAAAGAATTGTAAGCTATCAATCCCTTCGCGCTTCTCAGAAGAGATGCACGTCCTCCAGTGAGAGTCTCTAAGGGAGTACGCAATTCTAGGGGCATGGGCTTCACCCTAAAGCAGCAGGAGACGCGGGAAGTGCGACGTCTTTAGACGTGCTACATGTGAGTGCTTACTTACTCGCTTTCCTACCGAGCTTAAATATAGCCATGACGGAGGCTATGGACGTTTTCGTTTATTTAATCCAGAAAAGGAGATTTCCTTCCTCTTTGCCCTCATATGTGTTAACACTGACAGCAAGAGGGCGAGCCTTAGGCTCCGGATCAGGTACAGGATTGTACCGAGTTCCGCTAAGTGATCCTTTGCTGCCCGATAAGAGAGGATTCATATTAAGTCTTTAGGCCTTGCATCAAGAACATCTGGGCCTGGGAAAGGTTGTGATCTATGTGATCGAGCCCATACAAAGTTCTGAGCTTCTTATATGCTACTCGTTTCGCTTTGAAAGTTTGGGGAAGATATCCATGCCAGAAGAGGCTAAATTTAATTAATTATCAAGTGTAAATTGCCTGCGAGTGCTTCCAGGTGTAGCGAAGCTACTTCGCTCCTCTATACTTAAAGAGTCGCTTAGTTCTATAGTCTTAAGAAGTTTAACAACTTCGTAAGTCGTACAAGCTCGTATAACTTAATGAATCCTAGTTCAAGGGACCAATGGTTCGTAGACCTGAGCGATATCTATGCTTGCGAGTGTGTACATGCGGCTTTGTACTATCACAGATCATTGGCAAGCCTTAGTAACGCATTTGACGGTTTTAGATCAAACGGGGAACTGAACTATATTTAATATTACGACCTTACTCTAATTTCATTTAAATATAATTTTGGCCTCCAGATCTTTATCTGAGCAATTTTGTCATAAAACGGTGGGTTAAGACGAGAGAGATCAGATATTAATCTCCAAGATGTTCCATTCCTCGGACTATATTGATGAGGAGTCATCTTGTAATGACTCCGATCTAAAGAGCCCCCGTACCGGGAATGCTAAAATGTACCACCAGGAACGAAGGATTGTAAAGATCACTTCAACAGAATGTTAGTCTGCAACTTAGCATTAACCAAAGGAACGGAGACCGCAATTCGTTGCGGTTCGCTCCCGAAAAGAGTCTTGGTTGCCTGCAAAGGGCAACTTGGTTCGTTGGTCTGCTATGACCAACGAACGGTATATGACCAACGAGCGGTATAAGATCCCGTCGTCACTCATCCAGACTTCACAGTTTGGTGACAACAAAAACGAATTCTTCATCGATGCGTTTTTGGCATCGATGTTACACTTGGACGCGTGCTAAGGATGCAACTCCTTTTAGTTTTACGCTTCGGGAGCATTCATACAGAATGTGCAAATCGTAGGCTGCGAGACCTAGTTTGACAAACTGGTTATGGCATGTGACAGGATTGAAAACAGGTACTTAGTTGGTGCACCCTATAAGTTGCACCGCTCGTCCAAGTAGGCAGGTTTACCTTGCCTCTCGTGGGGTGTGATTTGCCAAAACATCATCTGACTAGCATGTTTGTCCCATCTAATCAGATTTCTCGCACACGATCACGATATTTAGCGGCTCGTCAGGGTAGACCGATCCTAGGAGACTACGCCCAGGAGTTAAGAGCTCTTTTTGCCGCTATACATCAAGGCCGAGGGCAAGAAGTGGTTAAATTATTCGTTCATAATGGAAGACCTTAATGCGGGGGTTGCCCAAACGGAATTGTACCAATCTCATCCCGTTACTTTAGAAGCGGCAATTGCCATGGGGTTACGCGCTGAGTTCGACTTTAAGTCCTCTCGCGTTGGTACGCAGAAATATTGGAAAGCCCGTCGAGCGCATCAGATTTGTCTATTAGTAAGGAGAAGAAAAGCTGTGGAATAGCATTCAAACATCGTAGATGTTATATGCGAGAAAGCACTAAGCACTTGCGCCCGGCTTGTCCGTTGCGCAATTCGCGCAAAGCTCGAAGCATCAATCCCACCTTATACCAGAAAGCTGTACGGTGCGGGAAACGCCGAGTGGGGCCGGGCGGTCTACTGGGGAAGAACTAGGGTCGGTAAACCATTAGGAGGAGAGGATAAACAGGGCTTAGTTACAAAGACCTCTGTGCTTAATGGTATGGGACGTGAATGCAAGCCCGGCTTGTTTGTCACTAAGTCAACTTTAAGGCTTTGACAAGACATGGTGAATTTTCGGGTATCCTCTCCACTGGACGAGGATTTGATGCTTCTTCCTCACGGAGCGGTGGGCAAGCAAACTTTTAGCAAGGAAGCGTTGATTCCCATCCGCATCCAATCAGTGCAGGCGGCGCTCGATAGGAGTGGCGATTTTGCCCACATAATCGCTGCTGCCTTTCCCGCGATCGTTCAGTTGCAGGCATTAAGCGCTGCTGAACGACGCATTGGGGATTTCGAGGGTCAAGTCTTGCTACTGACCTCGGCTTCATGATGCTCGCGCGAAAAATCGTCAGGGTTACGAACGCTTGAAACTTCGGCTGGACATCTTTAAGAAGTTAATGCTGAGGAACCGTATTACGCGCGTGGTATCTCTCGCTCTCCGAGTCCGTTACGTTCTCATGGGAAGAGAAGGTCGGAGGCAAGTCTTTCGCCTTCCTCATTTCCCCCATCTGTTTAATACTGAACCCATGGTCGGTGTCACCAACAGTCTCCTTAGACTGATGGGAATATGTGACCTCATCTGGGTCCACATACCGTTTGAGACGACCCACGTAAAAGACGGGGTGCATCTTCATATATGGCGGGAGGGTGAGCCTATAATTTAGGTCTTTGACCTTCTCGACCACAGTAAATGGCCCAATGTAACGTAGCAATAATTTTAAGTACCCCCAGGTAGTACAAAAATTGCGATTTTAGGTAGAGTAACAGTACTTAACAGTACTTTATGTCGAACACTTAAGCATTCATTATTTTTGCGACCATTTCAGTCAGCATTCTTTTGTTTATCTTGTGCGCTTGCCGTTGCGCCACGGTCACGGACTTTTCGTGGGATGGCTAATCGCTCATCCACAAAGTGTTAAGCCTCGCTCAGGCTTTTAGCATTCAACTCGCCTATGACATCGCCGGAATCGTTCGTAGGACGTAGTTGTAAGCAACGAAACATCGCTATTGTGTGAGAGCACATGCATTCCTTGCCGTGACTACATACTGACCACTGCCAACCCGGCAGGGTCACTAAGGCAAGTTTCGTCGTTGAGATGATACCCTCGCGGGTCATCGTCATATTGACGAAGCTATGTCCCTCTTTCGCACCGAGCGTAGTGAGGGGCCCTCCCCCACTAAAACTCGGGCGCGCACAAACGAGACTGGCATCCGAGGATGGAGCAGTCCGTTTATAGAAAACGATGTCTCACCGTACTGGCGTGGACACTGTTATTTTTAGCGAGCTCCACAAAGTACAATTGCTTGCTCTAATCTTTGGGAGTTGCTATAGTGCGTAAGACATCCGCCACGATCCGATTGGCACGTTCTGTTTGGCCATCGGTCTGGGGATGATCTGCGGTCGACATGTGGAGCTTGCTACCTAGCAGCTCGAACACATGACGCCAAAACCCAGACGTAAAACGTGGACCCCGGTCCGATACTATGGACTCGGGCATCCCGTGTAGTCGGTAAACATGATCCAGGAACAAGAGAGCTGCCTCCTTGCCTGTGATCGATGTCTTACATGGTGCTAAATGCACCATCTTGCTCAGTCTGTCTACAAAGACGACTAGCCCTGTCCGACCCTTATGATCAGGCGGCATGCTAAACATGAAGTCCAGACTTACCGACATCCAACAATTCGTTGGAATCGGTAGCGGCTTTAATGGCGCACTGCTGGACGGTGCAGGCTTTACGTGCTGACACTGTTCGCAGAAGCTAATATAGTTGGCCACCTGTGGCCACCAAAATTCCTCTGACACGTTTAGAAATGTCTTTACACGGCCCAGATGACCACTCGGTGGTGCATCATGGAGCTCATGGAGGATCATCAGCTTGAGATCTGTGTCGTAAGGCACATTTATTCTCAAGGTGACAGCTGATACCATAACAGGCGATCGCTGAGGCTAAAGCAATTTAGCTTAGCCTTCAGGTAAGACGGAAGGGGTACCTTTCGTCCACCAAAGTGATCCAACAGCAGGCGACAATGGTCGTCCTGACTGTAGCTCTCTTTTATCTCAGAGGCTAATGAGCTCGTCACGTGGTATGCCTTCATGGCTGCCAACGTCGACGGCTGAAATTGTGCTTTCGCACTAGACACACTTTCCTGGTGTCTTTTCTCGAAGTATGGTCTGCGCGATAAAGCATCAGTCAAGACATTCGACTTTCCCGGCTTATATTCAACTTTGAAATTAAATTCAGAGAAGAATGTGAGCCATCTTGCCATTCTAGGCGAGAGGTGCGGTGAGCTTATTCCAGTCCGCACTATTGCATGATCTGTAAAAACCACAAATGGTTCGGTGCCCAATCGGTGCACTCGAAACTTGACAAGAGCATGCTGTATTGAAAGTAGCGCTTTATCATGCAGAGGGTAATTTCGTTCCGCGGCTTATAGAAGCCGGGAATGATAAGAGATGACACGGTCAACGCCGTCGTCATCCTTCTGCATGAGCACGCTTCCATTGCAAAATTATTTGCATCACAGACGACGCTAGAAGGCTTATCCTCGTCTGGCAATGCCAAGTCCAAGGCCTCTACAAGAAATTGCTTCACTGATGTGAAAGCATCTTTTTGATCTTCCAACCAAACCCAGTATGCGTCCTTTTTAAGGAGTCAGTATAATGGGTTAGTTTGCTGAGCATAATTCTTGCTGTATTTATGCAAGTAATTAGGAATTGGCGCAAATCCTTCACATGCCCGTCGGATTGGCCATTCCTTTACTGACTTTACCTTGTCTAGGTCTGCTCGTACACCATGTGTACCAACGATGCAGCCCAGTACAGGTATCTCAGGGACCCCTATGACGCACTTTTGCAAGTTGACGTACAATTGGGCGTCCTTTTAAGTCTGCAACACAGCGTCTAAATGACGCTTGTGCGACTCTATTGCGCTCAGCCCATCCTCGGCCCCACTATGCACGAATACATCGTCAAAGAAATGGAGCGCGTAGGCTTGGTGCTGACGCATCACGTGAGCCACCACTCGGTTGAATGTCGCTGGTTCGTTTTTCAACCCTTGGGGCATCACAAGCCATACCGCTTGGGGAGCTTACAGCTGTTTTGGCTACATTGGACTCTCTCAGGAGTGCACGATAGTAGCCATCCTTCAAATCTAACGCGGAAAAGATAGTTGACTTTCCCATGGAGTTCAACAATACATCTTTTCGCGAAATTGGCGTTTGCGCCGGTATGGTCGCCGTGTTCAGCTGATTGTAAGCATGAACCACGCGCCATCCACCTGTGGCTTTACGCACACAAAAGGTCGGGCTGCAGTGAGGCGATTTGCTCTTACGCACATGTCCCGCCTTGGCTCGTTTGTCGGAGAACTCATCGATATAATCGACTTGTTCTTTCGGCAACGGCCATTGCCTGGTCACACAATACTTGGTGCCAGGTTCGAGGTCTATCTCGTGCCTGATGCCCCTATTTGCTGGTAGGCGGCTCGGCACTTCTTCTGGGAACATATCGCGATGTTTCATCACAACCTCAAAAAACGGACTGTCTCACAAGGCAGCCGACCTTTGAGCAGCAAATCGTATCTTTTTGTCGTTTCAAGGACACTCTTTTCCATTGTGGACGACGAGCAACAGTCCACCAAGTTCTCTTCTGGAACTGGTGTGACTATTATGTAGATCTTTTCTTCTTTTTAGTTGTTTGGCAAGGAACAGATCCCACGACATCTCCGGGAGTTCTATTATCTCCTCGGCAGATTTAAAATCTTGTCGGAGCACCTCAACTGAGGGTGCCTCCGCAGTTTTGTCTTTAACGGCCTCGACACCTCGATCGAAGGCCTGTCGTCTTCAATATGATCTGATCCAAAGGCTACTCGTTTAGACGTGCCTTTGATCGTCCAAATCTGTCGGGTACTCGCTCTCCGAGTGACCACAACGTTTGACTGGGAAGCGGGTGCCGTTGCCCTACTGGCTTATGCACACCTTCCAACCGCACCAGGCCCTAGGAACTGTGTCGGTTCATGCGGCGCTTGACTTCCTGCCAGCTCGCCGTCTACTGCAACAGGCTTTTGGGTCTGTGCAGGACATTCGGACGCATGACTACTTGTCATCGTCCTTTTCACCACCCCAGTCTCCACGAGCTAGGCCAGTATATCCATGGTTGGTGTTTTACCAACCATGCACGCCTAGGATGAGGTCATAGCGACTCTCCATACCTAGCACTGTGAATTTTTTCTACAAGAGAAGTCATTAACCCGAAGACAAGTTCAACTTGAACTCCCTCAGACTTAACAAGCGCGCCGTTCGCTAAACGAACGGTGGCCTCTTCTCGCTTACCATCCTGGCAAAGCGATTCAAACACCGCCAGTCTCTTTCTTAAAGCCGCGAGTCTTACAAGGTCATTACCTGGTCATAGCCTCGTGCTTGAGTGCTATAGACCTGTAGGGTTGAGGTCCGAAATTACGAGACCTCAGGGACTATGCTACTCATTTGCTTGATAACTCTGAATTTAGGGGTAGCTTCAGAGTCCGCGTTAGTAGGGCATCCCGCCCCTACTGCGCTCCTGCATTTCCCGACCCTTCTGTGGTCGATGCAGATGCTCATGCGTCTCGCACGCTTGTTCTTGCCATCGCCCTATGGGGAGGATTCCTCTTGCTGGGCGTCTTCGCAACAGCAGGGACCCTGGCAGAGCAGAGAGCCACGATATGGCCGCGCTTGCCGCATTTAAAGCAGACAACGTCTGCATTTCACAACTCCATGGGAGTAGCATCTGACCTCTAGGCCGACGGCTTATACCAAGCTGTCGCCGAGGCACTGTTGTAGGATTGCTCCTCAACTAAGGCATTTTTTTGGAATGCCTCTTCCGTCGTCAAAGGCACCTCTCTTAATAAGGCCTGTCGCGATGGGCCATGCCGTGGTCCGTTCATAAACATGGGCACCTTAATGTGCTCCGGAATTGAACTAACAGTAATGAACGCCGACAGCAATCGCATCTCCTGCACATACTCTTGCAGAGATTCCTTCGCCTCTCGCGCCTTAAAGAAGCGCGCCTGAAGCGTTACTTCGTTGAGCGGCGGCTAATACATGGCGCAAATCTTTGTCTCATAGATCGCTCATCAAGGAAAGGTCTTAACGTCCGCCAAATGTGCCGAGTAAGCCCACTCTGGGGGCTTTTCGCGCAGGTGCGACATGGCGTACGACACCATCCGGCTGTCGTCCTCAATGAGCTGCGCCACACCGCATTTCTCCACGGCTATCAGCTAGTAGACAATCGTGTGCGCTGCAGTTCCATCAATCTTAGGCGGGTTCATCCGAATGGGCATCGGCTGATGCGGCCGGGCGGAGAGCATTTCATCAGTCCTGTTAAGAGCCTCGCTCCTAGCCTGCTCATGCCTCAGCTCATTCTGAGTCTGAGAGACGAACTCCGCAGCAGGGCTATGTGCCTCGGACGGGACCCTTCGCTGTCCGAGCACGAACGCCTCAAACTACTCCAACTGGGCAACTTGTTGCTCCGGAGGACTACTTAAGAGCCTGGTTAGGGTTTGTTCACCAAGTCACCTCGCCAAGTGCTCAGCCGAATTCCGATGATGATCGGAGAGATCGGGAAATAAAACCAATCGAAATTGAGGCTCATCCTCATGTACACGCTCAGAGATGCGGGTCGTGGGAAGGTTTTCAAGTGCTTGCAAGTGTAGGCGGGCAGGTCTTAATGCATCCACGCTCTACTTAGACGCACACCCTTGCACAGCGAGGAAGCAATTAGACGATCTTCTCTTGCGTGCAGTGAGGTAGTTGTGGTGGCGCCTTAGCGACCTCACTCAACGCACTAAGTTTTCTAGTAAAGTGTCGTCACGGGAGGGTAATCCGGCGTCTCGTGCGCACTTACTAAGTAGGAAGTAGTTTTAGACTGATTTATATTTAATCGTATTAAAGATGAATACTTATTTTTACCAATCAAAAATGTCATCTCTGTAGATAACACTATTTTGTATTGCGAGCGTAACTTTCTAGATACCTCGCGTAACGGATGACGCTAGCCGTCATCCCCGCTAATGTGAATGCCCTCAGGGACATCACATACACAATGGTGGGTCACAATGTGAACCACACCTAAGTGGTAGGCACAATTACATTACTTAAGTAATTGACCATACCCTTAAGTACACAAAGTTTATTCAGCGATAATATGGAACATTAAAGCAACTTTAGCCCGCAACATCTTAAGTGGGATTTCTCACGTCATGATTGCTCTCTTGTCGCATCAATCTGAGGTTTGCCTACAAGGATTCTGGATCGAAGCACGGACGACAGTGTCCAAGCTCTTTGCGATACAAAGCCGACGTGATGCGAGCATTGTGAACTTCGTTGTCCTTGTCTGACAATTCGATTGATGACACGCTCTTTTCCGATCGTCGTCGACAAGTGCCTATAATCGACCAGTTTGCAACAAACTCGAGCTCTGCGATGATTGAAAATGCAGGCCTTTGCAATGAAAGTGCGGCGCAGGTATTGCAGAAATTAAATGAAAAAGAGAGACTTTAAGGATTCAATACGGAAGCGCTTGCTGTCACGAATGAAGACAACCTAGAACATTCTGTATCATCACGGTAGTCGCTTGGGGATGAAGCATCCCGTGAGATATTGCCACCTCAGTCTCCACGAGCCGCGAGAAATGACATCGTCGCAAGCTAAAATAATATATAGTATTGTTTTTTAAAGTTTTTTTTGTCAATTTATCTGTTCAGTGAGCGGTTTAAATGTTCTGAATACGATGTTATGGCTGCTCAGTATAATGTATGATAAAGAGGGGCATATTGTAAATTTTGAAGAATATAGGGGTAGATTTTTTTAAAATTTCTTTTTAAGAAAAAGGCATAAAATGAAATTTCTTTACTTAATTATTATTACTTATAGGAGGAATATTTGAGAAGGATAAAAAATATTAGATGAAGGAGACCATTATACGCCCCCCCTTTGAGTAAAGCCACACCCCCTCCTCGTCTGTTTGTTTTAATAAAAAACATAGCTACAGATTAAAAATATACACTTTCATTTTTCCGCTATATCCCAAAATTGACAAATATTCCCTTAAAGTCGTCTTTAGATCCGTTTGGACTTTGGTAGACCCCCCGCTTGATTACATTTCAGAACCGATATAGCCATACCCCTTAATAATCTACCTATGTATTTATTAGAGTAGCGTAATGGTAGCAACTTTTTGATATAACAGAATATATATTGAGAAACCTTTATGAAGGCCATCCCAGCTTCAGTAGCTCGAAAGGCCTGCAAAAGGACTTTGCAATATATGCTTATTTTCATGTTGAATAGCAAAAGCTTTTTAAACAAAGAAATTACGAACGAAATCCGACAAAAACTTAAACATAAAAAAATTGTGGCTTATGGAGGGTACAAAAAAGAGCAATAAGATCCACGTATTTGAAACACTTCCGCAAAAGTTGGTAGAAAAAAGTAAAACAAATTCATCCTTAGCTTAACCTCCAAAGACTAACCAAAAATGTATGCCCTTATCGCTTATTTTCAGCTCAACTTCTCCCTCACTGCTCAGTTTTCTGCTCTTTCTTTCGCTCTTTTTATGACTAGCAAATCAATTGCAGGCGCTCCTGGCTTTTTCTCACCTTTTAAAAACCGTACATTTAAAAGCGTCAAACGAAAACACGGTTTCTGATGTGCCCAGGGGCAGTCACACCCATTACAGTTGATATTTTGGGTGTGTGGCTATAGCGATTCCCTAATTTAATTTAGGGGATGTGATGTTCCAAGGACAAAAGGGCGATCTGAAGACGATTCAAAAAGAATTACTGTTGATTTTTGGATCCATACAATTTAAATATACTATACGACGTTATTATTCAATACTGATGGAGAGGGTGTGTGACTGTACCAAGAGGGGTGTGTGGCTATACCGCCTCCCTATATTTATTGAAAAAATTGTGGCCGTAATGTGCTAGTTTTTTTGTGTTCATTGGTTAATGTAGTCTTTAAATCAACCCTATCAATCACTGCTAAACGCGAATGGACGGTTACTTTATAAAATGTCAAATTAATATACATAGTCAAGACTACCATAAGTATTAGTACGCACGAATTTATTGATACAAAATACGGTTTTACTTTTTCCTTAAACTAAGCATTGTTGCTACAAATTGTATAGCAACTTGAGAATGTTCCTTTGCACGTCGTGTACATGATAAATTCGGAAGTATCTCTCTTACTGTTTCATCAGTGTAGGTTAGCTAGTACTAGCGAAAGGTGCCCTACTAAAACTGTTAGTACTTCGTGGTCTGTTGTTTAACGACCATGTTGGCTCCTAACATCATGAGCATGTTAAATGAATTAAAAGCGAGCTTTCACGCTACGAGTGAGAGATTTACTCACATGAGCGATCTCGAATGGAAAGCGGTCCAACGCATCTGATCGAGCATTTACGGGCCAGCCGTCACCGCAAGGTTGATCAATTTGCAAAAAGACGATCAACATGCGGCTATCTCCGAAATCATTCAACATGAACTCGACGCGGCCCGCAAAAAAACTAACCTTGCTTTACCAGCAAGGCGGTCAAAGGCGGCAGCTCCTTTTTAGATGGTTCATCAAAATTAACGATGATATCGTAAGCGAAGTTCGGCATGCCTAACTTGGTCACACGCGTCAAAATTTGGTCCTTAGGGCTCAAGCCTCACGACTCATTTGTGTTTAGGTCGTATGAAGTCTTTAAGACTCGGCTTAAAAAAACGATTCAACTGTCAAAGGCTAAATTCAGGGCTCGATCGGGTTCCTGGTTTTGATGCAGGGCAAGCGTGACATACACGCTTACGCTCACCACACAAGATACTTAGTAAGTTGCATCGTGTGTGAGCCCATTAACGAGCGAACACTGGAACTGTTTTCACCAAGGGTATTGCAATGGTTCCGTCCTGTTTCGTCTCGAAGTAGAGACGCTTGACCAAGCAATCTCCATATCGGAACAATAGGACGTCAGCTCAAAACAGGTTTTCGTCCACTCGTGTTCTTATCGTCTACGGAGACAAAAAGAGACCGAAGGTCCCGAATCAATCAAACTTTGCTCTTCAAATGACAAGCGATTGGAAAGATCGCTACCAGAAGACGTGGCAATATGTAGAGGCCCACACCCAGTGCCAAGGATAGCTGAGCGAAACGACCACGTTTCTCAATAGTGGATGACAAGTATTCGACGCCGTTGCGAATTTGCAGCGACGAGGCAGACACACAGCTAATGTGTAATTGTCATTGGTGATGAGGGCCCCTTGTAACTTCGAAAATCAAAGAGAAGCGATTTGTCACTTCGTTTCCTGGTTGATTGTGAGGCGTCTAACAATTTTAGTCGACGCCAGTCGCTAGAAGATCATTAGGCTTAATTTGATAAGCGCGAAATTCCTCTAACGAGCATTACAGTGCGCTTTGCAATAGACGCATCTATAACAGTTTAAAAGCGAGTTGTAGGAATCCACTGCACGGTAGGAGGTGAACGGTACGATAATAAGATTTCATTGTACTGGATTTGGATGACAAATTTGGTGTCATCATGGGAAGATCATGGCTCAGAAATACCTGCCATGTATTAATTGCCAGCTTGATACGTTACGATGCATGTATCTGTTCACCAGATGACCATCAGATGAACGTCTTAAAACCTCCACAAGCGTGTGGATGTTCTATGAGTGAGTGCGATAGCCTCACTTGCGCCTCGGTCTTCATACCACTGCACAAGTACTAGTTGGGACCACTTATCACACTGTGAAGCTCACTACCGGTGGATGTGTTCATGCACTGGCTGCGCCGAAGCTCCATCACTTGAATAAGTCGAGTGGACGCAAACAAGGATGCTCGACTAGAGAGCGGCATCCGAGAAAGTATAAATCCACTGTCTATAAGAGACATTTCGAAATTACTTGATTGCCTGAAGAGTCGATCATAAAGGATCTTGTTGTGGTTGTGCAACCACAGCTCGAGACGGTTGGTGACGATACAAGGGGATAAGTCCCGAAATACCTAGGGGAATAAGTCTTCAAGAACCTGGGGGAATAAACCCGCGATAAACTTTGAAAAAAAGTTCCAAGGAAGAAAAAAATGAGACATTGAATGTCCTAATTAACAGCGGATAAAGTGTAGGCGCTTACAGACTTGGTCTGATAGCGCCTCAGAAAGTCACATTTGAGCTGACGCTGGAACCAAAACGGCTCTTGCGTATTCTACGTAATGGCAAAGATAAGCAGATCTGCGTAATTGTAACAGAATATGAGTACGCGGCCAATATTCGATCGGTAAAATTTATACTGAGAGCGATCGGGCTCATCGTAAACGAAACTGTCATTGGGAGAAGACTCGAATTGAACATTTTGCGTTCCAATCTGGATTTGATCGGATTCATATATATATATTTCCTGATTTCCGTACCATGCGAGTTGTCTTAGGATAAAGGCACTCGGCGCGAGATCGACTCGACACCAAACTCGTAATAATGTTTCATAAAGCAGTGACCACTGCCTCGTGAACAAGTAATAGCGATCGGAAAGTTATTTGCTAATCGCTAAGCAGCTGATCATGTGGAGGAGTTAATATCCCAACAAAGCTCTCCGACCTTCTGGGTGCGAAAGGCCACAGGTGAAGTGCGGATGGTGAATGCTACATAGGTACCGGCTCAACCACCGATACCGAGAAAAGAAGTAATCATTGATGATAAGTCAAAAGGAACCATCTTTTCGTCCATGGATCTGATGGACGGGTTCGAATCAGACACTGATGCGTGGACCGGATATACCATTCACAGCAGTAAGCAAGCGGTACGATATAGGAGTGGCTAGTAATGCCACAAGGGCTTAGTAATTCCCCTACCACTTTTAACAAATGCAGTGCAAGATTTCGTACCGAGTTCATCTGATACCGTCTTCGCTCATACTCGATCCATAAACGGATAGGCGGCAGTTAAAGTACATCGTGCCTACGTCCAATAGGTTCTTCCACTTAGCGTGAGTAAGCTGTATGCAAACATCAAGAAATGTATATTCACTACAAGAGAAATAATAACTTGTTGGGAGCACCGTGGGTAAACATAGTGCGCGCCCTGGTAAAAAAAAGATCAAGGCGATCACCGACTCGCCGATGCCAAATGTATATTCACTGCAAGAGGAATAATCACTTGTTGGGAGCATCGTGGGTAAACATAGTGCGCGCCCTGGTCCGAAAAGATCAAGGCGATCACCGAATCGCCGATGCCAAATGTATATTCACTGCAAGAGGGATAATCACTTGTTGGGAGCATCGTGGGTAAACATAGTGCGCGGCCTGATCCAAAAAAGATCAAGGCGATCACCGACTCGCAGATGCCAAATGTATATTCACTGCAAGAGGAATAATCACTTGTTGGGAGCATCGTGGGTAAACATAGTGCGCCCTGATCCAAAAAAGATCAAGGCGATCACCGACTCGCCGATGCCAAATGTATATTCACCGCAAGAGGAATAATCACTTGTTGGGAGCATCGTGGGTTTACATAGTGGGCTCCCTGATCAAAAAAAGATCAAGGCGATCACCGACTCGCCGATGCCAAATGTATATTCACTGCAAGAGGAATGATCACTTGTTGGGAGCATCGTGGGTAAACATAGTGCGCGCCCTGATCCAAAAAAGATCAAGGCGATCTCCGGCTCGCCGATGCCATCGATCTAAAGAGGCTTTGAACTTTCCTAGGCCTAGCGGCGTACTTGCTCAATTACTCATGCGACTATTTTGAAAAACTGTGCTTATTTATTGTTTACACAAAAAAAACTAAGTGGTCATGCAGCGCTGATTGTCAGCTTTCATTCAAAAGTATCAAGCAAATCTTGATGCAATTGCCGATCTTTGCGATTGCAGACCAAGACAGACCATTTCATTTGGTCTGTGACGCCGGCGATAACGCAATCAGCTGTGCGTAAATGCAATATGGCACAGACGGCGCTGAGTGCGTCGTCTGTTATCATTTACGTAGGTGTCAAGTATCTACATGACCAGGAAACCCTTGCCAAGAAACGAGCAATGGCTAAATTTCGAGTCTATCCTTTAGGAGATAATCATTCATTGTTTATTCGGACCATGCGTCTTTTGCATGGCTGTTTATCGTTTACTTCTCGCAAAGAATGGCGAGGTGGTTGTCTTTCTTAGCGGAATATATCTTCTTCGTGGAATATAAACTAGGCCGACTTAATGTCGTCGCTCCTGCGCTTTCGCCGGCCTCATTATGGGCCGGTTTGTGCCGACCTTCACCCACTATTGTGACACTAAATTTAAGTGTTCCGTCGATGACATAACTTGATGCCGTTAAAAGACCTATCAGGAAGACAAGGCTCATACGGGGTTGATGGACCACCTTGTATCGATCCTCAATTGATGGATAATAACGCGCAATGTTATCAGTACTACACAGCCATTGCCTTCGACACCTCGTGTCGTCGTTCTTACTTCTAAGGATATGCGCTTGCATCAATAGGTGAGCATCGAGGATGTTAAGTGACTAAATTACGTTAAGTCGCGCCTTTTACTGGCCTCGCCACTATCAGGTTTCCGCAAGTACGCACGTGCTTGCGAAGTTTGTCAGCCGGTAAGGCCTAGCCGTCCGTCCCGTGCTCCATTACAGCCTCTGCCTGCTCTAAAAGAGCGCTGGACAGCCGAATCAATGGATTTCGTCTTCGAATTACCCAAATGAAGCTCACAAGAAAACTAATTTTCTTGTGCTTGTCATTCGAGTCAGCATGTTGGTTCATCGTGTTGCTGTCCCGGAGTCAATCGCAGCCGAAACGAAACGATGTTTTGACGCCATCGGTACCACGTGAATTGTCTTCGGATCGAGATCCCCGGTTCACGGCAGAGCTCTCAAAAGTGTTCCGCTCGCTTGAAATACGGTTGAAGATGTCAAAAACTGATCATCCTAAAAACAGATGGTCAGCCGAAACGTGCAAATATTGTCCTCGATGATATACTTCTAGGATTCGTCGACTCATTTACGAGTTGGAGTGAGCTCTTGCCGATAGCTGAATTTGCCATCAACAACTCGATGCATGCAACAGCAAAGTACACATTTCTTTGTGAATGGCTTACGCCACTCACGCATACCTATCTTGTGAAGTATTACTCTGGTTCAAGAGGGGAGCAAAACCCTGCCGAAAAATACGAGCGTAAATGTTCTTTATTTTAAGTATTTCGACCTAGTCATATTGCCTACGGTAAACGTTTTTGAACATGTAGTGACGAATGTGCGCAGTATCAAATTAATGCCAAAGTATTTGATGTAGTGCACCGCCAAGTCAACCCATACACGATCGAGCTGCCTTGAAGGATGTGCAAACATCCTATGTATTACGCTGGACGTCTCCTCAATACTACCAGAACGAGGCTTCTTTCGGGTGTGAATAAAAAAATCGCGCCCAAAACATCCGCAAGAATTTTGTGTTCCCGTCTTTGACTTTGCATTTGATTCTTCAAGGATGCAGTCACCTGACGAACTGTCGCCTTCTCTTTGCAAAAGGGTTGAATTGCCCGTTTATCGCAATTTACGCGATTGCAAATTCCGCTCGGTCATCGGACCGATCAGTGCAAAGAAGTTGCACCGTCTCCGTCAGGTCTTAATGAGCGTCACGCTGATGATGCGCGTCCTCCCGTAGCTCGTAGATAATGCGATTGCGAACATGTCGCCCAAAATGCGTGCCCAAGGACAAAGTCGGACCTGGCTTATCCACCTCTCCCACATCCCTGGATGGACTCGAGCGGTGAGAATCCTTTCCTTGTGGAACGCTTCTAAACTCACCGCGACGTGAGAGGAGTCCGAACGATTTGTCTTGATCGCTGGCGCCGCTATATACCAGTTAGAAGCCTCGCTCCCAACTGAATAAAGACGTTCCGGGTATCATCGTTCAGTTATAAAATGACTCATCCTTTGGTCAGCAGAGACCATCTGTCCAAGAGCGCTTGTCATGCTCGTTAAAGGATTGCAGATTTCTTATATCGTCGCGCATCTCATTGGAGATGCGCGCCTTCCAATTGGGATCCTTTGGGGAGATCGCCTCCCTAGACGCATTAATTTTGTCCTTGACGCAGAAAGTACAAGGGTATCCAAGCGAGAGGCAAGGTTGCCCTGCCTTTCTCACCAACGACGCAGCTTAAGAAGTGCACGCACGATATATCTCTTCTCAAATTAATCTCGTATCGTAATCAGTTTGCCTTGCCAGGCCTCGCTGCTGACGCTTTGTACATTCTGTACAAAACAGAAGCATTTATTCCACGCTTAAAACAACGGACCTAAATCCTCGGGACGCTTACCGCAGTGCCATCAATGTCAAAAAAGTTGAACTTGCTGTCGTCCTTGTCAGGGCTGTGGAAAAGTAGGGTTACTTTTATTACATAATTACATAAGAAGGTATTCTGCAGATATCCAATTCACGGATACTGCGAGTCATTTATTACCGATTTATATAATTGGGGTACCAGACCCAAAAATATTAGCCAATGATAAGTCGACTTATATTTGAGTGGTATAGGAGCAAGGAAAAATGTCTTGTACAAAATTAATAATTAATTTCAAACTATAAACATAATTAATGTTCCCGTATCATATGCGCTTCCTCACGCTTAATAGTGTAAGACGGTAACGGTCTCTCACCCCGTTACATCTTATAGCACTTCGTAGTCCTTCCAGTGACTAGATTTGGGATGAGAACACGAGTCTTCCGTGACTCCAGCGGCATCGCTCGAGCATGCAGACTTTCCTCACCTCACCTAATGGAGTGGCAGGCACTACCACTTCGAAGCGGTGTCTGGAGAAATCGTGGTGACATCGCTGCTGAGCAGAGTGACGCCCGGCCAAGAGCGTGTCGCTATCCAAGCCTTCATGGTGGGCGAGCTCGCCGAAGCGACGCGGCGAAGTATTGACTCTCTCGCGCACATCGCAGCACAACGCTACTAAGACGGAGACGTCGTCGAACTCCGGTGATCGTTTGGATCGTCTCCCTCTTGATATATGATTCAGCGAGATAGACATTGCAAAAGTGTCAAGTTTGACTGACGCTCCGACGGCCGAAGCCAACTTTTTGCTATCATGACTGTCAGACAAGGCAAAGGAATGGACTCTTGGAAAACTCGCCCTGAACGAGTTCACGTTTACCAAGCTGGAAAAAACGCCATCCAGTGAGACTTGCGACTAGCGGTCGAGCCTCCACAAGCCGAATCTCTCTTGCGTGCAGACTTCTTCTTCCTTCGACAGGACAAGCTGACGATGCGTTACAGCGTTCAAAAGACACGTGAACTTGCTTTGTGTATGATCACGCAGTCGATCGACATGGCTTTGCAAGTCCATGTCTTCGTCTTCGATATGCAGCAGGGCATGACACGTTACTGTCTCTCGCGTGCAGAGCCAAAGATCCTCGAAGAAGTATTTGCCCTCGTGCTTCGTGAGATTACGTTGTCGCGTCGTCATATTTACATGCAGCGTCGCTGCCTCCCCAGATGCATGGTATAGAGCCAATGGAGCTCGACACAATCGAGATTTTTGTTTTGTGGCAACCCTTTATGCCGCGACAAACAAAGCGCGATGAAGTGTTTTCAATGCGGCAAGACAGGCCATCGTGCGGCCGTTTACCGCGCGCCCGCGCCGGTGACCCAGAACACAGCCATCTCACAGAGAGATGCTGTGCCCCGCCAAAAAATGTGCAATCTAAGTAGGCGCGAGGCGCTTCATGGCAGAGCAACGGGTACTCCGGTGGCAGCTCAAACCCCACGACGAGTCGAGACTGATCATCATCAGTCTATTTGTTGCTGGAGTGTATCGATCACTCCGAGCGTTGTTGGATCGAACATCTTCTTTTGTGTCTCCTGTTTGATCCTTCTTCCATCTAGAATCACGTTCAAGAGGATCCGAATGACACATCATTGCCTAGCTTGACGATGGCCAACCACAACGTGTTCCGCGCAGAGCTGTCATTTTGCCATACACTTTCGATGACTTTGCGAGCAAACGATGAGTTTTTGATTTAAGAGATCTACTACACATTCGATTACATTCTTTGGATACCGTGGCTATCACGGTATCAGCCGCAGATTAATTGGTTATCTCGCTCTGTCAAGCGCCGGAGCCGATATGAGTATCACTCAGCTACTCGTTACGGCGTCCGATTGACCTCACATCAGGATCGTGAACTGATTCGCCACGACTATTAATCAGCAAAAACAGAGCGATAAACTTGTGTCCGGTATGTTCGGCCACGCTTATGGAACAAAAAACGTGGTAATCGAATAGGAGATCCCGCATACAGCTGCATCGGTTGAGCAAAGGCTCCCAATTCATAAGGAGGCGGTTAAGCAGAGGTTTCCGCATAGAGCTACATCGGCTGAGCAGAGACTCCAAATTCACCAGAAGGCGGCCGAACAGAGGCTCCCGCATACAACTACATCGGCTAAGCAGCGGATTCCGTTTACTATCGAGGTGTCGAAGACAAGATCCCGCATCTCATTGACGAGACTGACCGGCCTGTAGCTCCGCTGGTGAACGACGTGGTGGAGACTGCGCTCACACATCTGGAGGGTGAGGGGGCCTTATCTCGTTGCAATAGCGACATTATAGTCTTGAGCAGGGGCTCGAGACGCAAAGAACACACAAGAATGGAGCACGAAGATCTCCGAGACGACGATTGTCTCGTCAATTTACTGATAAGGACGATTCTGTAGTGACGGAATCCGTTTGCGCGCTTGAATATGTGGAGGGGTGTCCATATCGCGGCCGCTACATTGCGGTAGCGCCTTTCGTGCAAGGCTGGAGAGATCACAGCTCTATCAAACTTATCGTGAAAAGACTTACTTCACAACTTTAAGGTCGGTGAAAATGAGCAAGTGTGCGTCGTTTCAGTCGTCGAAACAGCTAGTGGACAATTTTTGGAGGGCCGCCCAAAAACGCTGATCCTAAATTAGCGCGAAAAGAACGCTTCGCGGTGCAGTCCTGGGATGCTCTAATTGATTAGTCCGACCCGGTTTACAATTTGGCACGTGAGTGTGGCGATATTTTCCCCTACAATATTCCGCTGAACTTCCTGCTGATCGTGGTGTGCGGTACGAGATTGGCCTGTGCACGGGCTAAAGTTTTGCGCGACGCGGCAGTGGCCGTACCGCGTGATCAAGTCATCGCAATTGATGATTTTTTTAGAGCCGCCGTAAGGATGGCCATGTTCGCGAGAGTATCTCGCCACATTCGAGTTCGATTTTCCGTGTGAAGAAATCCACCGGCGGGTGGTGAATTGTATACGCTTTCAACAAGCTTAATGACGCCACGATCCCGACCTAAACAAACGATCCCCCGCAAACACATGGTACTGGATACCATGTCCGGGAGCGAGATCAACAGCGCTTTAGATCTGACAGACGGATTCTATTAAATTCTAATAAGAAACAGTGACATTTCATTCACTGCGGTCAGCACCCCAAGCGGAATGCTTTGGGAGTGGCTAGTCATGCCACAAGGCTTTAAGAATGCTCCAGATACGTTTAATCAGATGGTGACACTATGACTTCGCCGCTTCGCGATTTCGCACCCAGCTATTTCGATGACATATTTTTCACAGCAGCGCTTCGAAGATGCACCTTCGGCATTTCTAGAGGGTGTTTCAAGTGGTGCGCGAGAACAAATTGTATGTAACATTGAAGAAATGTGTCTTCTGTGCTTCCGAGATTCCAGTACTCTGTTGGTACGTCATGTCCGCGCTGATACTGAGAAGGTCTCATCGATATGTTCCTGGCCGAACCCAGAGCCCACTGAATTACGACATTGGCTCGGCCTGGCAAATTTCCTGCGCAAGTATACAAATTATTATGCTGAGCTCATTCAACCATTGTCGACATTGCTCAAGAAGGACGTCGTTGGTTGTGGACGTTCATGATAAGGAGCCTTTGGGTATGCGTTACGCGTTGATCCAGTTAAGGGTATATCAACTCGGCGAGAATACATTTCGATCTATACAGATTATGCCTCAGTGCGCATCGCCGTCAATAGCCCTTACTTGTCCCAGCGTGTGGCTCGTTGGTTGTCGCTCTTCGCCAAAGAAAACTTCGTGGTATATTACAAGCCTGGCAAGAAGAACGTTCTTGCTGACGCGTTGACTCGTCGTCCAGACTACGATCCTTGACGTGACATGGGTCATAAGCCAGAGAATGCTGATAACGGCAACGAAATTTGAAGATGCTGCATCCATTTGGAATTTGATGCGATGGTTTTGAGTTCTATACTTCCGATCCCGGCTCAGATCGCTGAGTCTATCGTGAACGATTCATTTTATGCGAGAATCATCAACCATCCCCAGCATCTTAGTAAAGATTTACTCGCGAAGTTGACCAAAGCCAACGCGCAAAAAGAACATCAAGTACTACGCGCTTAGTGGTTCACTGCTGGCGTACACTTTGGACGTCTTCGATTTCCACATGTTGTCATCCCTACTGCTGACGATCTTCGAGCTCGTTTGGCTCACGAGTTCCACGACAGCCCAACTGGTGGTCATTTGGGTCGCAAAAAGACGTTCGCCGGCATGTCTCGTACACAATGGACGTCTTCGATTCTACGCGTATTGCGATCCTTCTGATGACGACCTTCGAGCTCATTCAATTCACGCGCCCACGACAGCCTACTGATGGCCACCTAAGTCACGGAGAGACGTTTGCGGTCATATCTCGCGTGTGTTTCTGGCCGCGAATGTATCAGTACATTTAAAAATGGGTACGCGCTTTGTAGACTTGCCAGCGTTTGAAGCCTGCGCCGTCATCAACCGTCCTTGCGATCACTATCGTTTGCTACGGAAACTTAACATTCAGTCACATAAATTATCTCTTGTGTGTGCCTCACAACATTTTCGAACAACAACCAACATGCAACCCGATAAAACCTATTCCACTGGACATTTACCCGTGGGGCAACAGTCGTCTTCATTTTCTCATTGAATGCTATAAGGAATATTTATACACACATTGGGCTCTTAACAATCTGCGTCACAATGGCGTCTTCTATCAATGAGACAAAGCCTATTAGCGATTAACTCGAGTAGTAAGAGATTATTGACGATGCCAGCGACACACCTTTCGAGGAATTGAATGAGGAGTCCTAAACTCGCACCTCTGCGCGTAAAGACAAATCACCTCATGTACTAAAAAAAATTCTTACCTAGAATGTGGTGTTGCCAATTCACTTACAGCGTTAAGTATGACACCTGGCTCAGGGGTCCGATTAAACGCAAGTTTGCTTCGTGAGTACGAACAGGAGTGAAATCATCAAAAAGAAGCAAGGTGTCTTGGGTCAATCGCAATCGCAATTGCAAGAGCTCACCAAGACTACGTCTTCGGACCTGTAACTGTGGATGGACCCCTTCGCGATATTTCATGCCAACCTTAGGCGATCTGGATCACAAATCTTGAGGCTAGGAGGCTTGAAGAAATGTCGACACGAGAAGCCCTAAACAAGAGGCCTTTACCTTACATAAAATGACGCAAAGTCAATACTTGACGGTCTACATGAACAAGCGCGTGGTGCCGCGGTATCCTCGATGAGGACTATAACAATCATCTTTACGATGAAACGGAACAAGATGAGGTTTGTACGTTCAACGAACCCGATGCTTGAGAAGTATTTTGCTCCATTAGCTGCCGCCGACGTGGCATGAAGCAAAAAAAAATGCTTGGATTTCGCGAATTTAAAAACCAAACGCCAATTATAACGGTATATATTATGATGCTCTTGCCCACCAGCACACTAGTGTTTTTTATTCACCTGTAAGTACGGACCCAAGTTATATCATGGTTCGACGACGTCGCTTAATAAAATTTCTCGACGTAATTCTGAATGTTCCTTTGCTCATCAAGCAACGCAAGAGGGTGCGAAACATCAATGCACCTTTTGTTGAACTAAAGCATAAGGTGCAACTTTTACGTGAGACTCTTGCTAGAACTCACAGTACACTAAACAGTATTCATAACCGTCCTTTGATGATGGATTGGCAACAACTCGCTGAGAAGGCCCACTGAATATCCTGATGACGATGCAGCCATTTGCAGCACAGCCGCCTTTCTCTGCGCAAGCATCTTCAGATTCATATGAGAAGGATTGCGATACGGCTTAAGCAAGCCTACGTAAAGAACTCGGTGTATGCGCAGCTTCGCGGTAGATGTAGCGTGTAAGCGAGGCCCTTCTTGGTCACGACCGTAAATGGTTTTATTTGGTCATAAAGGACGCAGACACATACATATTGTAGATAGATGGTTAGCGATAAGTAAGACTTGATCACGGACCGCATACATATAAGCACATTTTTTGCCTTAGTATTCACTTGTTCTTTCCATTTGTCTTGTTTTTGAGCCATCGCGTCGGCATTAAATCCCGTCATGGGAAATTCACTAACCTGTTTCTTACAGTGACAGGGCCGAGATCAGCAAGCCAATCGGCAACGTCTTCCCCACCAAGCTCTGGACATTGTAGTGTTAGCGTAATAAGAATGCGCGGGTGTGTGAGATCGTTTAAATAGAACGGAGTATGACCTACAGTAGTGAGAATAGCGATTTCCATCGCGAACTCAGATATTGGGAGCATTGAGCTCCAACGCAACAAAGCCGCTAAGCTGTCAGAATGTCCAGGATCGTTTGCTGTCATTCGAATCCTTCAGTAGACCAAATACTGATGGAGTTCCGCCACCCAGTGTTATGGGCGAATTGTCAAGCGGCGCAGTCGCATATGCGGAGGATTTGACTTCGTTGGCACGTCTTGCGTGCGTGCACAAAGGTATGATCCATTTGTAGAGTTTGAGCCACCACTCAGCGAGCCGTAGGTATTCTCGCGACCGAGAATAACACAAAAAGCAGAATAATGTGCCGCATAAAGGATTTGGTATCATCATGAGGAACCAAGAAGCGCGGAATATCCGCCGCATCCGTGAAATAGCTCAAAAGGCCATTATATATAAGACCTTGGATAAAATAACTGCCGACAAGTTAATGCCCGAGTCATTGTTCCCGAGGTCTCGTATTAAAGCGCTTCACTGTTCAGCTTCAGCATATGCAGCACGTATTATGCCAGTAACTGGCGACAACAGATCCGTTAAATCAGCAAAATCATAATTAGATATGCGTGACATCGCACCCCCAAAGCATTTTGCTTCTCCGGTATAAACTTTTCCGCGATGTTGGACTGACACGTTTAAGATACCTCAACAAAAGTTCACTGATCTAGACATTATTCCAAATTATTTAATCTAAGAACGGTGAGACGTTAACGTTCACTATTTGATGAGTTTGAGTTGAATGCCTCTTCATCGGATGGCGGATTTGATATCGGCTCTCATATAGAGCAAAGTAAGGTTGAAGAACGTGTTAAACTTAAGTACATGGATCTTCCGACCTCAGTGAGGTGCATGGTCTCGACATCGAGACAGGAGACAAAAATTCATATACTACGAGACGCGAAGCGTCTGTAACGTTACAGAGCGATACGGCATTCTCTGGGAGTGGCTGCTTTATGCCACAGGGGCTTTTCGATACCCTAGTTTAATTTAAATATCTAGCGATGCAACCGTTTCGCCCTCATAAAGGGTATCCACGTACATATCTCGCTGACGTTTTGTCTATAGTCGTGCGAAGCAGCGTTGGCCAGGCAGCGTTACCACATAGACCATTTACGAGCTGTGCTCGGGTAAATGCGCAAAAGAAAGCTGTATGCTAAGACATGCGTGGATGATTTTTTTAGAAGGCTTCATTAGAAGCGAGCCATTCAAGCGGATCTCGCTAAGGGTCCTAAAAAAGTGGATAAAAATAACTAATAAAAATTTAACAATATTGCCTGAATATAATCAACGTAAATGGCTTTGCCTTACAAACTACTTGCATAAGTACAGCGAAATATACGCTGATATGGCTCGGCAATTATATAATCTCCCTATGGAGTATTCGGATTGATGATTGACTAGCAGCGGGAACAAATCGATCAAAGCGGTAACGAAGAGTCATTTGCATACCCTGGTATTGGCCTTGCCTGATCCTGATCGACCTTGCAGTGTCTTCAGTGATTCATCTGACAACGGATTAGACAATGCGCTGTTACGAACCCATGTTGAAGGAATATAGTCGGTCATACGAGGCTCAGCACATTAAAGCTGCAGAAAACAAAATCTTGTTCATGCCAAAAATTACATCATATGAAGTTAGTTCTCTTCAAAGCCAGAATGCATCTGCTTGGCTATAAGTCTTTCGTAATCTACACATACCATGCGGCTTCCCGCAGTGCGACTCAGTCGTCTCACACATCGCAGAGGGTGACCGGCGGATTTAATTTGCCGAATTTCCGCGCATCAGAGGGATCACACCCTAAATGACTCGACCCTAGACTCACAATTCTTTCAGCATTCAGGAATTGTTTCCACAACGAGTTTTAGTAAACAGAATACGTGTCGTATCACTCAATGCGCCACGCTCGGGACAAATATCATCGACATTGGAATTAATTAACTGCGATAGTCCAATGTATAGCACGCTAACAAACTCTGTCGGTGACTTGCGCCAATTTCGCTTTTGTTGTCTTGCAAAGGTTGGTTCACGACTCGCCAAAGCTTGCAACATTGCGCAATGTGCCAAAGGTTCATTGACCTCCAATCAATCCAATTCTGATGGCGTTCAAGCCAGGCCATACCAAGGATTAATTAAATTTCAATTCAACCGGAGGACAAGACAGCGTTCAAAAATTGCAAAGTTTAATTCCTTACATCTAAGTTTGACTGAAGTTTAAGCGCGGTGACACGAGTCCTATTCTGTAACGGGCCACTACTGACTTGTACTGCTTCAGTACAAGTCCACTTCGCACGTTTCAGTGCGAGTGGTGCCTCACGTCACTTCACGTACACTAGTACGTGCAGAAGAAGACTCCCCTCTTTAAACCAATTGCTTTAAAGAGGGCTAAAAAGAAAACTGTGTTTGATACAATAAAGTTCTCCTGTTTCTATCTATTAAATACAAACTTAATTATAAACTTATACAAAACATGTCATAAAGTCTTATCTGTCTCTCTCTTTGCGCGCGTCCAGCGCTGATTGGACCGCGGAAAAGTAGATAAAATGGTCTATATCTACCAATGGATAAGCTTTTAGAATACTGCCATGAAAAGAAATATTCTCCAAATATTTTCTACCATTTAGATAATATATTAATGAACAAATTTGAAATGTTAAATTCATGAAACGACACCCCCGTAACATCACCCTCCCTTAAACGACATTCACTTTGACTGTCCTTGGATAGAGTGGTCACAATAAGACCACTTAAATAAATTTGTTGATTGGTCAGAACCATCATTTTTAATTCTATCGCATGGTTAACAAGTCCATGCGGTATCTGAATAGTGCGAAACCTTCGGCTACGGTTTATGCAGCCGCGGGCGACGCATTATTGTCTCTTGCGACAGACGTTCCGTCTACCGTAGTATCGTTCTCTCTCGCAACACTAGATGTTGCGGGCGCACGTGGTGATTCACCACGTCAGAGCGACCCCTTTTTGAACGTCGACTGCAAATGCGAGTCGGACGAAATGGCCGACTCGAAGAGAACAGAACAATCGCCTGATAGTCGTCAGGCGGCTGACAATGAGCCTTCGAATGAGGGGGCTCATTCTGATATACGAGTTAATAGTCTATTTGGTTCCGACGATGAGGATGATCCCTCATCGCCCGTTCCGTCTCCCGTACGGTCACCTGCACCTGTTTCTCTGCAAGGTGATGACGATGGCGTAAGCCATCCTAATAAAAGTTCATTGGTACCCCTGCTTCAGTGGGTACGCCTCAGGGGATCGGATACACAAAAATGTCTCGTCTTGCCCCTGAGAAAAAGCCGTGGCTTTTGCACGAACAGCTAATCAATAGCTTGTCTGGAAAGACTACTCCTCACAATAAGTATACTTATTTATTGCGATAAAGCTACATGCCCTTGATTCCAGCGCGAAGAATTTTCGTGCTGAGTTTGAGCTTTCTCTCGATGCTTTTCTTAAGCATCGATGGTATAGTGGCAGCAATAAGCGAGATCAAATCTCACTGATGCAAGCCTGGAGCGCGTTTATTCGCAATGTCAAAGACATTGGACGCGAAGTCTGGCTACAAAGACGAAACGCAATTCGCGTTAAGTTTGAGAAGCGAACTCCAACCGGTGTAAGATATAAATTGCATCGGTTGTCATGTGAGGCAGGACTTCCATGTTTCACGTGGGGTGATCCCTGTCCGTGTTTGTTGACAACACGAAGCGAGTAGAAGGGAATGTTTATGCTCTTTCTTCGCCCTGAAGAAGGGCTCACATCTCTATCAAGATGCGCGATGCGATTGACGTTTTGCAATCGATTTACAAGCGCCAGGGGCACGTGTTTCCGATGGACCTTCTGATTCGTTGGATGGGTCTCGTCATACTGACGGGCGAGGCCCTCAACGTCAACAACCAGCTGGGAACGAGGCTCCCAGCTGTCATTTGAAGGTGGATAACCGCGCCAGCGAACAAGATAACTCGTTCGCTACCCCTTCACATCACGATGGTTTTGGATACGCTCCACAAGGAAACGTTGACCACAGCAGGAATCCACCAATGGTTGTGGCGGAGGAGGGAAAATTAGATCCGACCCATGTATCGGATGTAGAGTCGAAGATCGACGAACCTGATCCCTTCCTCCATGATTAGGAGGAAGGATTGGTCACGAGCACGGTAAGCGTCATTCGTTAGTGCAGACGGTGCAGGCTTACCATATCGAACGGTTTAAAGACCGTTCGAAGAGTGCGTACTCCATGTTGGAGTACGAACGGAAATAACACGCTCTTCGTGATGAGCTGTCTTCCGCTCATCGCGGTCTCGAGGATCTTTGGACCCGGCATGATAATCTCCAGAGCCTCTGCGATGCAGTACACGGAAAGGTCCAATGAACTTGGGTAGTAGTTTACTGCTTCCCACATTGGTGACTACGCGCTTAGATAAATTTACCGTAAAGAGAAGTACTAGGTCATTAATTTTAAATGAAAGCACATTTGCTCTTCCATGTTTGTCTGCGTTCCGTTCCTAACGGTCAACTGCGTTAGCAATGAAATTCTGTACGAAACGGATTGCTGATTCTCGGGTTAGCAGAAATTCGTCTGCTGAATCAATTGGTTTTGTTCTTTTTCAGTGCGCTTTGTGCGCACTGCCATGAGATCTTTCTCAACTTGATGTCAATTGCTTCGACATCGACGTCATTCGCGTCGTTGGTAATATCGACGTCATTCGCGTCGTTGGTAATATCGACGCGTGATGAGCATGAACCAGAAAATGGTTTGGCTCGTGCGAGTCCACCCCTTCCCGTAAACTAGAGGATTCATCTAATTGGGTGGGTATGCGTGGATGGCGTAAGTTGTTCACGAAGAACGGCATTGTAGACGCGTGCACCGAAACTTTAATGACGAATTCGACCATCGGTAAAAGCTCGCTCCGATTCGGATACGATTTGGCGTAACCTCGAAGTCTCTTTTCGAGGACGCGATTTACGCGTTCCGTCTGAAATCTGTTTCCGGATAATCCGAAATTAACATAGTCAGCCGTGTTCCGATCTCTCGGAACACGGACTGATAGAAATCCGCCGTGAACCGTGAATCTCTATCCGAGACTAGTACGGGGTAAACCGTGGAGTTTGAATACCGTGCCGATAAAGACGGGCGCAGCCCGGAGCCGTGATCGACTCTGGTACTGCAGCAAGATGTACCTTCTTGCTTTTTCTGTGTACAAAAATAAGGATGCCAATGTTTTTGTGATCGTCTTCGGGAAATCCGAAGGCGGAGTATATAGATACGGACTGCCAACATTCTGCCGGTAGTGGTAGAGGTTGGAGAGGTGCACGGAATAAAGGGCTAGGCTTCACCCGTTGACATACCTCGCAAGCACGAATGTACTTGCGCACGAGCTGATACTGCCGGGGCCAGTCAAATTCGCGACTCATTGTTAGATAATTTTTCTCACCCCCAAAATGCCCGATTGTTGGTGCATCGTGACACTCATACATGATGCGCAAGCGCAAATCATTGTGAGTTGGGACGACGACACGTGGAGTGTCGCCGGCAACGGCTGTGTAATACAGTAAGTCGTTGCGTGTTGTGTATGGATGATGATCGATATAAAGCCGGTAAATCTTTAAGAAGATTTATCGGATGATTGATTTATCAGATGATCCAATAAACGCAGAAGGTCCTTATCTTCTGTGTAGGCTTCTTTATGTCATCAAACAAGGTTGATGACGGAACACATGAAACGAGTGTTGCAATAGTGTGATTAATTTCACTATTGGAATGCTTAGCTGGCTCGGCATCGGCTCGGCGTTATAACGCATCAGCGACGACATTAAGGCGTCCTGATTTATTACCACGGAGAAATTACACTGCGCGAAGAAGGATAGCCACCTCGCCATTCTTTGCGAGAGGTGTGGGCTATTTACAGCCGTGCGTAATGACGCATGTTCCGTATATACGATGAACGGTCTATCTCCGAGAAGATAGACCCTGAACTTAGCCAGTGCATATTCATGGCAAGGAGTTCCTTGTCATGCATTGGGTAGTTGCAATCAGCTGGTCGCAGCTGACGCGGTTAATAACGACGACGGGCTCCGCGCCGTCTGTATTGCATTAACGCACAGCCGATTGCGAAATCGCTGGCGTCACAGACCCCATGAAATGGTCTGCCTTGATCTGCAATCGCCAAGATAGGCGATTGCATCACGCTTTGCTTGATACCTTTAAATGAACGCTTCTCCTCTCCATCACTCTTAGCGACCAGTGTGCGTACATCCTTGTCATCACACGGCTCCTGACATGCCACTATGAAAGGGGCAAAGATGATGGGTAGTCTGCAAAGACACCCACGCAACACGCACTAAGAGCACGCTCAGCGATAAAAACAGCCGTCGCCGAGTGTCTCAGTTGCAACGCCGGTAGCTACTGCTGCTGTCGCGCTAACTGGACTTACAGATCTTTCCCACTTTCACAGTGAGGATGTAGATCCGTCGCTTATTGTTGACCACAATGAGTCGACACCGCTGCCATCACTTCATAGTAGTGATGAGCACAGCGAGCTAATGGGGAACGATGATGGCGCTTTATTGCCCATCCAAACTTCACCCAGTGCTCCTAACATGGAGACCCCCAATGTTGCGAAGGCTAATTTGCCTTACGTCGACAAAACAACTGTCTCGTCGTCTACGCTAGTTAGCGCAGTGATTATTTGTGAGCGCTGCCTATAAAAGCGCAGCTGCTACTCAGTTGTGTCGAACCACAACACTAGTCGTTCCGACTAGCATATACAATGGGTCTGACGCAGAAGAGCCTGAGCGTAAAGCTCCGCCGACAGCACGTGAACGGTTCTAGTCGATGTCACAAGCTAGTCGCATTGAACGTGGCTAGGGGACTAGTGGCATACCACTTATGCCACCTCCATCCGAATGACCTATTCGGGTGGAACGGGTGCGTCGCTCCTAGAGGCGCTACTCTAGATGCACATAAATATTATGGCATCTATACTTCGTGGAAAACTCAGAGGAAATCACTTGGTAGTGTTTCCAGTATCTCCACGATCCCGGTCGTGTTGAATTCAAGTTAATCAACCGGCCAATACGAAGCGGAATTCCTGCGCCACATTTCAATGTGGCAAAACAAAGTCGTAGCGGATAATCTTCGCTCACTTGACTGTGAATATAAACATGGGCGGTACTGCATCCCCTGTTTCTTCTCATAACGCTGCTTCTGCTAGTTCATTTGAGATTAGCGACGAGTCCTCAGCTGGTGCTTCTTTTCCTAGGCAGCCACTAAGTCGGGCACATCAATACGTAGGGTACCGGTCGATTCCCAAGAGTCATAACTTTTTGGGTAACCTTTCCATCTGATACCTTTGCCTCACGGAGCGGTGGGCAAGCAACCTACCAACAAGAAAGCGTTGCACATTCAATATTAGTTGGATAAATTTTATACGGTGTATTGAAAGTTTGATCTCTTTTTATCCTATAAACTGGCTCTAAATTGAATTATCAAATGCAATTCATATTGATGCCTTAAAATCTGACTACAAACTTTTTGAGGCAACGCCAGACCAAGCAAAAATCTGATTCCCACCCGCATCCATCAGTGTAGGCGGCGCCCGATAGGAGTGGCGATCTCGTCCACCTTCTCGCGGCTGCCTTACCTTCGTCCGTTCAGTCACAGGCGTTCAGCGCTGCTGAACGACATATTGCGGATCTTGAGGGTCAAGTCTCGCGACTGACCTCGGATCTCGTTGATGTCCGAGCGAAGGCTCGTCAGGGTTATGAACGCCTGAAGACTCGCTTGGACAGTTTTGAGAGGATAATGCTGAGGATCCGCGTTAATCGCGTGATGTCCCTCGCTTTCCGAGTGCTGTTCGTGGTGGGAAAAGTCGGTCGGCTGATAGTTCTCCGCCTTCTCCGTCTCCCTCACCCGAACGACTCTCGACTCACAGTTGGCCTTACCATCGGTCTCCTTAGACGGAGGGGGTATGTGACCTCATTTGGGTCTTCATATCGTTTTCAGACGACCCACGTAAATTTGGGGTGCGTCTTCATATGCGGGGGAAGGATGAGCCTAATTTTTAGGTCTCCAAGATCTTCTACCACCGTAAATGGCCCAACGAAACGCAGCAACAACTTCGTAGTACCTCCAGGTTGTACAGAAATTGCATTTTTAGGTAGGGTAGCAGTACATAATAGTACTTATTCACCCGCTCTGAAGCGTTCATTTTTTGCGAACATTTCGGTCCGCATATTCTTTTTGCTTGTCCTGTGCGCTAGTTATCGCGTCACAAGTTTTCATGTGATGGCTAATCGCTCATCCACAAAGTGTTGAGCCTCGCTCACGCTTTCAGCATCAAACTCGCCTATGACACCGCCGAGAGGTCGGTCATTGGACATAGTTTTATTGACCACTGCTGAACCGGAAGGGTGACTAGGGCAAGTTTCTGTCGTTGAGATGATACCCTCGCGGGTCATATTGACGAAACTATATCCCTCTTTCGCACCGAGCATAGTGAGGCCCTCCCTCACTAAGACTCGGGCTGTGCACAAACGATACTGGCGTCCGAGGATGGGGCATTCCGTAAAAATACCAACGGTGTCTTACCCGTACTGGCGGGACGCTGTTATTTATAGTGAACTCCACGAAGGGCAAATTGTTGGCTCCATTCTTTGGGAGTCGCTACCGTAGGCAATACATCCGGCACGACCCAATAGGCAAAATCCGTTTGGCCATCAGTCTGGAAATGATCGGCTGTAGACATGTGGAGCTTGCTACCCAGCAGCTCAATCAAATGACGCCAAACGTCCGACGTAAGACGTGGATCCCGGTCCGATACTATGGACTCGGGCATCCCGTTTAGTCGGTACACATGATCCAGGAACAAGATAGCTTAGTCCTTGCCAGTGATCGTGGTACTGCGGGGTGCTCAATGCACCATTTTTCTCAGTCTATTTACAAAGCCGACGAGCCCCGGGCGACCTTGCGGTCAGCCGGCATGCCAAGCATGAAGTCCAGACTGACCTACTTCTAACAATCCGTAAGAATCGGCAGCGACTTCAATGGCACGCTGCTGGACGGTGCAGGCTTCATGTGCTCGCACTGTTCGCAGGAGCGAATATAGTTGGCATCAAAATTTCTCTGACACTCGTAGAAATTTCTTTTCACGGCCAAGATGCCTAGTCGATGGTGCATCATGTAGCTCGCAAAGTATCTTCAACTTCGGATCTGTGTATGAGAACACATATTCTCAAAATATCACAAGGTGACAGCTGATGCCGTAAAAGGCCATCGCTGTAGCTTTAGCGATCTAGCTTAGCTTTCAGGAGCGACGCAGGGGAAACCTTTCGTTCATCAAAGTGATCTAACAGTAGGCGACAATGGTCGTCCTGACTGTAGCTCTCTTTTATCTCAGAGGCCAATGAGCTCGTCACGTGGTATGCTTTAATGGCTGCCAACGTTGACGGCTGACATTTTGCTTTAGCACTAGACATACTTTCCTGGTGTCTCCCCTCGAAGCCTGGTCTGCGCGATAAAGCGTCATCCAAGACATTCGTCTTACCCGGCATATATTCAGCTTAAATTAAATTCAGAGAAGAATGTGAGCCGTCTTGCCATTCTAGGCGAGAGGTGCGGTGAGCTTATTCCAGTCCGCACTATTGCATGATCTGTAAAAACCACAAATGGTTCGGTGCCCAATAGGTGCACTCGAAACTTGACAAGAGCATACTTTATTGAAAGTAGCCCTTTGTCATGCACATAAAAATTGACTTTCGCGGAATTCAAAAGCCGGGACTGATAAGAGATGACACGGTCAACGCCGTCGTCATCTTTCAGCATGAGTGCACTGCCGATTGCAAAAATTGCTTGCATCGCAGACGATGCTAAAGGGCTTATCCGCGTCAGGCCATGCCAAGACCGATGCCTATACACGAGATTGCTTCACTGCTGTGAACGCATATTTATACTTGTTATTTCGACCAAATTCATTCTGCATCTTTTTAAGGAGGTCAGAGAAGGGCTTAGTACGCTCTGCATAATTCTTGTTGTACTTATGCAAGAATTTTGTGAGCCCTAGGAATTGGTGCAAGTCCTTCACGTGTTGTGCGAATGGCCATTCCTTTACCGATTTTACCATGTCTGTGTCTGCTCGTACACCATGTGTACCTACGATGAAGCTCAGCACAGGTATCTCGGGGCCCCCTATAACGCACTTTTAAAAGTTGACGTACAGTTGAGCGTCCTCCAGAGTCTGCAATACAGCGTCTTAATGACGCTTGTGCGGCTCGATTTCGCTTAGCCCGTCCTCGGCCCTACTACGAGCGAATACATCGTCAAAGTAATAGGGCGCGTAGGCACGGTGTTGACGCATAACGTGAGCAACCACTCGGTTAAATGTCGCTGGTGCGTTTTTCAAATCTTGGGGCTTTGCAAGCCACTGCTAAAGCATACCGCTTGGGGTGCTTACTGCAGTTTTGGCTACATCGGACTCTCTCTTGAGTACCTGATAATAGCCAACGTTTAAATCTAATGCGGGAAAGATAGTGGACTTTCACATGGAGTTCAACAAGACATCTTTCCGCGGGGATTGGCGATTGCGCCGGAATGGTGGCCGTGATCAGCTTATTGTAAGCGTATATCACGCGGCATCCACCTGTGGTTTTACGCACACAGAAGGTCGGGCTGCAGTGAGGCGACTAGGTCTCACGCACATGTCGCGCCTTCGGTCGAAGAACTCATCGATAAATTCGACTTGCTCTTTCGGCAACGGCCATTGCCTGGTCACACAATACTTGGTGCCAGGTTCGAGGTCTATCTCGTGCCCGATGCCCCTATCTGCTGGTAGGCGGTTCGGCACTTATTCTGAGAACACATCGCGATATTTCAACAGGACCTCAGAGAGCGGACTGTCTCTCAAGGCATCCCAGTCTTGAGCAGCGAATCTATTTTTACTTTCTAGGACGCTCCGTCCACCACGTGCTCTTCCGAAACTGGTGCGACTACTTTGTGGATCTTTTCTTCCTTTAATTCGGCAAGGATGAGATCCCTCGACATGTCCAGGAATTTTTTTTCTATTTTCTCGGCAGATTTCAAGACGTTCTGGAGCACCTCAACAGAGGATGCCTCCGCTATTTCGTCTTCGACGGTCCGTCCTATTTAATTGGGAGAGATCTAAAGGTCAATCGTTTTGACGTGCCTTTGATCGTTCTTATTTGTCGAATACCCGTTCTCCGAATTACCACGAACTTAGAATGGGAAGCGGGTGCCGTTGCTTTCCGACAATCAGCGTTCCATAACCATTTCTCGTCTTTTTTCAAGAGACGAGATAGATGAACTGTCATCTCTGCATAACTGCGTGAGCACTTGTGCAAGTACGCCGCTAGACCAAGGAACTTATTAAGTCCCTTGACATCGACTGGAACTGGCCAGTCGGTAATTGCCTTGATCGTTTCGGGATCAGGGCGCACGCCGTGTTTTCCGACGATGCACCCAAGAAGTGGTATTTCGCTTGCAGCGAATATACACTTCTTGAGATTTGCGAGAACTTATGATTTCGCATAAGTTTAAGAAGCTGACGAACGTGAGTTTTGAGAACTTCCACGTCCGTCTTTCTGTCCATGACCCGGCTATTGGACGAATACATCGTCAAAATAACTCGGTGCGAATTCTCGCAACGGTCTCAACAGATTTGTTACACATCTGTTAAATGTTGCAGGGGCGTTACTAAGCCCCTGAGGCATCACTAGCCATTCCCAGAGCATCCCACTGGGAGTGCTCACTGCTGTGTACGGGACGTCCCGTTCACGCATTAGGATCAGATAAAATCTATCCATCAGATCTATCGATGGAAAGATGGTACGCTTAGACATACTATCTATGAAAACGAATTTTCTAGGTATTGGCGTTTGAGCCGGTACCGCCGGCGGTGCACGCATTCAATAAACTGATAAAAAACAAAAATTGATCAAATTGAGGCATAATTTATTGTTGAATAAGAGGATTTCAAAGAATAGTTATGCCTCAATTTGATCAATTTTCATTCTTAATCAGTTTATTGAATGCGTGCCCTATCCGCCACCCTCAAGTGGCCTTTCGCACACAGAAGATCGGAGAGCTATGTGAGGACGTTGACTCCTATACATAGCCCGATTTTAATCGATCGATTAAAAATTTACCGATCGCAAGTACTTGTTCACGAGGCAGTGGCCACTGCTTCATTACACAGCCCGGTTTAAGCTCTATCTCATGTCGAGTGCCTTTATCCTTAGGCAACTCGCATGGAAGTGTTTCAGGATATAAATCCCTGTATTAAATCAAATCCTTGTAAATAGGAGTTTTTCTGATGTGACTTTCAGGATTGAATAGTATATCTCTCAATCCCACATCGAGGATACTTTCGTCCATCGATGAGCTGCTGCGAACCCGTTCGTTCTCTGCAAAAATTACCGCTGACCGAATATTGGTTACGTATTCGTCCTCTGTGACGAGTACGCAGATCTGCTTGATTCTGCCACTTTATAGATCTCTTAAGAACCGTTTAACTTCTTAGTCGGTTGGTAATTGAGTTATCTAAAAGGTTGACTTCGAAGGAGCATACAGATCAAGAGTATAAGCGCCTATTCTTAATCATTCAATGTCTCAGTTTCTTCCTGAAACCCCATTTCCACAGGCTGTCGAGGAATTAATCCCTCGGGATGCTGGAGTCTTGTCACTTTAGCAATAGCTATTTGAGGAGGTTTCTCCTTAAGTACGTGGGGACTTTTTTCCTCAACGGCTTCCGACTGTGATTGCGCTATCACGGTCGGGTCTTCTACGGTCGACTCTTCTCGACCTAGGATCATCGTGTTGTATTTTGGGCAACCGGTATCTTCCTTAAATGTCGCCCGCTAGGCGTACACTCATGTCTCAATACACTCGACTTGTTCGAGTAGTGGACCTTCGGCGCTGCCTATGCATTTGCACAGCCGCTGGCAGCTTACTCCACTGTGTGATTAGTAATCACACTGTGATCTTCTGCAGTCCCACTAACGACCTTACCACAAGTGAGGCCATCGCACCCACTCGTTGTACATCCAGACCTTGTGGACGCTCCAAGACGTTCTTCAGATGGCCATCTGATGAACAAGTGACAGGCATCTTTACGGATCGATGCTGCCAACTGATTCTTGGCTCATATTTTCTGAGCCAAGGTAAACCTAGGATGACATCAAATTTGTCATCCAAATCCAGTACGATGAAATCATCATCGTACTGTAGATCTTTTAACGCGTAGTAATTTTTCACTTCGCGTTTCATTACTGTTATTGATGCGCCTGTCGCTAGACGCACTGTCATCCTCGTTGGGGGGATGTCGCGCTTAACATATTTGAGCCTACGACTCTCTAGCGACTGGCAATTAATAAAGTTCTTCGGCGCCCCACAGTCCACAAGGGCTCTAAGTGACAAACCATTTGTTACTTTTAATGTCAAGGTGATGAGGGAACCTCATCGCCAGGTGCCGAGACACAAAATGATTGTGTGTCTGGAGCAACTTTTGTCAAGAGATTTGCAAATTCTCTTGAGGTTGCTGGATCAGTAGGCGTTGCGCCCCTGCTGACCCCGACGGGTTTTTGGCGGCCCGCCTCGCTGTTGCGATTTCGCAACAACGTCGGACCCGCTACCGTTGCCCTTTTTGGCATTCGGTCCATAATTACGTTCATACCCATCGGTACTGGGCATGGGTCACTCCACTCATGTGCGTAGGGACCTATCTTTTGACAGCGATTGCATCGGTTCAATCGCTTATTTTTCGAAAAGCAAGGTTTCTTGCTTTCGACATAAGAGAGGCTCATAGGTTCTGGACCTTCAAGCTTTTGTCGTCTCGAAGGATGATACGATGACGAACTAGCTTGAACCTGTCTCAAACTAAAGTCCTCCTGTTCCGCAACGGATATTGCCTCTTCAAGCGTATCCAGTTCCAAGCGAAACAGATGGGTCTTCACGGGTCCATCCGTAAGGCCTTGCATGAACACCGTAATCAACGTGTGCTCATGAACTGGATCATTTGTGATACAACTCGCTAAGAGTCGTATGTGCTGGACATAAGATCTTGCTTGCCTTGCTTGACATTCTGAAGCTCTGATCGAGCTCTGAACTCAGCCCTAGGCGATTCAAACGTCTGTTTGAGCTGGGCTTTAAANCGGCTATGGACGAATACATCGTCAAAATAACTCGGTGCGAATTCTCGCAACGGTCTCAACAGATTTGTTACACATCTGTTAAATGTTGCAGGGGCGTTACTAAGCCCCTGAGGCATCACTAGCCATTCCCAGAGCATCCCACTGGGAGTGCTCACTGCTGTGTACGGGACGTCCCGTTCACGCATTAGGATCAGATAAAATCTATCCATCAGATCTATCGATGGAAAGATGGTACGCTTAGACATACTATCTATGAAAACGAATTTTCTAGGTATTGGCGTTTGAGCCGGTACCGCCGGCGGTGCACGCATTCAATAAACTGATAAAAAACAAAAATTGATCAAATTGAGGCATAATTTATTGTTGAATAAGAGGATTTCAAAGAATAGTTATGCCTCAATTTGATCAATTTTCATTCTTAATCAGTTTATTGAATGCGTGCCCTATCCGCCACCCTCAAGTGGCCTTTCGCACACAGAAGATCGGAGAGCTATGTGAGGACGTTGACTCCTATACATAGCCCGATTTTAATCGATCGATTAAAAATTTACCGATCGCAAGTACTTGTTCACGAGGCAGTGGCCACTGCTTCATTACACAGCCCGGTTTAAGCTCTATCTCATGTCGAGTGCCTTTATCCTTAGGCAACTCGCATGGAAGTGTTTCAGGATATAAATCCCTGTATTAAATCAAATCCTTGTAAATAGGAGTTTTTCTGATGTGACTTTCAGGATTGAATAGTATATCTCTCAATCCCACATCGAGGATACTTTCGTCCATCGATGAGCTGCTGCGAACCCGTTCGTTCTCTGCAAAAATTACCGCTGACCGAATATTGGTTACGTATTCGTCCTCTGTGACGAGTACGCAGATCTGCTTGATTCTGCCACTTTATAGATCTCTTAAGAACCGTTTAACTTCTTAGTCGGTTGGTAATTGAGTTATCTAAAAGGTTGACTTCGAAGGAGCATACAGATCAAGAGTATAAGCGCCTATTCTTAATCATTCAATGTCTCAGTTTCTTCCTGAAACCCCATTTCCACAGGCTGTCGAGGAATTAATCCCTCGGGATGCTGGAGTCTTGTCACTTTAGCAATAGCTATTTGAGGAGGTTTCTCCTTAAGTACGTGGGGACTTTTTTCCTCAACGGCTTCCGACTGTGATTGCGCTATCACGGTCGGGTCTTCTACGGTCGACTCTTCTCGACCTAGGATCATCGTGTTGTATTTTGGGCAACCGGTATCTTCCTTAAATGTCGCCCGCTAGGCGTACACTCATGTCTCAATACACTCGACTTGTTCGAGTAGTGGACCTTCGGCGCTGCCTATGCATTTGCACAGCCGCTGGCAGCTTACTCCACTGTGTGATTAGTAATCACACTGTGATCTTCTGCAGTCCCACTAACGACCTTACCACAAGTGAGGCCATCGCACCCACTCGTTGTACATCCAGACCTTGTGGACGCTCCAAGACGTTCTTCAGATGGCCATCTGATGAACAAGTGACAGGCATCTTTACGGATCGATGCTGCCAACTGATTCTTGGCTCATATTTTCTGAGCCAAGGTAAACTAGGATGACATCAAATTTGTCATCCAAATCCAGTACGATGAAATCATCATCGTACTGTAGATCTTTTAACGCGTAGTAATTTTTCACTTCGCGTTTCATTACTGTTATTGATGCGCCTGTCGCTAGACGCACTGTCATCCTCGTTGGGGGGATGTCGCGCTTAACATATTTGAGCCTACGACTCTCTAGCGACTGGCAATTAATAAAGTTCTTCGGCGCCCCACAGTCCACAAGGGCTCTAAGTGACAAACCATTTGTTACTTTTAATGTCAAGGTGATGAGGGAACCTCATCGCCAGGTGCCGAGACACAAAATGATTGTGTGTCTGGAGCAACTTTTGTCAAGAGATTTGCAAATTCTCTTGAGGTTGCTGGATCAGTAGGCGTTGCGCCCCTACTGACCCCGACCAGTTTTTGGCGGCCCGCCTCGCTGTTGCGATTTCGCAACAACGTCGGACCCGCTACCGTTGCCCTTTTTGGCATTCGGTCCATAATTACGTTCATACCCATCGGTACTGGGCATGGGTCACTCCACTCATGTGCGTAGGGACCTATCTTTTGACAGCGATTGCATCGGTTCAATCGCTTATTTTTCGAAAAGCAAGGTTTCTTGCTTTCGACATAAGAGAGGCTCATAGGTTCTGGACCTTCAAGCTTTTGTCGTCTCGAAGGATGATACGATGACGAACTAGCTTGAACCTGTCTCAAACTAAAGTCCTCCTGTTCCGCAACGGATATTGCCTCTTCAAGCGTATCCAGTTCCAAGCGAAACAGATGGGTCTTCACGGGTCCATCCGTAAGGCCTTGCATGAACACCGTAATCAACGTGTGCTCATGAACTGGATCATTTGTGATACAACTCGCTAAGAGTCGTATGTGCTGGACATAAGATCTTGCTTGCCTTGCTTGACATTCTGAAGCTCTGATCGAGCTCTGAACTCAGCCCTAGGCGATTCAAACGTCTGTTTGAGCTGGGCTTTAAAAGCCTCTAGCGACCCAAAGACGTATGGGTCGCGCAACTTAAGGCCTAGTGCTCAGGTTTTGGCACGACCTGCCAAATTAAATTGAGCGAATGCGAATTGCATTTGCTCGTCGAGGATGTGACGTGCCCTAATGGCATTGTCCAACTCGACAAAACATCTCAAGAGGGAGTCTTCTTCGAGTCCCCTATACTTAAAGATGTCAATCGTTAAGCTTTCGAGACGACGCGTGTGAGTCATCCCAGGTACAGGGGTCTGTACCTGTTGGAACCTCAACAGTTCTGCCTGTTAGGAGCCCTGCTGACTAAGCAAGACTACCTTCTCCTTTGCCTCGTCAAGTTCATGTTGAATGAACTAGGCGATGGCTGAATGGAGAGCATCTCTGTCCAAACCGGACAGCATGGCCAAGATGGCATCATTCCTTACGGTCGAACTCATTCGTTCAACCGCACTCATTTCTATGTCATTTAGAAAGGAGTAGCTATCACGCGAAACGGGATGTGTATTCTCATTATCATCTAACATGGACATGTTAGATGATGAAACTGTGTTCCTTGGACGGACTACAAAGTGCTACCATGTGTAACGGGGCACTATTGACTTGTACTGCTTCAGTGCGAGTGGTGCCTCACGTCACTTCACGTACACTACTACGTGCAGAGGAAGACTCTTTCAAAACACTTGTTTTAGAAATGGTTAAAACGAAAACTGTATTTAATACAATAAAGTACTTCTGTTTCTATCTATTTAATACTAACTTAATTATAAATTAATACAAAACATGTAACAAAGTCTTATCTGTCTCTCTCTTTGCGCGCGTCCAGCGCTGAGTGTAGGCGGGCACGTCGTAATGCGGCCACGCTCTACTTAGCACACACCCTAGCACAGCGAGGAAGCGGTTTGCACCTGCTTCTCTTGCGTGCAGTGAGGTAGTTGTGGTGGGCGCGCAAGCGACCTCACCCAACACACTAAGAACTCTGGTGAAGTGACGTCACGGGAGCGGTAATCCGTCTCCTCGTGCGCACTTACCAAGTAGGTAGTAAATTTCAGACTGATTTATATTTAATAGAATTAAATACAAATACCTATTTTTACCAATTAAAATGATATCTCTATAGATATCATTTAATATGTATTACGAGCGTATCTTTATAGATACCTCGCGTAACTGATGACGCTAGCCGTCATCATGGATGACGCTGGGCGTCATCCCTCCTAATGTGAATGCACCCATGTGCATCACATCCACAAGGGTTGGTCACAAATGTGCACCACACCCGAGTGTTGGGTCTAATTACTATTATTTAGTAATTGACCATCCCCTTAAGTACCAAATGTACTTAATGGGGACTGTGTAACATTAGGGCAACTCTAGCCCGTTACACCATCCCCCTCTTTAAGAACGAATTTACATTTTTAAATTCGACAGAGTAGAGAGAGGAACTGCGAGCAGCTTTACGCGCCGCTAGTTCACTCGATCACTCTCGCGCACGTGTTTCTATACACGGCGCCCAAGATGCCACCTAAAAGGGGCCACGTTGGTGGGTCGTCTGCGAAGACGCCCACACAACCTCGCACTAAGCGCACGCGCCGCGTTAATTCGCCGG
>NC_090610.1:4215166-4261902 GCF_004359215.1 Bremia lactucae | reverse complement strand
GCAGAACTCATGCGTCTCGCACGCTGGTTCTTGCCATCGCCCTTTGGGAAGGGAGTCCTCTTGCTGGGCATTTTTGCCCCAGCAGGGACCCTGGCATAGCAGCGAGCCATCATATGGCCGCGCTTGCCGCATTTAAAACAGACCACGTCTGCATTGCCCAACTCCATAGGAGTGGCATCTGTCCTCTCGGCCGACGGCTTATACCAAGCTGTCGCCGAGGCACTGTTGTAGGATTGCTCCTCAACTAAGGCAATTTGGATTGCCTCTTCCATCGTCGACGGCACCTTTCTGAAAAGGGCCTGTCGCGATGGGCCATGCCGTAGTCCGTTCATAAACGTGGGCACCTTAATGTGCTCCGGAATCGGACCTACGGTTATGGATGCGGACAGCGAGCGCATCTCTTGCACATACTCTTGCAGAGATCGCTTCGCCTGTCGCGCCCCAAAGAAGCGCGCCTGAAGCAACACTTCGTTGTTCGGCGGCTGGTACATGGCGCGAATCTTATCCTTAAAGATCGCCCATGAGGGGAACGCTTTTCTGTCCGCCATAAGCGCCGAGTAAGCCCACTCTGAGGCCTTACCGCGCAGATGCGACATAGCGTACGACACCATCCGGCTGTCGTCCTCGATGAGCTGGGCGACACCACATTGCTCCACGGCTAAAAGCCAGTGGACAATCGTGTGCGCCGCAGTTCCATCGAACTTGGGCGGGTCCATCCGAATGGGCCTCGGCTGATGCGGCCGGGCAGAGAGCATCTCAACAGTCCTGTTGAGAGCCTCGCTCCGAGCCTGCTCATGCCTCAGCTCATCCTGAGTCTGAGTGACGGACTCCGCCGCAGCATGGCTCTGTGCCTCGGACGCGGCCCTCCGCTGTCCGAGCACAAATGCCTCAAACTGCTCCAACTGAGCAACATGTTGCTCAGGAGGACTACCCAGGAGCCTGGCCAGGGCTTGTTCACCAAGTCCCTGCGCCATTAGCCCTGCCACCTCCCGATGATGTTCGGAGAGGTGGGGAAAATGAGCCCAATCAATGTTGAGGCTCATCCTCACGTACACACGCAGAGATGCGGGTCGTGGGAAGGATTTCAAGTGCTACCAAGTGTAGGCGGGCACGTCGTAATGCGGCCACGCTCTACTTAGCACACACCCTAGCACAGCGAGGAAGCGGTTTGCACCTGCTTCTCTTGCGTGCAGTGAGGTAGTTGTGGTGGGCGCGCAAGCGACCTCACCCAACACACTAAGAACTCTGGTGAAGTGACGTCACGGGAGCGGTAATCCGTCTCCTCGTGCGCACTTACCAAGTAGGTAGTAAATTTCAGACTGATTTATATTTAATAGAATTAAATACAAATACCTATTTTTACCAATTAAAATGATATCTCTATAGATATCATTTAATATGTATTGCGAGCGTATCTTTATAGATACCTCGCGTAACTGATGACGCTAGCCGTCATCATGGATGACGCTGGGCGTCATCCCTCCTAATGTGAATGCACCCATGTGCATCACATCCACAAGGGTTGGTCACAAATGTGCACCACACCCGAGTGTTGGGTCTAATTACTATTATTTAGTAATTGACCATCCCCTTAAGTACCAAATGTACTTAATGGGGACTGTGTAACATTAGGGCAACTCTAGCCCGTTACACTGAGTGGACGCGGATATAGTAGATATAATGATCTATATCTACCAATGAATAAGCTTCTTAAAATATTACCATGTAAAGTAATATATTCTCCAAATTTTATCTACCTTTTAGATAATATGTTAATTAACAACCTTTAAATGTTAGTTTCATGTAACGACACACACCGTCACCGGTCTAATCTTCCTCATGCGCTTTAATCGCCCAGGAAAGTTAATCGCTGACTGCCTTTAAGTTTCCACAGAGCTGAATCATTCCCTAGTAGGGCACCCACCCTTGCTGGGTTTCTGCAATTTCCTGCACCATAAAGTTGATTAGATAAGAAAGAAGCTGACTTTTTTAATGTGCAATAAATGGTCGTCGATTTTAAGAAAGCTAGGCAGCCGGTAATGAATGGTTTATTTAAGCTCCAAAATAAACAATTTTTATCCTCCAACTTTATTTTTTTGCGTGTGCGTCAAAGCCGCCCTTAGTCTTATAATAAGAGAATGGTCGCTACATCGCCGACCTTGCTGTGCGAAATTTCGTGAGCACCATACTCGTAAAAGCAAAGCGCTCTCAAAATCTGAAGTAAACCACTAATGCGCAATCCTTCTGATAGGTACCCTTTTGCAACACCTGTAAGTTTGGACGGGTTTGCAAGATATGAGGCGCACCATGCAGCTTGGCAATCTGTCATAGTAAAATGATGAGGTAAACTGCCAGCTCGAATATTTTGAAAATATGCATTGCCTCTTTGAGAGCATAGAATAAGCGCAACGGTACTGACTAATCATCGGATAAATGTGTTTGTTGATTTTCAACGTTACGTCTAGTCGGAAACATCTGCGCCTCATCCCACAATTTATAGAAGGCGTCGCCGTTTTCTGTCAATCAGTAAAATTAGATGGGACAAACCTTTTACTAACTATAGTTGGTAATCATTCTAGTCTAAGGGAATTCTTATCCAGAAATGAAGCATTCAAGGTCACCAAACCAAGCTCACGGCGATAGCCTCACGCTAAATGCTGTACCACCTGCTGGCTCAGCAAGCATTCAGACTAGATCAAACTTATTTTGGTTATCCGCTTCCGCCTCGTCATTCTAAATGCATATTATTGTCGCTCCGGATTCGGAACCCTCCTCTCTCTCTCTGCGTAGAAAGCAATCAAATAGAAGCTTAGGCTCTGGGGTACCGGACCAATAATACTCATCGCTAGATTACTCTTACAAATAGAGACTGAAGGCCTTAGATCAATCGATGCTCTGCCAAAAAAATAGGGCAAATCACCATAGCTATCTGAAAGATAAAATCCAGTATATTCCTGTTTCAAGGCATTTTTAAAGAAGGAATCGTTACCGAGAGGAAAAGGAAAACGTCTCGAATACGTCTTGGGTGCGCGCAATCACGTTCTAGTCATTACGCGCACAGCTTTTACAAGTTTCAAGATTGAATGGCCATTTCTAAATTTGCACGTCAAGTGCGGAATCCATCTCAAGAGCAACATCAATTGAGTGTATTCCTTCAATGGCAAAGACTTCGGAACAGAGAAGGATTCCAAGCCATGAGTCTGGCGCAGCCCTCATGGCATTCGGCCCGGAGGTGTTGCATTCCTACATGGCCACGCGTTTTGAAGCGGCCTTGGGACGGACGATGCCACAGATGGAGATACGGTATCACAATTTATCCATTTCCGCCGATGTCGTCGTGGTCGAGGAGGGCGGAACAACATCCGAGTTGCCAACGATTTATAACACAATGAAGAAATTTCTAGCAAAGGTAACAGCAAAGAAACACGTAATACGCAACGAGATTTTGCACAATGTAAGCGGCGTTTTTAAGCCCGGTACAATTACACTCGTTTTGGGCCAGCCTGGGTCTGGCAAATCGTCGCTAATGAAGGTCCTCAGCGGCCGCTTTCCACGTGAAAAGAATATCACCATTGACGGCACGGTGACGTACAATGGCATGACACAAACCGAGTTTCGACGGCGCTTGCCTCAATTTGTTTCCTACGTGACCCAACGCGACAAGCACTTTCCAACGCTTACAGTGAAAGAAACACTCGAGTATGCAAATCGCTTTTGCGGCGGTGAAATGTTTCAACGCGCGACTGAAAAGTTTGCGAAAGGCACGCCGGAAGCGAATAAAGCTGCGCTTGAGGCAGCTCAGGCTCTGTATGCCCACTATCCTGACGTTGTGATTCGGCAACTGGGCCTTGAGAATTGTCAAGACACGATTGTGGGCAATGGAATGATACGTGGTGTATCGGGGGGAGAACGGAAGCGCGTGACGACTGGCGAGATGGAATTTGGCATGAAATACGCGACTTTGATGGATGAAATTAGCACTGGGCTCGACAGTGCCGCGACGTACGATATTATCAAGACACAGCGCAGTATTGCCAAGACATTGCAAAAGACGGTCGTTGTGGCTTTACTACAGCCAGCACCGGAAGTATTTGAGCTCTTTGACGACGTGATTCTGTTGAACGACGGGGAAGTTATGTACCATGGCACGCGCGAACAAATTGTACCTTATTTTGAAAGCTTGGGCTTTCGCTGTGTGTCTGGACGTGACGTGGCTGACTACCTCCTTGACTTGGGCACGAATCAGCAATATAAATACCAAGTGGAATTGCCATCAGGCATGCCGTTCCACCCACGACAGGCAAACGAATTTGCAGAGTACTTTTGTCGTTCAAAAATCTACCGGGACATGGTCGAAGCCCTCGAAGCTCCGTACGATCCGAAATTACTGGAAAATATCAGCAACGACATTGACCCGATGCCAGAATTTCACCAGTCTTTTTGGGAGAACACGTGGACACTTATGGAGCGTCAGAACAAGGTGACGATGCGCAACACAGCGTTTCTTAAAGGACGTAGCTTTATGGTCATTGTCATGGGGCTAATTAATGCGTCGACGTTTTGGAACGTGGACCCCATGAATATCCAAGTGCTCTTGGGCGTGCTGTTTCAAGCAGTGCTGTTTTTGTCACTAGGCCAAGCCTCGCAGATTCCAACTTACATGGCTGCACGAGAGATTTTTTACAAACAACGGGGTGCTAACTTTTACCGCACGGCGTCGTATGTATTATCGTGCTCGGTCGCGCAAGTGCCGCTAGCATTTATCGAGACGATGGTATTTGGGCCATTGGTATATTGGCTCTGCGGCTTTGTCGCGTCCACGAGTGCGTTTGTGATCTATTCAGTTATGTTGTTTCTATCGACGTTATCGTTCGCGGCGTGGTTTTTCTTTATCGCGTCGGTCACGCCAAACCTACATGTGGCGAAACCTACGTCGATGGTCACGATCTTGATTTTTGTGCTCTTTGCCGGCTTTATTGTGGCAAAAGGCCAAATGCCCGACTGGCTCGTATGGATTTACTGGATTAATCCATTTGCGTGGTGTTTGCGTGGGCTTGCTGTGAATCAATACCGCTCGTCTATCTTTGAAGTATGTGTGTATGACGGCATTGACTATTGCTCGGACTTTGGCACGTTATTCGGAGAATACTACTTGTCATTGTATGACATTCCGTCGGCGAAATCGTGGATTCTCTATGGTATCATCTACCTTCTCGTAGCATATGTATTGTTTATGTTGTTGGGCTGTTTGGCGTTGGAATACATGCGTTATGAGAGCCCAGAGCACGCGACGGTGGTGAAAAAGACCGTGAGCGAGCCTGAAGATGAAAACTATGTCTCAGTAGCAACCCCGAAGAAGAGCAATCGAGAATTGGACGGTGAAGCTTTTGTCGTCGAAGTGAAGGAGCGCGAGAAGAACTTTTTGCCGGTGACATTGGCATTTCAGGATTTGTGGTACTCGGTGCCGAATCCGAAAAACTCGAAAGAGAGTTTAAATCTCCTGAAGGGTGTAAGCGGGTATGCAATGCCTGGATCTGTGACGGCACTTATGGGCTCGTCTGGGGCCGGTAAAACGACATTGATGGACGTTATTGCTGGTAGAAAAACAGGCGGTACGATCAAGGGAAAGATTTTATTGAATGGATACGAGGCAAACGACTTGGCCATTCGTCGATGCACTGGCTACTGTGAGCAGATGGACGTGCACTCGGAGGCTTCGACGTTTCGTGAAGCTTTAACGTTTAGTGCGTTTCTTCGCCAGGATAGTAGCGTGTCTGACCGCAAGAAGTATGACTCTGTCGAGGAAGTATTAGATCTGTTGGACATGCACGACATTGCCGACCACATTATTCGTGGTAGTTCGGTCGAACAGATGAAGCGTCTGACCATTGGCGTTGAGCTAGCCGCACAGCCAAGCGTCATCTTCTTGGATGAACCCACCAGCGGATTAGATGCTCGATCGGCCCAATTGATTATGGAAGGTATTCGGAAAGTAGCGAACAGTGGACGTACGATTATATGCACAATTCACCAGCCGTCAATGGAAGTGTTTTACCTCTTTGATCAGCTACTACTGCTGAAACGCGGTGGCGAGACGGTGTTTGTGGGCGAGCTTGGTGAAAAGTGCTGCAATTTGGTGAAGTATTTTGAATCCATTGCTGGTGTACCCCCTCTTCCAGCGGGGTATAACCCAGCGACATGGATGCTTGAGGTCATTGGTGCAGGCGTTGGCCATGGTGCTGGAACGACGGATTTTATTGAAGCTTTTCAAAACAGCAAAGAAAAGCGCACGTTAGATGCAAATTTGGCAAAAGACGGCGTGACCATTCCGTCGCCAGCTTTTCCAGAACTACTATTTACAAAGAAACGTGCGGCAAGCTCGATGATGCAAGCCCGATTCCTAATTGTTCGCTTTATGAACATGTATTGGCGCACGCCGTCGTACAATTTGACGCGCGCGATTGTGACGTTTCTCTTGGCACTTGTGTTTGGTCTGCTATTTTTCGACTCGGACTACACGACTTTCCAGGGTATTAATGGGGGAATGGGCATGGTGTTTATATCGACGGTGTTTAATGGCGTCGTGTCATTTAACAGCGTACTTCCAATCACATGCGAAGAGCGCGAGTCGTTCTACCGGGAGCGAGCTGCTCAAACCTACAATGCCCTGTGGTACTTTTTGGGTGCGTCGACAGCGGAGATTCCCTATGTCTTTACAAGTGGCTTTATCTTTACATTTGTGTGGTTCTTTATGGTCGGATTCACGGGAATGGACACGGCGTTGCTCTACTGGTTGAACCTGTCGTTGCTTATTTTAATACAAACGTACACGGGTCAGCTCTTGGCGTACACGTTTCCAAGTGTCGAGGTCGCGGCCATCATTGGCGTCTTGATGAATTCAACTTTTTTTCTCTTTATGGGCTTTAACCCGCCTGCCAACGCAATTCCAAGTGGCTACAAGTGGTTGTATGCCATCACACCGCAACGGTATTCGCTGTCCATTCTTGGCGCGTTGGTATTTGGGCAATGCGACGTGGACCCGACATGGAATGAAAGCACGCAGGTGTATGAGAATGTCGGATCGCAGCTTGGGTGCCAGCCGTTGACAAATCTTCCAGTGTCGATGGACCACATGACAATTAAAAGTTACGTCGGCAGTGTCTTTGGGATACACTATGCCAACATGTGGACGCACTTTGGGTATGTGTTTATCTTTATTGCCGTTATTCGACTATTGGCTCTGCTGTCACTACGCTTTTTGAACCATCAAAAGAGGTAAGCGAGCTTAAATGATTGAAAGAAGATGTAGTGTTTGGTATGATAGTTTTCGTAAGAAATAGTAAAAGTAGTAAATAAATTTTGTTGTGAAATGTACTCCATTTGGCTTATGTAAGTAAATAAGCCGACTGGCTTGGACGGTTTGTCTGATTGACATCGAGTTTGTGAGTTTTCGTGGAGAAAAAATCCAGATTTTACGGATGCAAGATGAGTTTAAGTACATTTAAATTATTTTCACATGTAATACATTAATAACTGTGACTGAGGAGAAATAACGGTTCCGCTTCGCAACTTATGCTATCATTTCCTATATCCACTTTTTATTTTTTCACACTGCAATTGTGCCTGACGTTACACGTCAATTCTACGCAACATATGTTTATTTTTAGCCATGAAACGCGTATTTCTATAGGTAAACTAATAAAAGCATACAAAAAGTTCGTTATTAATGTAAGAAATTCAACATGTTTTCCTCTCGATGTCATTGAAGAAGATACCGTAAGCAAAAAAATGTATTGGACACTAGCTCCACTTTAGACAATTCTTGCGTTAGCAATAATTTTTTTCATTCGTCTCTTTCTGACATTATTTCGACAATAATGACGAATGACACGCAGACGACTGTGGCACTGATCGTCAACCCGATCATCGATGCAACTAATACAGCGCTCGTCTCTGATTCCTTGGCCATGTCCACGAGTCTGGGCGGTCGTGTGCGCAAGACGACGCAAACGTTTACGTTTTCGCCAGCCACGAGCGGTGAGCCTGAGGTGTTTTCACCCCCTCTGGGTACGGGCGTCAAACTAAGGGATATGGAATTTGTCGCCAAAAACGTATGGCTATGCTATTTTGCAGTGTATTGGCAGCCTTTGTATACTAATCTTGAATTGTGCAGATCGAGGCTTTGGGCAAAAAAGAGCTCGACATGATAAAGCAGCTTTACAGTATCATGTACGGCCGCCGTTTCCAGCAAAAGAATGTAATGTATTGACTGCACTAGCAAACGTTTTTTTTTGCTTATTGTGGGTCGGTGCAGGTAAAATTGATTAAAGATCATATTCTTGACTTTTCGGGCATCGTTGCGCAAGATGAAAGGGTAAAGTTGCTGCAAAGATAGAATGAGGGTTTTGTGCTGGGGTTGGGCTACTTGCTTATTTTGCAACTATTCGCAGTCACGTGAAATACTGGAAGCCAAGATGGGCAAGTGGAAATTGACTTTTGTTCATGATGTGATGGATTTACTGGCGGTAATTATCAACATTCCTTTTATTGTGCTTTACGAATTAAAAAATATTTTTTTTTTTAATCTTAAATGGTAGGTGGACCGCTCTAAAAAATCGTTTGATGAGGAAGGAAATCATTTTAATAAGGAAATGTTGCTTAATCGATTGATTCAGTGGCTTTACAAGCCGCAAATAACAAAAGTACGAACGCATTTGATGTGGTAATGTAAAAACTTATTTGAATGTTTGCCTAATTCAACGATCCGCTTCTTAGAAGGCTGAAGTTGCGGCAAAAAGGGAAAAGCAAAAAATGAACAAGCGAGTGAAAAAAACAAGGGAGGTTCAAAAGAGCAAAAGTGATTTAGCGAATAAAAAGCGAAAGACTACTAAAAAGGACTCCGTCGCGATTGAGAACAAGAAAAACGAAGAAGCTGGAAGCGAAACCTCAGAGCCTGAAGGCGAAGAATCCTCAAGTGATTTTGAGGATGGAAAGAATCTCAAGAAGAAGAGCAACAACAAGCGTCGGTCCAAGAAGTCTTACTCAGTAAGACAGGTTGTCGACGATAAAGAAACGGATAATTTCGACGAGAATCTTGCTGCTGATACGAAAAAGCCGAGTTCTGCTAGTGAAAGACTGTCAAAGCTTGAGACCAAGGCTCTGGATGCTGACCTTTGCAATAAAGTTCGGGACATCATAGCCCACGGCAATGTCGAGGAATTGACGATTAAGAAGGTAAGCAGTAGTCATTTCTATGTTATCGCTTATGGACCTGCAACTGATTGTCGTATGGGGCGTGCAGATTGTACGACAGCTTAGCTCGGATCTGGGTCGCGACATGACATCGCAGAAAACCGCTATTAAAAAATTCATCCAGGCAGAAGTTTAAAGTGCTTCTTGTAACTTCTAAACATATCGTGTAGTCCACACATTTTTGCTTTTCATTATCAAGTGTGCATCATTTATGAAAATTTTAGTAAACTCGACTTAACCTCCACCCATTTTCGGTATGGGCAAAAAACGCAAATGTAAGAGCGCTCCAGCGTCTGTTGTGGAATCGACACTGAACGATGAGGTGGCGGATGTGGTTCAAGAACAAGTCAAGAATCAAAACGTGTCCGCGCTGGCTGAAGGGTTTGCCCAAAGCGCCGCCTTTTTTGGCAAGAAGACGTCATACGCGTCTGCAGTTATCGAACATGAAGCCGAGGCACTTGAAGAAAAAATTGACGACAAGACGAAAAAGATACTAAACGAGTCTAAAGTGAGCAAAATGCAAAAAGCCAAAAAATCTAAAAAGGTACCAGACCTCAAGAAGTTGACGTCCAACGAGATCTCTGGAGAAGAGAAAACACCGACTATTTTCATAAAAAAGAAAAAGAGCAAAAAAAAGAACACATCCAAGACCGTTGTAGAGACGGAAGAGGACACAGAGGTTGAATTTGAAGACCTCAAAGCTTGTCGCACGGTTTTCGTGGGTAATGTGTCGCTGGATGCCACGCCGAAGGATATCAAGGCCCATTTCTCAGCCTGTGGTAAAGTCGAGAACGTGCGTCTTCGATACCTTCCAATTGCTGGCTGTGCGATCGACCAAGCTGGCAACCAGAAGCTCATGATGAAAGTTTGTGCGATGAAGAAGATCTTGTCGACTGCAAAAGACAATTGTAATGCCTACGTGACGTTCGCAGAGGAAAACAGTGTGGCAGCCGCACTTAAGCTAAACGGAACGGTACGATTTTGGGTCTCCTTGAAGATGTCGAGTGTATGTTTTGACCGTCATTCTGGCAGACACTAGTGCACAAGAAAATCCGCGTAGACCTTTCCGATCCTGTACTGGATGCACGTCGAAGTATCTTTATCGGAAACGTGCCGTTTAAATGCTCGGACGACCAAATGCTGCAATTTTTTCAAAAGCGCTTGAAATCTGAAGAAGAGCCCGAGCCGATTGATAATGTTCGCCTCATTCGGGACCGCGAATCGGGCCTTGGCAAAGGGTTTGGCTACTTGTTGCTGAGGACTCCAGCAGTTGTTGCCAAGGCACTTGCGTTGCAAAATCTGAAGATGGAAAATCGAGAGTTGCGAGTGCAAGTTTGTGGCAAACGGTTTAAAAACATGCGTGGCGAGGAGAGTAGCCGGGAAAAGTTTGAAGGATTACGAGCGTCCGCTGGAGCTCGGGCGCGTATTCATTTGAAGCGGAAATTGAAAACAAATGGCGTTGAGAGTGGAATCGCTACCAAGAAAATTAAGCGCGCAGCTGCTGGCAAGAAGCCGAAACCAAAGCATGCAGCGCGTAAAAAAGCAAAAGCTGCCGCTGCGGCGGCAACTGGCAACATCTTGAAAAAGCACCAACCTGATGGTATAAAAGTGAAAAAACTTGTTCACACAAGGCAAAAGTAAAAGGTTCAAATACGGAATAGACATTTAAAAAAAAATTGCTATTTGCTCTGCCTTCTTTTGCATGGAAATAATGGTTTAAGCGCGTAAATTGGCTTCCGACGAGAGCGGCGCGTATCCCGATCGCAAGATTCGACGCGCTAGAACCGTTATTATCAATAGTACACAAGCAATCGCTCCAGCTACGGAGCCTAAATACCTCGCTACTTCCAGTCGCCGTAATAGTAGCTGCTGTCAACGTATCCATTCCTTCACTCAAATTCGCTATTTCTGGCATAAGAAAATCGCTCAGAGTAATGTAGATTCAGCTCATCACTTCCCGGGTCACATTTGGGTACATGTGTTCAATGTTCCCGGAAGAATGAAAATCTCCCGATGCATCACAGCATGCCGCTAGGTACATTGGCCGATTCGCGGGCAATACGACAGAGTAGTCGATTGAATAGCGCCGATAGTACACCGCATCATTAGCTATCGTATTTTCAATTTCATCACGTTCGAGGCAAAATTCATTGTTTTCACATCCTCCAATTTACGTATCAGGCGAACACGCAGAATTGTTTTCAAGTTGCAATTGTAGATTACACCTATGTTTGAGAATTAATGGATCCTGCACTGAAGGTTTCAAAATCACAGCTTCCGACGTGCAGTGGCATTCCACACAGCGATGCGCTAAATAATGAAATGTTCAAAATGCCACGTAGTAGACGACAAGAGAAAAAGAGGATCTCAAATAACAAAGTGGCCAAAACTCAAAACAAAAAATATGAAAAGGAACAAGAACTCCAAAAGACTTAATTATTTTGCGACGTGAGCGGAGCATAACCCGAACGCAGTTTTCGACGCGCTAGAATCGTTATCAATAGTACGCAAGCGATCGCACCGGCTACAATTCCAAGCTTAAGGACGTCGCTACTTCCAGTCGACGTCATAGTAGCTGTTGTCAACGTGTCGATTCCTCCACTCAGATTGGCTGTATTCAGCAATGGGAAATCGCTCAGAGCCACATACATTAAACTCATCACTCCCGTGTGCGGCACAGTATTGTTATAAAGCGCTACAATTCGAACAATGTCCGTAGTTCGCATACGTCGTGGTGGATCAAACGTGCACGTGCTCATGGCAATAATGTATCCATCTTCGTTTCCAGCCTCGGTTCCCGAGCCATACTCGGGTACTGACGCGCACAGTAATTCCCCCGTGGCATCGTCGTACAGCTGAATGCCCAGCCCTCCTCGATGCTGATGCCCAACTGCATATACAAGCTCCACATCGCGCGCCTGCTCAAATTGGTGGGGAGCATTGGTTCCCAGCGGAGTGCTTCCATTATTAAGTCGCTGGCGCGTCGAGAGGGTATGGATACATCCCGGATGGGTGCTTGGGTCACAGATGGGTACATCGTATTCAATGTTTCCGGAATGTTGTAAATCTCCAGATGCATCACAGCATGCCGCTAGATACAGTGGCCGATTCTCGGGCACAATGACTGCATACTCCATCGAATAGCGTAGATAGTACACCGCATCACTGGCTCGAGTCCTCTCAAGTTCATCAAGTTCGAGGCAAGACTCTTTGTTTTCACAGCAGCGGAGTCCTCCACGGTACGTCTCAGCTAAACACACGGTATTATTTTCAAAAAGCAATTGCCGATTGCAACTATTTTTGTGAAAAATAAGATTATTCACCGAAGTATTGGTAAATACATCTTCCGATGTGCAAGGGCATTCAAGACAGTGATGCGCTTTCTCAGGTGCCATCTGTCGCGTGTTAATCACGTGAACATTCGCGAGCCATTCGTCTTCCCCTTCTACGGTCATAAATGCATACGGGAAATAAAATTCCTGTGGCGTGCCTCGACACTCCGTGCCCGCACCGAAAGCCACGCTGCGGCTAAACGTTTTGGGCTTCATTGGAGCCCAGCGCGTTTTCATAGCGTCGTAGTGCTGGTGTGTGCTGCCAAACACGTGGTGATGAAGATAAGCGTCGAAAGAAGGCACTGGCACAATCTCATTGTTGGCATCTTTCTCGACAACGTCCGCTTCAAAACGGTACACGGCTATAGGACCTTTGGGGATCGCCAGGCGATGGAAAGTGTTGCTAACTTTTCCTTGCGGAAGGGAGATTGGGGGCGTTAGAGACGTAAAGCGCTTCGTCTCGGGCTGCTGCGCGAAGGCAAGAACGCACTCGAGAAGCAAAACAGCGAGTACGCGCAACATATTGAACAAAATTCTTTGCTTGTAAGAATGAAGAATGTGTCTTTTGTCGATACTGGGGGTTTAGAACGTTGTGTATGCGCCAATCTCAGAATAGTTTCACATATTGAATTTAAGTGCTTCCGTTGCATGCGACTCGGCAGATTCTAAAACGATGGCTTCACAGGGATTTTTGAGGTTTTTTCTTCTGATTCTCAGCAAATCAATATCCAATGAGAAAATAGCTACATTTTAGGCCAACATTGTTCAAATCCCGTGGCCAGAAAAAGAAAAAACCTTCATTCATAAAAGACCAATGCGTTCGATGCTTCCATAAAATGTCAATTTGTTCTCGTCGACTTAGTGCTCTTCTGCATCGTCACTAGCTTTGTTGCCTTCATTAATTTTTTTAAGAGCTTGTAACAGCTACTTAATTTAAAATAATTATGTTATTGATCATCCTATCTTGTTTAACCTCTTTCGAGATTCAAAGATTAGAAAAAAATCTTGATATGCCGGAATAAGCAATCTTTTTCATTTCAACAAATGTTTTCTCGAGTCAGTCATTCAGCATCCAAGTTGACTGTCGTGGCAAAAGTCTTGAAAGTAAGCAGACAACCAACTTTGATAATAACCTTCCTTCAACACAATCCCAGCTTTCTAAATCTTCCAGTGAACAGGCACTTCTCTAAATCAATTGCTACAACTAGCCGTTCAAAGAGTCTCCTTTTCCGCTTCGTCAGTTCAAGAACTCGGTCAAGAAGGCGCGGCTTGCAACAGAAACCTCTACAATTTTATGATCGTGCATGGAAAAATAGTGCGAAATCACGGTAAATGTCGTCCCCTGTGCTCCAAGGCACAATCACTGCCTTCACGAGCGTCGGGTTCTTATCAATTCGCTCTTGCAATCCATACGTCCTTCCATCCGCATCATCCGCTCGTGCAAACACGACATCGTTTCTAAAACAAAAGAAAGTAAGTATTTGTTCAACATTTCAAACACAAGCCACGTACTTTGTAAGACGCGTTGCAGCGCAAAAGTCCCCAGAACCATCGCCAACGTATAGTACGGCATCATATTTCTGTCTTCTGCGCAGGGCGTCGACGATTTGACCTTTACACATATTTGGAGGGCACCATGTACATCCGTGAGGTTTCCAGCTTTCCTTGTGATACGGAAAAACACGAAGTTGTGACCGCCCATTGTCCAATAGATGGAATTCGGCGGGATTGGTGATGATCTCGCTTACACACTGCGTCAAGTCATGACGCGCTAGCATGCTGTCAATATAAATCGAATTCGCGTCACTGATGATCGTAACATTGGCACAATAGCCAGTTGCAGCGAGGCGAAGAGCCTCGAGCATGTGCGTTTGAATGGGAACAGCGCTCACAGCGTCGCAAATTTTCTTGGGCGTCAACTCGGGCTTGTCTTCGGTCAAGACTCGAAGCATATCATCCATTATTTTCGTCCAAGAAGGTTCCGTCTTGCACCGTGTGTGCAAGGTTGAAAGAAGCTCAGGGTACAGTGTTTGAAAAATAAACGTATCCGAGTTCTCGTTAATCAGTGACCAATCGTAGTCAAAAAGAACAAGGACGTTGCTTTTACGTCGCGGATTTGAATGAACGAGGGCGTATGGAGACTGGCAGAATTGAACAAAGCAACGATAAAGGTCGTCTTCACTGCACCAAGTCACGATAGGGGCGTTAATCATGTAACTATTCGGCTCTTTGGGTGGGAGCGGGGAGCGTGCGATGACTAGATCCGTTCTAGAAATGCCACATAAACGCATTGGCATTAATGATAGTCAAAAGAAGTGGTATAAACGTACGCTGTGAGACGAGAGGCGAAGCAAACGTTGTCGAATGCATCACTGACGTAGATGACGCGAGCGTACGATTTCTCGCAACGAATTGACTCAAAGATGCTGCATCGTGCTGAAGAACACTGGGTGCACCTTTGCTGCTCGAGAAGATTGATGTCGCACGGCTCGAGAATTAATCTTCTGTGGCCGTCAATCATAAGCTCTTCGGTATCAGCATACCCAGTTTTCACGTGCTGAACTTGCGCGTGCTTTTTTGATAACCTTTTGATGCAATAGGCTTTTCCATCACAAAAAAGTCGAATATCTGCGTCATGATAATGAAGTGCCATATGAATCGCGTCAAGCCTTCGCGCTTAATAAATTCAAATGTAAATGAATCATCAGATATTGTCGAAGCCAAATCTGACTGGCAAGACGCGTATATTGATATTTCCATGTTCCAAAGTATTAACAAATCTGCCGTCTTTTGACGCAGGGAAGGCAACAGTGAAAAGGTGCTGTCTTTATCTGTGTGTGTCTCCAAATCGCGGACATTTCGATAGATATACTTGGAGTATTGGTGGTCGAAAAAGGCACGAAAGTCGGCGTAAAAATCTTCTTCAGTCGTCCACTCCCGAAAATGAGCATTAATACCATTCCATTTTTCATGCATCTGTATCAATCCTTGCTTCTTGGTACTAGAGCGAATAAAAACCACATCGTCACTACAGAAGAATCCCAACAAAACGCCGATCAGTCAAAGCATTAGGAACACACACGCAGTATATAGACGTACACTTGCAGCTTCGATACGATACAAGTATCACACTCCCGTCCACTAACGTACAGCACTTTTGAATACCGTTGTTGCTGCAAAAGACGTTGGAGAACTTGTCCTTTGCACAAATTGCGAGGACACTTGTCACACGTGTGTGGATCGACATACGCTCCTTGGTACGGTAGTACTCGAAATACTTTGCCTCGATGTTCCAAGTGTGTTGGATTCGCCACGACTTCACTCACTCGATGAGTTAACTCATGAAAATCTAGAAAGCTCCGAATGCTACAGACTAACGAATCACTCACAATTTTGATCGTCGCACCATAAGTATCTACTGCCAAGCATATGGCATCAACGATGCGCTCATTGCATGGAAGGTTCTCGACGTGCTTTCGAATATTGTCGAATATTTTTGTTGTTGGATAGTCTTGGGCGACTTGCGCAAAAAAAGCGTCCATTGCATTAGCACGACCAATGGTCTTGTCGGCAGCAAACAAAGCCCATATTTGGTTCGCTGCATCGGCATGAAGTTTGTTGGTAAGGTAACGATCAGAGTCCACATCGGTCAAGACGTCATCGAACTCGAGGAGCACGAGCACGTCTGTTTTTACCATGCTGAAAAGCGTACAAAAAAAATGGAACCTTTTTATTTACTATTGTAAAAAAATCTCCTACGAAATTGTATTTGACACAATATTATTCTGTGAAATAGTGTCCCTAAGTCTTTTAAAAAAAATGGTTTTGACCTGTTGCTAATAAGGATGGTAGGGCTCTCGGCGTCGGAACTTCAGAATGAAACATTGTTTCCTGGTGATACGATCGAATACTACTCCATGGTACAGGTGGTGCTTCAATGCTCTAGTGCTCGCTTGAAACTTTATAATTTGCGTCTGGGTGATGCTTTAGGCGTTTGTAGCTGGAGATCCTCGCGGCCATCGCGTCGCCAAAGTCTTGTCCGTGGACCGCAATGACAATGAATTTCCGATACGCGTGGATACTCAAGAAATGTGAAAAGAATAGTGCAACTTATGAACAAATGAATGCAACTTTGACTTGTGTGCTCCTTTTTGTGGCATCAGGCTGCCGCTAACTATTATGCTTAAGCGAAAGCGGGATCGAAACGACTCTGACATCTCGTTAAGTGGTGCGTTCGCAGAAAAGGAAGTTAATTGATGAGATTAGCGATACTGAAATGAAGTGGTGTCTAAGACGCAAAGTGGCGAAAGTTGCGGACTTTCAAATTGGTTTTCGGCGAAGTAGTAGGCCAGACGCGAGCTGACGTATTAAATGCGGGACTTGCAAAGGTGATACGATAGTGTTCAAGCATTGGAATGAGGTATGTCACGAAAATTTATTACGGTTGTAGAGTCTTTTGGATGCCATGAGGTCGACACGGAAGACGCTCGAAAAGGACGGAGCGAGTCTTGGAAACAAGAAGCTCATGAGCAAATATTTTTCCAGCTATCATGCTCCTATTAAAGACAAGACTTTTGACGATCAAAGTGATGTGTCAAAGGACGTTTTGATGCGTGATACGAGGAAGACAGAGATATTGACGTGTAGTCACGAAGATACCAACCAAGGTGATGAAACCTCTGCTTTGACGAAACGATGTTTTGAAGAAAAAAAGCTTTCAATAAAGGCATACGTCGACTTGGTGCAGTTGAAGCAGATAAGTAATCGCAAAAAGCAGGCGCCTCGCAAAAGAAAGCGAGACTCCTCTACGCTAAACAGTTGCGAACAAAGAGATGGCGTATCGAAAAACTACCATGATAGTCTGATCAGCAACTATTTTCCTGCAGATAAATGCCAACGGAAAAAGTGTGCGCGAATCAATTTGAAAAGATTTTTAAATCATGTCCAAGAGACAAATGAAGTGACAGAACTCAAGAAGATTGAAGCGAAGACACAAAAAGTATGGGGCTTGGATGTATACGATGCACTCGATGAGAGAAAAAAAGTGCTCGAGTTGAAAATAAAGGCCGAAATGTCCAATTGTTCCACTGCTTCTCGAAAAAAAGTCAAGAATGTAAAGCAAGCGAGCTGTCGCATGAAGCATTTAGGGCCAAATACATCCCTTCAATCATGGCTCAAACCACTTAAGCAGCGGAAAGAAATACTTGATGATCGTAGTGAGCACTGAATCGATCATAACAGATCTCAAGACGTTGCTATTGATGATAAACGAACATTCAGGGACGTTTTTAAAAAAGAAAACTCTTGATTGTTCAGCAGCGTGATTGATAGAAGGAAAGAAAAAACATTGTGAGCACGGAAACAACGCAACCTTACAGCAATCAAGCAATGCAGTCAAGACGGTCATTGGCGGTATCAAATCAATATATTTACAATCCCGCCGGTCTGTTTGCAAGACGAAAGCCACCGTCCGTGTTTTTCCAAATTCCGACCGAATAACAGAAGCGAATGAGAATAATCTCACGTAGCATCGTGATTGTCGCGGAGACTACACTGAGTTTCGATCCAGGCACTTCTTGCCACTGCACCGCGACTTCCTAGTACGAGAAATGCCTTCGAGTTAGATAAATACTCTAACGCGAGTCAAAAGTCCATCCAAACCTTGATTTTGACGTCTCTGCTCGCAGCAAGGTACAAGAGTTCAACATCAAACGCCCATCGTTCAATATGCAGCGGTGCAAAGAGGACACGAGCTGCAGTCCGATCAAAGAGCTTGAAGCCACACTGTGTGTCGCGTACGTTTTCAATGCACAGCGTCGAAACGATCATGTGAAAGCCATGCATGAGCAAATTGCGAAGCGCATTGCGCTTGGCAATAGCTTGCTCTTCCAGATGAGCGCGACTGCCACATACGACGACCCCATGGCTCGTTGCGACCTCGTCCATTGCGGTTGCCAATTTGTCATAATCTTGTATTTTTGTTGCATTGTCTGCGTCGGCAAATAATACGCGCTCTCCGCGTGCACGCATAACACCTTTACGAATTGCTCCACCTTTGCCATGATTGTGTTGGAGCTGTAAGAGTCGAATACGAGTGACGGAATACTTTTTCACCGCTTGCATAACGATGTTGACTGTTCGATCTGAACTGCAGTCATCGACAATAATAATCTCGTACGAGAATGACGAATTCGATTCTTTCTTTGCCTCAAAAAAAGCCACGGTATCCTCAATGGTCACGCGGATCCGATGTTCCTCGTTATAAGCTGGAATGACTACCGTTAAAGCTACTTCAGCCTTTTCGTCACCTAATGACCCAAATGGTAAGCTTATAGAATGTAATCGTTTGCAACGTGTTACTTTTGCAATCGCACGATTTAGAATTTGAAAAAAATAATTACGCACTGCTTGTAGTCGGTTGGGTCTTGAAATGAAGCCTCCTGCATTGGTTCCAGTTCTTCGGCTCGCCTTTTAGCCTCGAAAATAGGCGCACAAATCCAGGCAATTAGCATAATAACACCCAGTACTATGCACATGGTCATGACCACGAGCGCTAGCGAAAGCGCCGCCGAGGGTAGTATCATAATTTATGACCACGTGGAAAAGAGTACACAATTTTTGTCAGCACAATTTATTTGTTCAAATGCAATTTGGTCGAGCTTTGGATCAAATTGGTTCCTCTAGACTATACAAACGACGCGTCACTGTCCGGGGGTACCGTCATTGGATTGGGTACACTTGAATGTACCCAATTGTTACGGTCGCCATTAGTGATAATGTCTACCCAGTTCTGGAGGATGCCACGGTCAAATGGAGAGCGTTTGTCGGGCAAATGCTGCAAGTATGTGATGGAATGGCGACGAGCGTGTTCCCAAGATGTCTGCAGCAATTAATTTGTGAATATGATGAAAGTACTTGTAAGTGTTTTACATATGCACCTGATTCGTAGAAATGAGGTATATTTGGTAGCAAAGGAGCGGCAACACCATCAGTAGCACGCACAAGAGACAAAACCACAGCACAATGTACAGTGCGTTGGTTTGGAGCCATTCCTTCACGTCGTCTCTTTCCGAAAACGCCTGAGAAGTAACATCAATCATAATTGCGGCTTCTCCAGTCTGAAGGATCAAAAACAGCAAAAAAAGCCGACGATTATTTCCACCCACGCAAGTCCCGACGCAGTCACAACTGCAGATTGTATTAGCAGCTAAAGTTTTAATAATAGTATCAATATGCAGTTATCGCACGCACTGATGATCATACTGCCGTGTACACCGAGCGCAATCCTTGCTGCAGATACACGCCACAATGGTCACAATGTTTTTCACGAAACTACGATTGCCTTTTATTACCAATGTAAGTTCTTAAAGGTTGAAATACATGACACTCATGGCAAAAGTGCAGGTTGACACTGCTCCGTGAATGCTCACCGTCACCTAGTAACTCGGCGTCATCGCCTTCCTGAATTGCCATGTGAGAAAGAGTATTCGAATTTGAAAGAGGCGTGATTGCTTGAACAGGTGTCAGCATTGGTCTCTTGACGAGTTGCCCCGGTGAAGAGAGTTGCAAACACACGTAGCACGACGTAGTAGCCACGGCCACTATTAAATACACTACAAACTCATAGATAGGCAAAGCATGCGGACTAAGTGCACCTTGAACCCCCAGCACAACGTATCCGTAGGCATGCAGACCCACCCACCAGGCTCTGGCATACCATTTGCGATACATCGCGGCACGGACGGGGTTTTCGGCATTCCGGTTTCGAGGCATGTGTGAAATGTTGAAATTTATACATTTTGGAGCTTCAACTTATTGTTTTATGTCGAAGACTTTTTAATATCGGTATCACGTAAAGCCCAACAATCTCATTATTTCTGCATATAGTATGCACGAAGTGATTGAAGTGATTACGCTGTTAACGTTACCCTTTTATGATAATGCCGGCAGAAGCAGAGAAATCTCGAGTCATGACCCTTTTTTTCTAGTTCTAGCGGGCCAAAGTTACCCGATGTTACACAATTCCCGTTATGAATATTTGTGCACTTGAGGGGACGGTCAATTACTTAAGTGTAGTAATTGGACCCATCACTTGGGTGTGGCTCACATTGTGACTCAGCTTTGTATATGTGATGCGCATACTCTTGAAGACGCTCTTCAAGGTGGATACATTGTCATTTTATTACCAGCAAAAGGGTTTCTGGTGCACTCGCATTGGAAGGGATGACGCTAGCGTCATCCAAGATACGAAGTACTTAGTATAATACGCTCGCAATACATCTAAGTGCATGTCTACAGTGATGACATTTATGATTGGTTAATAAGGTTTTATATGCAATTATATTAAGAGAAATTACACAGAATAGTACACTTTTTATCGGAAATTCGCAGAATAAAATACTTTTTTATTCACAGGAAAGGACACTTATTAGTCTTTTTGATTTGAGCCTCGCGAGCGACGCAAGGAAACCCCCAAAAGCTTCCCCTCGCAATCTTGGAAGATCATCCCCGAGACATCTTTCCTCAAGTTCACTCTTCCCATCGCTCCAAACCTCCATCTTCCACAGGAACCTCAACCAAACTGCTATGCCACCTACCATCACTCCCGACGTGCCAGCTTTGAAAGTGCTATCCTTCGCTCCTTTATGGCATTGTCCAATTCGACGAACCATCTGAAAAAGAGACCTCTTCGACTCCCCTATACTTAGAGATGTCTCATTTAAGGTTTCCGGACGTCGAGTGTGCATCAGCCCAGGTTCAGAGGTCTGTACCTATTGCAACCTCTACAGTTCTGCCTGTTGAGAGCCTTGCTGATTGAGCAAGGCTACTTTCTCCTTCGCCTATTCAACTTCATATTGTGTGAACTTGGCGATGGCTGAATGAAGGGCATCTCTGTCCAAAAAAACGGACAGCATGGCCAGGATGGCATTATTCTCTACGGTCGAACTCATTCGTTCGACCGCACTCCTTTCTATGTCTTTTAGAAAGGAGTTTAGCTATCACGCGAAACGTGATGCGTCTTTCCATACTCATCTAACATGTCCATGTTTGATGATGGAACTGTTGTCCTTTGTCGGACTACAAAGTGCTTCCAGGTGTAATAGGGCACTACTGACTTATACTGCTTCAGTACAAGTCCACTTCGCTCTGCTTCAGTGCAAGTGGTGCCAAACGTCTCTTCACGTACACTCTCTTCTAAACACTTGCTTTAATGAGGATATAAAAAAAGGATTTTATGTTAAAGAGGTTACACAGAAGAAACACTTTTTATTGGAAATTCGCAAACTAGGACACTTTTCTTATCAACATGGTAGGACACTTTTTTGCCAAATATATAAGGGAACAAAATACTGCCCTCCTCCCCAGTGATCACATATGAGCTTCTCATCAAGTTTTCCTGTTGTGCCCAATCTGTTCACATTTCTTCCAAGATTTCTCATTCATTGCGCCCTGGAGAGAACGCTTTCCTTGCGCCTCTAAACAGGTCGTCCCCGAGGCCAAGATACCTTTGGTGGTAAAAGTGGTGACAAAGAAAGATTCACGATAAAGACTGGACCGTATGGACGATCTTATGTTGCGCAATAGGTGTCAAAGGTGAATAATTTGTGGACTAGTGTGATTTTGGGCCACATTCACCTTCAATGCAAGTGACGGCAAGGCGTAAGGAAGTTCTGATACTTTTCACAGGTGCAGCTACCGATCGGACGACCCGGGGTTGGAAGGTTGACCACATATTGGTGATTTAATTCACCTACGACCAGCACTCAGCTCCTCACCAAATCTCTCCATCGCCAACGGCACCAATGGTGCAACCCAACCAATTGCGTACTGCGCCCGTTAATATATTTTTCCATTTGGTGGCGATACAAGCGTCCAGCATCTGAAGTAGAGTTAATTTCCACATCAGCTACAAAAAAGAGTTTGCAATCACTGCTAAGTTTGAAGTGACATGTCCGGAACGGTGAATGTCACAAGCGTATATTGCCCATTGATTGTGCTGGATTTATATACCGGAATTGGCAGCAAAAGGCTTGATTTTACGAATTTTATCGATGCACTTGTCGAAATCAGCTTTGTTGTTGGCGTAGACGCATTTCCAGAAGAGTCTAATGTAGCACAAACATCCGGATCAGCGTCAATCATGACCTTCCATCATCCCCTCAACAAGGTGACTCGGATGGTACATACCTTTCGATGACAATTATATGTTTAGTCTGAACGTTTGCAGCAATGTGATAGCAACAAAAGGCATTGAAAAAAAGCGTTCGGAAGATTGTTTGCCAATGCGCTTATCAGCCCTTTTTGACATGCGCTTTTTCCAAGTTAGTCGAAAACCAGTCCCACGTCTCCTCCCATTCATTCGGAACAATCGCCCGTCCCAAAATCACCAGTTCATCCTGAGCATCCATCGACACAGCTAAAAGAAGGATCTGGACATAGCGGGTTTTGGTAAAAATCCCATCCACCGCCACATATAGCGAATGTGTTAAAAAGCGTGTCTCATTGTGCCCGGAGCGATAAATAGACTGTGGAGTCGTTTTTCCATGTTTCTGGAACAAAACTTGGCGTCGACATTCCGTACACTACCGCTCACAAAGCAAAGGAATCAGTCTGTCCTGAGACAATCAATGCTCAATGGGAGCAGTGCAATCTGGTAGAAAGCTAATTTTAATGTCTACTTCGTTAGGATCCCGGAACTATAGTAAAACTTGAAACACCACAAGTCCCAAACGAAGACAGACTGCTGAGCATCCTTGATAGGAGCATTGCTGTTCACTGTCATGCCTTGAGACACATAATGATTGTGTGTCTGGAGCAAGTTTCGTCAAGAGGTTTGCAAATTTTCTTGAGGTTGCTAGATCAGTAGGGATCGCTACTACTGATTTGCATAATCATCAGAGCAAAATATGTCCGCCTCGCTGTTGCGATTTTGCAACGACGCTGGACCCGCGACCGTTGCCCTTTTCGGCATACGGTCCAAAATTACGTTCATACCCCTCGGTACTGGGCGTGGGGTACTCCACTCATGAGCGTAGGGACCTATCTTTTGAAAGCGATTGCATCGGTGCAATCACTTATTTTTAAAAAGCAAGGTTTCTTGCTTTTGACATAAGAGAGGTCTATACATTCTGGACCTCCAAGCTTCTGTCGTCTCGGAGGACCATACGATGCTGAACTAGCTTGAACCTCTGTCTAACTAAGTCCTCCTGTTCCGCAACGGATATTTCTTCTTCAAGCGTATCCAGTTCCAAGCGAAACAGAAGGGTCTTCACAGTTTCAATCGTAAGACCTTGCCTGAACACCGTTACCAACGTGTGTTCATGAACTGGATTGTTAGTGATACAACTCGCTAAGAGTCGTATGTAGTGGGTATAAGCGTGTACATCTTGCTTGCATTGCTTGACTTTCAGAAGCTCTTATCGAGCTCTAAACTCAGCCCTAGGCGATTCAAACGTCTGTTTGAGCTGGACTTTAAAAGCCTCTAGAGACCAAAGGATATGGGTTGCGCAACTAAAGGCCTAGTGCCCAACTTTTGGCACGACCTGCCAAATTAAATTAAGCAAATGCTACTTGCGCTTGCTCTTCGACGATGTGACGAGACCATGGATGAAGCAGTGATGGCCATTCGATCACAGGCAGCAAAGTATAACGTCAGCTACAAGGTCTCTGACAGAAGCAAAATCAGAGCCTACCTTGAGTGTTCAGGCGACGATTGTCCTGCATATGCCCTTATATCCGTCCACGAAAAAACCGAACGATATCGTACCAGTCAGGTGCAAGATCTGCATTTATGCCAAGGATAGCTTGAGAAATCTCGGGGATCCCGGCGTGAGCACACAATTCTGGTAAGGCAGCTTCATCATCTGCACCTGGCGATGAGGTATCCCTCATCACCTTGAATTTGAAAAAGACAAATAGTTTGTCACTTTGAGCCCTTGTGGACTGAGGGGCGTCGAATAAATTTATTAATCGCCATTCGCGAGGGGGTCGTATGCTTAAATCTGTTGAGCGCGACATCCTGCAACGATGATGATGGTGCGTCTAGCGACAGGCGCATCGATAACAGTGATGAAACGCGTAATGAAAATTCACTTCACGTTAAGAGATTTTCAGTACGATGATGATTGCATCTTACTGGATTTGGATGACAAATTTGATGTCATACCAGGTTTACCTTTGCTCAGAAAATATGAGCCAAGAATTAGTAGGCAGCATCGATCCGTAAAGATGCCTGCCACTTGTTCATCAGATGGCCATCTGATGAATGTCTTCAAGCGAAACCAGACGTGTGGATGTAGTAGGAGTGAGTGCGATGACATTACTTGTGATACGGTCGATAGTTTGACTGCACAAGATCATGTCATCGCACTCACTCGTAGTACATCCGCCAGAAGCTGACTTTACAGTGTGATGGCAAATCAAACTGTGGAGTCAGCTTCTGCCGGCTGTGGGAAAGCACAGGCAGCGCCGAAGGTCCACCACTTTAATAAGACGAGAAAATTGAGATATGAATGTACGTCTAGCGGGCGACATCCATGGAAGATACCGATTGCCCAAAAGGGACAATCCGATGAGTTTAGGTCGAGTGAAGAGTTTATCGTGGAAGACCCGACTGTGATAGCGCAATCAAAGCCTGAAAGATGTTGAGGGGATAAGTCTCCACGTACTCGAGGAGAATGCTCCTCAAAAAGTTAATGCTTAAGTGACTATGCTTCAGCATCCCGAGGAATTATACGTCGGCAGCCTGTGGAAAAGGGGTCCCAAGAAGTAACCGAGACATTGAATGTCTTGATTAATGACGGATCAAGAGTAGGCGCTTATAATCTTGGTCTGTAGACGCTTCCGAAGTTAACTTCGGAGAGAACTCAGTTGCCGACCCGAAAACCTAAACGGTTCTTAGGAGATCTGCATAGTAGTACGATCAAGCAGATCTGCGTACTCGTCACAGTGGACGAATAGGAACCGATATTCGGTCAGCGGTAATTTTTGCAGAAAATGAACGGGTTCTCGGAAGCTCATCGATGGACGAAAGTGTCATCGAAGTGAACACTCGGATTGAAAGATATACTTTTCAATCTTGGGAGTCACTTAAGACAAATCCTTTATACAAAGATTTGATTGAAGTCAGGGATGTACTCTCTGAAACACTTCCGTGCAAGTTGCCTGAGAATAAAGGCACTCGACATGAGATCTAGCTCAAACCAGGCTCGAAGTACTGTGTCATGAAACAGTGATCACTGCATCGTGAACAAGTACTTGCGATCGAAATTTTTATCGATTGATTAAAATCGGGCTATGTAAGGGAGCCAACCTCTTCACGTAGCTCTCCGACCTTCTCTGTGCGAAAGGCCATAGGAGGGTGGAAATAGTGCACGCATTCAATTAACTGAATGCTGCAACGGTACCGGCTCAACGCCGATACCTAGAAAAGACGTAATCATAAAAGGTATGTCTAAGAGTACGATCTTTTTATCTATGGATCTTATGGATGGGATCTATTAAATCCTTATGCGTGAACGGGACATCCCGTACACAGCAGTGAGCACTCCAAGTGGGATGCTTCGGGAATGGTAAGTGATGCATTAGGGCTTAGTAACGCCTCTGCAACATTTAACAGATGCGTAACAAATCTGTCGGGACCGGTGTAAGGATTCGCACCGAGTCATTTTGACGATGTATTCTTCCATAGCAGGGCCATGGACGGTAAGACGGACGTGGAAGCTCATAAAACTCACGTTCGTCAGTTTTTACACTTATGCGAAAGCGTAAGTTGTACGCAAATCTCAAGAAGTGTATATTGGCTGCAAGCGAAATACCACTTCTTGGTTGCATCGTCAGTAAACACGGCGTGCACCCTGATCCTGAAAAGATCTAGGCAATTACCGACTTGCCAGTTCCAGTAGATGTCAAGGGACTTAATGAGTTCCTTGGGCTAGCGGCGTACTTGCACAAGGGTAAAGCCTAGCCCTTCATCCCGTGCTCCTCTCCAACCTTTACCACATCCAACAGAGTGTTGGCAGTCCGTATCTATGGACTTCATCTTTAGATTTCTCCCGAAAACGATCACAAAAACAATCCTTGTTTTGTAGACAGATTAAGCAAGATAGTACATCTTGCTGCAGTACCAGAGTCAATTACGGCTCCGGGCTGTGCCCGTGTCTTTAATAACTCGGTATTCGGACTCCACGGTTTACCCCTGAACTGGTCTCCGATAGAGATCCACAATTGACGGTGGAGTTTGGCAATCTGTGTTCCGATCTCTCAGAACACGGCTGACTATGTCAACTTCTGATCATCTAAAGACAGATGGTCCGACGGAACGCGTCAATCGCGTCCTCGAAGGGGTACTTCGAGGTTACTTCCAATCGTTACCGAATTAGGGCGAGGTTTTACTGATAACATTAACAATTCCGTGCATTCGTCTACAACGCATACACCGTTCTTCGTGAATGGCTTTCGCCATCCATGCATACCCACCCAATGAGAGGGATCCTCTAGTTTATGGAGGGATTTGCACGAGCAGAACTATTTCTGGCCCATGCTCATCACGCGTCAAAATTACCAACGACGCGAATGATGTCGATGTCGAAGCAATTGACATCGAATGAGGGAAAGATCTCATGGCACTGCGTACAAAGCGCACTGGAAAAGACAAAACAAATGAGCTAGCAGAGAAATTTTTGCTTGATCGAGAATAAGTAATACGTTTCGTACAGGATTTCATTGCTTATGCACTGGACCGGCAGAAATGGAACGCAGAAAAACATGGAACGTGATCAAGTTCCTCCTCCAAATCATAGACAAAGAGAACGTTTTTTTCGATCTTCGACTCTTGATCCGACAAATGGGTCAGATCTAATTTTTCCTCCTCCACCACAACATTAATGGACCCCCACAGTAGTCAACGTTTCTTGAGGAACGTATTCAAAACCACCGTGATGTATAGGGGCAGCGAGAGAGGCATCTTGTTCGCTGGCACAGTTACCTACCTTCAAATGACGGCTGAAAGCCTTGTTCCATGCTGATTGTTGACGTTGAGAGCCTCGTCCGTCAGTATGATGAGACCCATCTGATGGATCAGAAGGTCCATCGGAAAACAACGCGCCCCTGGCGCCTGTAAATCCATTGCGAAACTTCAATCGCATCGCGCATTTTGAAAGAGATGTAAGCCCTTCTCCAGGGCGAAAAAAGGGGAAATCGTTCCCTTTAACTCGTTTTGTGTTGCAATTAAAATCTTGCACCGGTTGGGGTTCGTTATTAAACTTATCGCGAGTTGTGTTAAGTTTTTGAAGTCAGGCTTGCATCAACGAGATTTCATCTCGCTTGTTGTTGCTATTATACTATCGATGCTTAAGAAAGGCATCATGATAGAGCTCTCCCTTCAGCGCGAAAGTTCTTCGCGCTGGGATCAAGGCTATGTAGCTTTGTCGCAATAAATAAGGAATATTTATTGTGAGGAGAAGTCTCTCCAGACAAGTTATTGATTAGCTGTTTGGGCAAACGCCACGGCTTCTTCCCAGGGGCAACACGAGTCTTTGTATTGTTTGCACTCCCCTGAGTGGCACCTACTGAAGCAGGGGTACCACAAGAGCTTTTATCACAATGGCTTACGCCATAGTCGTCACCACGCACAGGGATAAGTGCGGGTGATGGCACAAGAGATACAAGAGGCTCATAGTCAGTTGCCTGACGACGTTCAGGCAACTGTTCTGCTTTCCCCGAGTTGGCCATCTCGTCCAACTCGCATTCAAAGTCGACAGCCAAAGATGGGTCGCACTCACGTGGTGACACACCATGTGCACCCGCAACTTTAAATGTTGCGGGAAAAGATGATACAACGGCAGTCGAAATGTCTACAATAATGCGTTGTTCGTGGCTGCATGTACCGCAGCCGACCGTTCCGCACTATTCGCTGACCGCATGGACCCGTTAATCATGCGATAGAATTGAATATGATGGTTCGGAACAATCAACACCGTTTTCACTTAAGTAATCTTATAGTGACCACTGTATTCAGTGACAGTCAAGTTGATTGTCGTTTAAGGAGGGGATGTAACGGAGTTTATCGTTATATTAAATTAACACTTATGTTGTTAATAAATATAATTTCTAGAAGGCAGATAATATTTTGAGAATATTACTTTACATAGTAACATTCGATAAGCTTATTAATTGGTCGATAATTGGCCTTTATATTTACTTGCTTCGCAGTCCAGTCAGCACTGAACGCGCGAGACAGATAAGACTTTATTACATCTTTTGTATTAGTATAATTAAGTTAGTAGAAAATAGATAGAAACAGAAGAACCTAATTATATTAGGTAATAAAAATATTAGTCTACTTTTAACCCTCTTTAAAGCAATTTTTTTAAGCGAGTCTTTCTCTGCTCGTACTAGGGTACGTGTGTGCGACTATTGATTGCTTAGTTATTCCTATCGCGTCCGACCAAAGCTTAAGCCAACGTCAGGGTAGGAAAGGTGTTGAAAGGCCGCGACTGTTCGTATAAAAGGTGCGACTGTTCGTGTGATAGGTGCGACTGTTCATGTGAAGTTGAAGGCATGCGACTCTCGGAACAGGTGGAGCACCTTATGGGCCTACATGAGTGATCGATAATAACGGACGATAACGGACGATAACGGACAAGAAAAGTAACCAAAGATCATAAGCTCCAAATACATTTAGTTTCTCATTTACCTTCCAGACTTAACAGGTTATGAGCCCAAACCCCCCGGAAGACCCTCCAGCAGCTCCGCTAGGTGCTCTCGGCCCGCATGCGGTCGATGAGACGACAAGCGACAGCGCGGACATCTCTCTAGCGAGAGAACGCGGGACCTCCGAGCACGGTGCAGATCGTCTGGATAGACTTGAGGGACTCATCGGGAACCTGATGCGCGAATTGGCACGGGAACGCGCAGAGCGGGCCCAGCAGCCTCCTGCGGACCCTGACACCCGAATGGGAAGTGGCTCGAGTGTATTCAGCCAATTCTTGGCTGCTGAAAGGAATCGGGCGAGAGCCGACTCCCTCAGTGAAGCTATGGGCATGCAAGTGCCGATTGGGATGCCGCAGCATGAGGCGCAGCATCAGCGGCAATTTTTCCCGGCGGTTCAGCCTACTGCGCAACCCTGCGCACAGCCAAGGCAGGATTTTTACTCCCCGCAAAACTTCGGTGTCAAGATGCCGAGTGTCAAGGATATGAAGCTGCCTATCGAGCGCTTCACTGGAAAAGAAGAATACAAAGGGCTAGGAGCAGGGTTCAAGGACTGGGGTTTGCAGTTTCTGGACGAGCTTGGAGCGGCTCAACGCCTCAGTGGAGGTGAATGGCTTGAGGAATTAAGATGAGGACACTTAATCGGTATCTGGATGGAATCGCTAGAAAGCATTTCGATAAGATGAAAGGAGCCTGGGCGTCAGAAGTACCCACGGTTGAACACTTGATGAACAAGTTGCTCGAGGTATATGACAGAGAGATCACTGTGGAGCAAGCCACGCGGTTTATGCGAGCTCGCAAGCCAAACGATCGATCTTGGACGGAGCATTACCAGTATCTGGTCGCCGTAGCAAGTTCGGGGTGCTGCCCTGATCGATTTGTACTTCAGTACATATGCGAAGGTGCATCACCGGACGTGAAACGAGCCATGCAAACGCGGCTCGATCGCCGTCGCACTGACTATCTGAAGCAAGCATGGGAGATGGCACACTTCGCCAGTACATTTGAACAAGATGCTGGCGCTCACGTGGTTAGTGGAGACCGTCAAAGTACTCATGGCAGAAGTTATGTTCGCGGCACTGACGTCGCAGCTAATGCATTGATTGCTCGCGATGAAAAAAGGTGCTGGGGATGTAACCAGCTTGGCCATACCAAGAGAGAGTGCAAAACTAAAGCAGGTGATAAACAGGCTTCATATGCTCTAAGTATCGGTGTCCCTTTCGATGGTTTGAAGCAGAGTTGGATTCTCGATAGTGGCGCCAGCAGGCACCTGGTGATGGACGTCAGCATGCTTGTCGACGCAATTGATTGCTTCGATGAATGCAATGTCGCTGATGGACAAGCTATCAAGGTTCCAAAGGTGGGCCAAGTCAAGTTGCAAGCATATGTGGATGAACGTACTCACATTGTTGAATTGAGTGACGTCTACTATGCAAAGGACCTCACGCACAACCTACTTTCGTACTGCAAACTCGAAGAAAAAGGGGTTGCACTGAGTTACGAAGATGGACGTCGCTATTTGAGGCGTGACAGCGATGGAGCACGATTGTTTGAGGTTGAAAAATAAAACAACGTGCTGGTGGTGTGTACGCAGATTATAAAGTCTTTACCAAGAAGCATTGAATTGGTGCATGCGTCACTACTCACTGAATATAATGATGATGAAAACATTGTGCCTGTGAAGTGTACCCTTTTGGAGCTACATAAACGCCTGGGCTACCTAATGCATGACACGATTGAGAAGATGGCGGATAGTGAAGGCTCGGGTATCGAGCTGACTGACAGGAGTCGACCAAGCTGCTATACGTGCGCTCAAGGCAAACAGATGAAGAATGCACAACCGAAGAAGGATATTGGGGTACACTCTCCGATTGATCGAATTGGTGGTGTTATTTGCAGTGACTTGAAAGATCCAATGACACCAGCCGACCGATGCGGCAATCGGTACATGATCAACTTTGTTGACCACGCCTCGAATTACTGCAGAGTGTTCGTTGCGCGCAAGAAAGATCAGGCTGCGAAAATGTTTGAGCATTTTTTGGCTTTCTTCGAGCGCTCTTTTAATTGCAAGGTACACATACTAAGGACAGACGATGGTTGAGAATTTCGCAACGTGGACATGTTTTGCAAGGAGATCGGAGTGACGAGACAAGTGAGCGAAGCTGGAAATCAAGCTTCCAACGGAAAAGCAGAACGCATGCACAGGACAGTACTCAATATGGCACGGTGCATGTTATTTTCGAGCGGACTGCCGTTACATTTCTGGGGTGATGCAGTCCAATACGCGACTTATATTTTAAATCGCAGTCCAAGCAGCGCCAATTTGAAGCGAGCTTCCCCAATCGAGGTCCTGAATGGAAATAGGCCCAGTCTTGCTGATGTCGTGGCCTTTGGAAGTCCGTATACGGTCTATCGCGACCCAGGAAAGAAGTCGTGGAAGCCCCGCGCTGAATTTGGCAAAATTGTCGGGAAGGATGACGAGACCAAGGGATTCAAGGTATATCTTCCTCGAGAAAGGCTGGTCATTACGACGCAGCATGTCAAGCATGTGGACACCATGGGTGTGGATGGCAACTTGCAACTACAACAACAGCTACGCAGAGAGGACCCTGGTTTGAGTCAAGCTGTGGAAACAAAAGAGAAAGCTGAGAAGCAGAAGGAGTAATCAAGTACTTGCAAGAGACCGTGTAAGCGCGGGTCACGTGGTAAAGGAAGAAGTTCGAAGAACAGAGTACCGTCAAGCGGTGACGATTCTCGCATAGTTGTCTCGGCTAAAACACGCATGACTACCCGCCACATGGGCACTAAACATGTACCAGTTGCAATGGCAAGCTTGGTTGAAGATCCGAAGACCTACAGAGAAGCAGTACAGTCGAAGGATGCAGCACTATGGCGAGAAGCGATGCGTTGCGAACTTGAATCGCTTAAATCAAACAAGACGTGGGAGGTGACACTACGAAGACCTGGACAGAAGCTTTTACATTCAAAATGGGTCTTTAAGACAAAACGACACGCTGATGGAACTCTGGAGCGTTTTAAAGCAAGGCTCGTAGCCTGTGGAAATGAGCAATCATATGGTGTAGATTACGCCACGACATTCAGTGCTGTGATGGAAATGACGACAGCAAAGGTGGTGCTGGCGTTGGCGCGAGTATGGGGGGTTCCTGCTCGACATGGGGATGTCCCTAATGCTTACGTTAAAGCGGATTAAGAAGAAGATCTCGAAATTTCGCTTCACGTGCCGCAAGGAATGGAATTTGACGAGCACGAAGTACAAAGTTTGGGTACAAGTGACAGGACCAAGGTGGCGCTGAAGCTCCTTAAGAGCCTTTACGGGCTTAAGCAGGCTGGGCGTTTGTGGGCACAACTGTTACATGATACACTGGTGAAACTTGGATTTACACAGTGCTACACCGACAGTTGTTTGTACACAAAAGGAGATGTCTCAACGATTACGCTAGTGGGTGTCTATGTGGACGACCTATTGGTGACTGCTAAAAAGGCCTGTGACGTGACCAAATTCTTCGATGACATGAAGGCACTCGAGGTGAAGGACCTCGGCGAAGTGTCTAACTTTCTGGGCATTGGCGTAACGTATACCAAGGATTCTGGGTACCGTTTGGAGCAAACTCAGTGCATTCGCGAAATGCTTGCTGGTCATGGTCTGGATCAGGCTAAACCTGCTCGTACGCCTATCGGTGATGAACAAGACGGCGAAGACGAGGGCGATTTGCTACCGAGTGGTGGTGACGGTACACCAAAAGGACCAACAGTAAAGATGTTTCAATCGTTAATTGGAAGTCTGCTGTGGTTGTCGCGGTGTACAAGGCCGGACATTGCATTTGCTGTACACCGGGCCAGCCGGCAGGCGCATGCACCAAGGGATTGCGATTGGCGTTGGGCAAAACGAATAGTTCGATACTTGAAGGGAACTGCCAATCTACAGTCTGAGATGAGTGGGACGATTGGAAGTGACAGCTCTCAAGATGTTGTTGTTGAAGGCTACAGCGACGCAGATTATGCTGCGGATCGTGCGGATCAAAAATCGGTAAGTGGAGGAGTTCTATGCTTAAATGGTATGGTTGTCGGTTGGATGTGTCGGAAACAGGTAAGCGTGGCATTATCTACCATGGAGGCCGAGTTTGTGGCTGCATCACAAGTGACGAGTGATTTGCTAGGATTGTGTGAGCTGCTGGGTGAGATTGGGGTGCGCGTGACAAAGCCGATGCTTATGCACGTTGATAATCAAGCTGCTATTAAGCAGGTACAAGGCGAAGATAGTGCGGGAAGAGCGAAGCACATCGCAGTACGTCTCAAGTTTATCAAGGATTACAGCAAGAAACAAGTGATCAAGGTTGATCTTCTCACCAAGACGTTCGCCGCGCCGAGATTGACGGAGCTGTGCAAGCTGATCTCGATGGTGTAAAGACATCTCGAGAAGGAGTGTTGAAAGGCCGCGACTGTTCGTATAAAAGGTGCGACTGTTCGTGTGATAGGTGCGACTATTCATGTGAAGTTGAAGGCATGCGACTCTCGGAACAGGTGGAGCACCTTATGGGCCTACATGAGTGATCGATGGTAACAAACGATAACGGACGATAACGGACAAGAAAGGTAACCAAAGATCATAAGCTCCAAATACATTTAGTTTCTCATTTACCTTCCAGATTTAATAAAAGGCCTAGCGGATTATGTCCAATAGATGGGAGGTCTAATTGCTACTATGCAATTAGCCGATATCAGAGGCGGTTCTGGTAATTGTCTTCATAGATGTTCTTTGAACTGGCGCGGCAAGCACGAAAGTTTTTCGTGTCTACCCCGCTGCGATTGAAGCGACTTTAGAGTGTAATATTTAGAAATTTAAAAAAATTAATTAATCTGAGCGACTCCGAACGTCTAGCTGATAGACGCGATAAAGATTAATTTCTTCATCTAGTAGTGATTTGTACATCACTTTTTATGTAGTCCACATTTCGTTTGCAACACGAAAAAGAAAATGTCGCGACTTGTTCACCTGCAGATGTCGCGAAGATGGTATCTCCTTCTCGTCTTTCTATTTATCTTAATCAGTGCAACTTATGCAAACAGTTTCATCGACATCTTCTCTAATTTTATTGAAAATTTTCGCGCGGAAGATCCCAATCCGACTCCAGAAGAAGCTCCTTTCGCCTCCATTCCTCTAGTCAGCCATGACGAGTCTTCGTGCGCTGCACCTCCGATTCCGTCTTCTCCGCCAAGTCCAGTAATACTTGAAAATCGGCATATTTTATTCGTTACAATTGCCATGAAAAGCCATGCACAACCGTTGCTTCGAGTGGCTAGTGCGATGAAAGAGCAAGGGTACCGAGTCTCTTTCGCTACTCATGATTCGGGGCGAGAGTGGGTGGAAGCTTACAAACTGCCTTTCATATCGGCAGGTTCATTTCCTATTTCTAGTGATAATTTGCGCGAAAAACTTCAAGCCATATCAAGGGATACCTCTCGTTTGAATGGACTTGTAACGATGTTTAAGGACATTTACGTCGAAGCTGCAAGTCCCATGTACGACGCGTTGCTTCTTAAGCTTAAAAATACTGAATTTGTACCAGATCTATTGGTATTGGACATTGCGACAATAGGCGCACAGTTTCTCGCACAAAAGCTACAGATCCCATACGTTCTCAATTCGCCGTCCCTACTCTTTGATTTAGGCAGTGTGCCCAATTACGTGCCTGCCTATGGCACGGGGTTTCGACAGGATATGTCGCTCTGGGATCGGTGTGTAAATCTTCTGTATCCAACGTTGTTATCAATGGCATTAACATCGCCATTCATGGTATTAAATCAAATCCGGGATGACGTGGGACTGCCGTTATTCAGGTCCCAAAACGATCTATTCAATGGCGCTCGCATAATTCTCAATACTGCTTTTGGACTGGAATATCCTCAACCTCTTTCACCCTTTGTTGATGCAGTGGGACCGCTGCTGCCACTACCTACTGGAAATGCGAAAAATCTAGAACATCAACTGCTTCCAGCAGAACTGCTTAGTTGGTTAGATGCATCTGTTTTATCGACTCCATCCAGTGGAGGCATAATTTATGTGAATTTTGGAACAATGGTTTACATTGACGCTTGGCAGGCCCAAGCGCTTGTCGATGGACTAGTGGCAGAAGCAAAAGCATCTTCACTTAAAGTATTATGGATCCTACCAGCGGACCAGCATGATGTTTTGCCGCGAAGACTGCCGAGTTTAATCCTTCTTAAAACACCTGACTCGTCGCTATTAAACTTAGAAATACTAGGCCATCCAGCCGTTACCGTAGTGCTGTCCCACTGCGGCATGACTTCAGCTCAAGAAGCGCTCGTGATGAAAAAACCGCTAATATGCATCCCATTTTTGGGCGATCAACTTGACGTAGCTGCTCGCGTTGTTGATTCGAGAGCAGGTCTTATGCTCGATAAGAACTCACTCTCCGGTTTGTTCATTCATGCAGCTCTCACCGAATTGCGTACGAATGCTTCGTACAGGAACGCTGCGCGAAAGGTTGGTGTCCTTTTGATACGAGGAGGGGGCACTGCTCGAGCTATTGACGTGATTGATGCTGCGCTACAAGTCGGATTTGATCATTTGGTGACGCCAGAGATGACCATGCCATGGCACAGGGCTGCATTACTTGACGTCGGGGCACTTTATATCGCGCTTATCTGTTTGCTAGTGGTATTTCTTCGTGTCACGTCGTTACTGCTGTATCACCTCGTGTTTATAAGCTTGCATCATTACAAAGAAAATACGTCACTCTGCCCTGCTTCGTTGATTGAAGCGCAGAACGAAATATGTGAAGATGAAGGCGAAGGAAGTAGTGATTCATCGCAGTCTGTTATTTAAAATGTAGATGCGCTTGTAATTGCCATGCTTACGGCTGCATCACCCAAACTTTTCGTTAGTATCCGTCAGATTACTGTATTATGCGTTTTGAAAAAAAACATCCGGATAAAAGCAAGCCTCGCGTACAGCTATAACAGTCTATGGTATAGGTTCGAAGAGAATTCTTTATTCGAACGTCAAAAAAGGGCAGGCCTTCCTTTAGGCACGTGAGTGGCACTGACATTCATGTGGCGAATCGAGATCATGAGATTTGTCCTGCATAATTTCTGAACGGCCGCAGTGGAATGGGCCTCAATGGCTAATTCCACCGGCACCTCATGCAAACAAATAAACGTAATTAAAAGGGAATGTCTAGCTAGACCCACAAAAATTGCTAAGAGCACCGACGAAAGTTTGAGGTCTTCCGGTTGGCTTAAAATAACCCCATGTATTGCGATTTAATCGGCCATGAGATGGAGTTAGGACGCGCATACTGAAGAAAAGGCATTTGCGCAGTAGGATGCAAAATGCAAAGAAAATATTATGGTCCTTAGTTTGTAATCTCTAATACTACTTCTAAGCCAATCATTTACTAGGAAGCTACTAGAACCTTCTCGAAGCTTCCAATGACGTCCTTCTCACCGTCGGACAACCGCCGTCGGAAAACACCTTCGGACAACCCCCGTAGGTATAGCATTCTGTTACTAATCTGGTTCCTACCGGTAACGTTGCTGCTCGAGACGCTACCTGAACTTTACTCCCACTCGCGACAGCTATTGAACTTTGTATGCCTAAATTCGATCGTAGTGCGCTGAACTGAATTGCAGAATTTGGCTTAGTCATAAGATCTGCGAGTGTTAGCAGTACTCTAATATCACATGACCATCTTCAACCTTCTCAGAACAAAATGGTATCGAATGTCGATGTGCTTGGTGCGCTTGTGGAATTCGGGGTTCTTGGCCAACGCAATTGCACCTTGGTTAACTTCGTACACCTTCACAGGTTCATCGCTGAGTCTTCGCCGTATTCGGGCATAAAAGCCTTGAGCCAAACTGCCTCTTGAGTAGCTTCTGATAGTGCCGTGTACTCAGCCTCAGTCGAAGATAGTGCAACCGTCCGCTGTTTCTTTCTGCGCCAGCTAATGCACGCTTTGTTCAGTACAAACACGTATCCACTAGTGCTTCGTCTTGATGTCACCTGCCCAGTCGGCATCCGAGTAGCATACCAATTCACCGCAACCGGATCCTGAAAATCGAAATCCATGTGTTGGAGTCGGTTGTAGGTACCGTAACACACGCTTAAGTGCTTGCCAGTGAGTCGGGCAAGGATCGTCAGCATACTGACTTAGAGTTTCCACAGCGGCAGCAAGGTCCAGGCAAGTATCAACCGTCAAATACATTAAGGCACCTAGAGCACTGCGATACGGAACGATTTTCATCGTCTTGTGGTGCTTGCAGCCATCTTCACACAGAGCCTTGGTCGGCTTTAATCCAATGTCTTGAGGCGTTCTTACAGGCTTGCAATCCTGCATGCCGTACTTGGTTAGAATCGACTGCAGAAACTTGGTTTGCCGCATTGACACATCACCAGACTCGTCATTTCGCTCGACTTACATTCCGAGACAAAACCCCAGCTCACCTAAGCCGAACATCTCAAACCACTTACTCAAAGCACGCTTTGTCCCCTCAACTAACGCCATATTGCTGCACGCAAGAATTAGATCGTCGACGTAGATCAACACATATTTCATGGCCATTTCATCGCGCTTGATGCACACGCAATGGTATATTTCGCCCGTGGTAAATCTACGCTTGAGCTTGCCCACATGATCTGGGTACTTGGAGCTGATAAAACCTTTAGGCTGCTTCATGTAGATTTCTTCATCTAGCAGACCATTAAGAAACGCTGTTTTGACATCCACCTGGTGTTGAACTAGGCCATCCTGAGCTGCTATACTCAGAATAATCCGAATTGATGTAAACTTGGCCGCAGAAGCGAATGTCTCGTCAAAGTCCACTCCGTACTTCAGCAGAAACCCTTTTGCAACGAGGCCTGCTTTATATTGCTCGATGAGTCCTTCAGCAGTTTCTTTAGCCTTGAACACCCACTTGCTGCTTTTAGCTTTTCGGCCGCATGGCGGGACCACAAGCTTCCATGTCGCATTCTAGGTCAGCGAATCAAACTCAGATGCGCACGCTTCTTTCGACTTGCTAGCTGACATGTATGATGTCGGCACTTCTCCCACTAAATCTACAGCGTACGAAAAGTATTTTTCTTCTTCCTTGATCGACGTAAGCAGAGCTGAAATGTCTTCAAGAGGCCTTTGTTGACCTTGAGCTGGCGTTACTTCACTCGCGCGACTGAAACGCTCACTTCGTTTAGTACTTGGTGGACGAGACAAATTTTTAAGCGATTGAGTCTTCAGATAGCGCTATAGATCCTGGAATAAAGTCCGTATTCGGCCGCTCAGATTCTCGCGTTTGCTTTTTGGATGTCGGAATTTCGGACGACTTTTCATGTATATCTTTGCCGTTTTTGTCACCGCCAGTCACCGCAATTTCGCTTTGTAATTCGGTTGTCCTGTTAGAGGCTTGTCCGTGTTTCCCGCTGTCGAAAGTGTTCTACATAACATTAGCATCGCGAATTACAATGATCCAGCCTGTTGATAGTTGTTCGAACCGATACGCCTTTTCGTGAGTACTAGATTTGGATGACAAACTAAATGTCATCCTTGGGTTACCATGGCTTAAGAAGTACGAGCCATGCATAAATTGAGAGCATCAAGCCGTAACGATGCCTGCCTCTCGTTCATCAGATGGCCATCTGATGAACGTCTTGGAGCGTCCACACAAGCGTGTGGATGTATTACGAGTGAGTGCGATGACCAGACTTGTGGTTCGGTCGTTTGCACGACTGCACAAGACCTCAGTGTGAAGACCCATCACACCGTAATTAGTTCCCGACGGCTGAGTACATGCACAAGGTGCGTCGAAGTCCGACCAATCGAATAAGTTGAGTGGTACAAAACAAGGATGCTTCTTACAAAAGCAATATCCAAGAAAATACCCAACACCTATCGATAAGAGACAATGCGAAAATGCTAGATCGACTCGATCGTCGATCGTAGAGGATCTCGCTGTGGTGGCGCAAATAGCTCGAGGAAGTTAGGGAGGTTACTCCCCCAATAAAACATATGATTATAAGTCCAAGGATCATGTGGTCAAAGATTCTCAGGTGCCCTTGGAGATTCATTAAATCTCTTATTTAATAATAAACAAAGTGAAGGCGCTAATACACTTGATCTGATAGCACTTCCGAAATTTTCTTCGGAGATAACTGAATTTTCAACGCTAGAACCCTCTGCATAGTGGCAAAGTCAAGCAGATCTGCGTACTTGTTACAGATCACAAATAAGTGGCCGACATTCGGTCGGCAATAGCATTTCCTGAGAACGAACGGTTCTCAGCAGTTAATCGATGGACGAAAGTGTCCTCGATAAGAGGACCCGGATTAAACGTTTTACGTCCCAATCATGGAAGTCTTGAAGACAAATTCTATTTCTTACGATTTCATCGAAAGGATGCATTCCCTGAATCCGTACCGTGCGAGTTGCCTAAGAATAAAGGCACTCGACACGAAATCGTCGTGATACCAGGTTTCGAAATACTGTGTCATGAAGCCGTGGTCATTACCTCGTGAACAAGTATTAGCGACTGACAAATGATTTGCTAATCGCTTAGCAACGGGCCATGTGAGAGAGGCAACCTCCCCACATAGCTCTCCGACCTTCTGTGTGCGTAAAGCAACAGGAGGGTGGAGATTGTGTGTGCATTCAATAAGTTGTACGCTGCAACGGCACCGGCTCAAATGCCGATACGTAATCATTGATGGTATGTCACAGAGTACAATATTTTCGTCAATAGACCTGATGGATGGATTCTGTCAGATCATAATGCGTGAACAGGATACCCCGCTCACTACAGCTAGTACTGCAATCTGAATCGTATGGGAGTGGCTAATTATGCCACATAAGCTTAGTTATAACCCTGCGACCTTTTTACTGATTTGATTATGCCATGAGCGCAAAGTCGGACGTTAAGGCACATCAAGTACATCGTACCCACGGCCGAAAGGCTCTTACCCTTATGCGTAAACATAAGTTGTATGCCAATCTCAAGAAGTATTTATTCGCTACAAGCGAAATGCCACTTCTTGGGTGCATCGATGCTAGACCAAAGATAGGAATAGAATCCTACTCACAGATCTTATTCATGTCTTTACTTTATAGAAGTCGTGCACATATGGCAAAAGCTAACTTCGACCACGTTCCAGCTCTGTCATTGACACCTCGTGTAAAGGTAAAATAGCATGATGAGCAGCGTTATGACAGGTGCGTCAGACTCGACATAATATTACTCGATATCCCAATAACAATACCATTAGCTATATTCGCTCGTTTTGCGACACGCCTAATAGAATCTCATGAGGCACAAAAATATTTTAATTTCTGGCAGCATCCGATCGCCTAGTCGTAAACCATCGCAGAAGTTTTCAAAATGTAACATTCATAGGATAAGTAACAAGATAGGGCTAGAAGTGTGTCAATTCTATTTTCTCAAAGCAACTAATCCGGTCATGCAATCGTGGCTTTTTGCTTATTTACGAATACTTAACGGGGTCCCCTTACATAATAAATAATACCTATAAGAATAATAATATAAATAATAATAAATGGAGAATCGTTACTCAGTTTAAACCTTTTCTTTAATCACCTTAAACTCTTCAAAATTAATATGTTTATCGGAAGTCGTGGCTTCAAATAAAAAAAGACAATCGTTACTCAGCCCTACCTTTTCTTTATGCACCTTGAACCCTTCAATTATTAATATATACATCGGAAGTCGTGGCTTCTAATTGGTCATGATAAAACAAATTACAGAAATTTTTTTTACTACGGTTTCAAGGAATTTTGTACTACATTTCTGACAACTATTGCCGTGCTGTTGGTGATGTTGATGATGTTGGTGTCGTAGTTGCTGACGATGCTTATGATGCTGCTGATGCTGATGAGCAACTGGATCCTTCTTGCGTTCTTCACTGGTAACTTCTACTTGCCAATGACCAGATGCTTGCCGTGGTATGATGGCTATGAATAAATAACCAATGCTGCGGCTAAGGCACATATTTATGATTTCCACACACTGGCAAAAGTTTAAGCCTGAACTTCTCCAGCATCCCTAATGGCTACCTTTTATGTGCTTATGACAGCAACAACACAACCTTTTTCTATAGGTGAGCGCTTCTACATCAGCCACGCTCTACTTATGCACACACTTTAAGCTTAGTGAGAAGCGCGCCTGAAGCAACACCTCGTTGTTCGGCGGCTGGTACATGGCGCGAATCTTTGTCGAAAAGATCGCCCACGTAGGGAGCGCCTTAACGTCCGTCATAAGCGCCGAATAAGCCCACTCTGAGGCCTTACCGCGCAGGTGCAACATGGCGCACGTTACCATCTGGCTGGTGTCCGCGATGAGCTGCTCGACACCGCATTGCACCACAACTAGCAGCCATTAGACAATCGTGTGCGATGCAATTCCATCGAACTTGGGCGGGTCCATCCGAATGGGCCTCGGATAATGTGGCCGGGCAGAGAGCATCTCAATAGTCCTGTTGAGAGCCTCGCTCCGAGCCAGCTCACGCCTTAGCTCATCTTCGCCGCAGCATGGCTCTGTGCCTCGGACGCAGATCTCCGCTGTCCGAGCACGAATACCTCAAACTGCTCCAACTGAGCAACATGTTCCTCAGGAGGACTACTCATGCGCCTGGCCAGGGCTTGTTCACCAAGTTCCTGCGCCAAGTGCTCAGTTAACTCCCGATGATGATCGGAGAGATGGGAGGAAATGAGTTCAATCGATATTGAGGCTCGTCCTCACTTACACGCTCAGAGATGCGGGTCGTAAGAACGATTTCAAGTGGTACCAAGTGTAGGCGGGCACGTCTTAACGCGGCCACGCTCTACTTAAGCACACACCCTAGCACAGCGAGGAAGCGGTTATCCCGTCTTTCTTGCGTGCAGTGAGGTAGTTTTGGTGGGTGCCTTAGCGACCTCACCCAACGCACTAAGTACTTTAGTAGTGTCGTCACGGGAGCGGTTTTTCGGCTCCTCGTGCGCACTTACTAAGTAAAAAGTAGTTTTCAGACTGATTTATATTTAATCGCATTAGATGCTAGCAAGCTTTTTTGCTTTCGACATGCAACTAGCCTCAGTGCATTTGCCCCCGATGCCCTTCGCGCCAGCAAAATAAATCTGTCAAGAGTAGGCAAGCAGTCCAAGATGCGTGACGTGGGCAAACGGAGTCTCTCAGGAAATGATTTTTACTGATGATCATCGTGATAAATCGCTTCGTGTTCAGGCAAAGGGATTGAATGTTGTGTTGCAGGAACGCAGGCTGTGGGAAGCTACCTGAAGGCGCAATGCAAAATATACCCTGTGGATTGCACAACCTGCTGCGCCAGAAAAGTATGGTCAGTCAATCGGACTCCAAAGTGCAAGTTAGAATGATAAAGGAGCAAATGAAATTCGCAATTCTATTTTAACCAATTATAAAAATGTCATCTCTGTAGATAACACTAATATGTATTGCGAGCGTATCTTTCTTGATACCTCGCGTAAAGGATGACGCTAGGCATCATCCCTCCTAATGTGAATGCACCCATGTGCATCACATACACAAGGGGTGGGTCACAATGTGAGCCAGATTCAAGCGATAGATCTAATTACTTTATTTAAGTAATTGACCGTCTCCTTAAGCACACAAAGTGTACTTGACGGGGACTGTATAACATTAGGCCAACTTTAGCCCGTTACATACACCCATGAATATAATTTACTGTATGCAAACTACTTTCTTCGATCAGTTCGGTGTCTCAACCGATTGATGGCCGAGCAAAGACAAAATTATACCTTGTGTAACGGGGCACTGCGACTTGTACTGTTTCAGTACAAGTCCACTTCACACTGCTTCAGATGTGAGTGGTGCCTCTCGTTAGGTGACGTACACTGTACGTATAGAGGAAGACTTCTCTTAAGGCAAGTTAGCTTAAGAGTGTAAAATGAAAACTGTATTAATATAGTTAAGTGTCTTATTAATCTATCTTTGTAAATGTTTTCTTAACTATAAACTAATACTAAACATGTAAATGAATTCTTATCTATCTTATCTCGTAACTCTCTTTGATTACTTCTACAGCTGATTAGTCTGCGGAATAAATAGACATAATGGTCTATACCTATTTATGGATAAGAATTCAGGAAATTACTATTTAAAGTAATTTCCTCCAAATATTATCTACCTTTTGGATAATATTAATTAACAATCTTTTATTGTTAATTTCATGTAACGATACACCCCGTTACATCACCCCTCCCTTAAACGACAATCACTCTGAATGTCATTAGGTGGAGTGGTCGCTAAATGACCACTTAATTTTTAAAATGATTTTGATTGGTCAGATCCATCATTTTAAATTCCATCGCATGAAGGAACAATTCATGCGGGGTGAGGATAGTGTTGAACCTTCGGCTGCGGTTCGTGCAGCCGCGGGTGACGCATTGTTATCTCTTGCGGTAGACGTTCCGTCTACCGTAGTGTCTTCCACTCGCACAACACTTGGTGTTGCGAGTGCACGTGGTGATTCACCACGTGAGTACGACCCCTCTTTAGAGGTCGATTATGAGTGCGAGTCGGACGAAATGGCCGACTCGGGGAGGATGGAACAGTCGCCTGATACCCGTCAGGCGGCTGATTATGAGCCTTCGAATGAGAGGGCTCATTCTAATAGACGAGTAAAGAGTCTATTTGGATCCGACGGTGAGGATGATCCCTCATCGCCCGTACCATCTCTCATACGGTCACCTGCACGTATCTCTGTGCAAGGTGACGACGATGCGTAACCCATCGTAAGAAAAGTTTTTGTGGTACCCCTGCTTCAGTGGGTACTACTCAAGGGAGTGAACCAATAAAATGTCTCATCTGATCCATCGGATGAGTCTCGTCATACTGACAGACAAGGCCCTCAACGTCAACAACCAGCTGGGAACAATGCTCCCATGTGTCATGCGAAGGTGGATAACCACTCCAGCGAACCAGACGACTCGTTCGCTGCCCCTTCAAATCACGGGGTTTAGAATACGTTCCACTAAAAAACAGTGACAACCGTGGTAATTCACCAGTGGTTGTGGTGGCGGATTAAAAGTTAGATCCGAACCGTGCGTCGGATCTAGAGTCGAAGATCGACAAACACGACCGCTAGCCTTATTTATTGGGAGGAGGGTTTGAACACGAGCACGGTAAGCGTCAACCATTGGAGTAGACGGTGCAGGTTCACCATATCGAACGGTTGAAAACCGTTCAAAGAGTGCGTTCTCAATGACGGAGTACGAACGGACTTATCACGCTCTTCGCGATGAACCGTCGCTAGATTATCACGGTTCCGAGGACCTTCGGACCCGATATGAAAATCTCCAGATTCAGCATAAGAATGTGGTTCGTGACCACGAGAATCTTGCATGAATTCTTAAAAGAGATGGTCGGATCTGTCCTCGTAAGTAACCGCGTACTAATGGTACGGGCGGAGCCCACAAACGTAAAACGTAGGATGTATTCGCATCCTACGTGGCAATTCTATTGTGTACGCAATGCCTCTGCGATGCAGTACACAGAAAGGCCCAATGAACTTGGGTAGTAGTTTACTGCCACTCACATTAGTGACCAAACGCTTAGGTAAATTTACCGTAGAGAGTAGCACTAGATCATTAATTTTAAATGAAAGAGCGTTTGCTCTTCCATGTTTGTCTGCGTTCCGTTTCTGACGGTCCACTGCGTTAGCAATGAAATCCTGTATGAAACGGATTACTGATTCTCGAGCCAGCAGGAATCTCTCTGCTGACTAATTTGTTTTGACTTTTTCAGTGCGCTTTGTGCGCACTGCCATGAGATTTATCTCATCTTCGATGTCGAAGCAATCGACATCGACCTCATTCGCGTCGTTGTTAACTTCGACGCATGATGAGCATGCGCCAGAAATGGTTTTGCTCGTGCGAGCCCCCCCCCCTTAAACAAGAGGATCCCTCTAATTGGATGGAAATGAGAGGATGGCGTAAGTCATTCACGAAGATGAGTGTTTGCGTTGTTGACGCATGCACCTAATTATTGATGGCGAATTCGACCATCAACTAAAACTCGCATTAATTCGGATACGATTGGACGTAATCTCGAAGTATCTCTTCAAACACGCGATTTACCGTTCTGATTGACCATCCGTTTCTGGGCGATCGGGTATTGACATAGTCAGCCGTGTTCCGATCTCTCGGAACACGGATTGACAGAACTCCATTGTGAATCGATGATCTCAATCCGATACCAATTCACGGGGTAAACCGTGGAGTTTGAAAACCATGTCGATAAGACACGGGCACAACCCGGAGCCGTAATCGACTCCGGTACTGCAGCAAGATGTACCATCTTGCTGAATCTGTCTACAAAAACAAGGATTCCATTGTTTTTGTGATCGTCTTCGGGAAATCCGAAAATGAATTCGATAAATACCGACTGCCAACACTCTGTCGGGAGTGGTAGAGGTTAAAGACGCGCACGGGTAGAAGGTCTGGCGTCACCAGGCGTCACCCGTTGAACCTCGCAAGCACGAACTGATACTGGCGGGGCCAGTAAAAGTCGCGACTTATTGTGAGATAAGTCTTGTCACGTCCACAATGTTCACTTGTTGTTGCATCGTGACCAACTCATACACGATGCGCAAGTGCAAATCATTGTGAGTTGGGACGAAGGCCCGTGGAGTGTCGCCGGTAACGGCTGTGAAATGCAATAAATTATTGCGTGTCGTGTATCAATCGGATGACGATCGTAATGCAATAAATTATTGCGTGTCGTGTATCAATCGGATGACGATCGATACAAAGCCGGTAAATCTTTAAAAGATTTATCGGATGGATTCATTAAATGATCCATCAAACATAGAAGGTCCTTATCTTCTTTATAGGTTTTCTTTATGTCATCAACTAAGGTTGATGACGGAGCACTAGTAGTGAGTGTTGCAACAGTAAGATCACTTTCACTGTTGGGGTGCACAGCTGACTCGAAATCGGGTCGGCGTGATAACGCATCAGCGACGACATTAAGCCGTCCTGGTTTATATTCGACGTAGAAGTTATACTTCGCGAAGAAGGACAGCCACCTCGCCATTCTTTGCGAGAGGTGTGGACTGTTTACGGCCGTGCGTAATGACGCAAGGTCCGTATATACGATGAACGATCTATCTCCGAGGAGATAGACCCTAAATTTAGATAATGCATATTTCATGGCAAAGAACTCCTTGTCATGCACTGGGTAATTGCGTTCAGCTGGTTGTAGCTGACGCGATTGGTAACTGACGACGCGCTCCGCGCCGTCTGTGTCGTATTGCATTATCGCGCAGCCGATTGCGAAATTGCTGGCGTCACAGACCACATGGAATGGTCTGTCTTGATCTGGAATCGCCATATGGGCGAATGCATCAAGCTTTGCTTGATACCTTGA
>NC_090610.1:4190642-4215066 GCF_004359215.1 Bremia lactucae | reverse complement strand
ATAAATAGACATAATGGTCTATACCTATTTATGGATAAGAATTCAGGAAATTACTATTTAATGTAATTTCCTCCAAATATTATCTATCTTTTAGATAATATTAATGAACAACCTTTTAGTGTTAATTTCATGTAACGATACACCCCGTTACACCTTGCATTGACGTCAAGCACCAACTCGATCTTGATAGAGTAAAATATCAAATCGAATGCGTCATCTGACAGAATTTCGAATATGCCTCGATAGAGCGCAAAATAATCTATCAGTTAGGTCCACAACAAATGTGGGCTTTCCACAGCCTTTTCCGTCGCTAACGTTGTGGAGACTGCTGAAGGTGTGGGTTTTAACTGGCTGCTCAAAGTTCCTTGAATCTTTAGCTAATGTCGAGCAGAAAACATAATTACTAGTTGCAACGAATTGATGAGTATCTGCATCGGTTTAGGGTTCCCCAAAATTTGTTCAGCCACCCATACAGCACAATGTTAGGGCTTAGCCTTTCTCGTGATCGCCACCCCGATAACGAAGTGTGCTTGGTACTTCCCCAGTAGGGCGCTCCGAGCCCAACGAGACTGAATAGTTTTTGTGCTCCGGCTTATTGGGAGGCTGAATGTCGATATACGAATGTTTCACTAAGACGACCACGTCATGAAGAGGCATTGCCGCGTCTCTTTTGATCATCTATTCAAATTGTAAAAAAGGTCATTTGCAATTTTGTTGCACTTAGTGCTACCGCATTTTTATAATAAACAGTTGTTTTTCGGTTTTTCGGCTCCGACCTACCTCTTTGTACTATATCCATTACAAAAGCTCGATCTATTGAGCGTACTTAAATCTGATACCGTCACCGATAGCCCACGCGCACCTTAGCGTGATAGAAGGTTGCGCAAAAAAGTGTGGTAGACTGGCACTTACTTAGCATGCATTTCCCTACGGAAATTCTTCCATGTTGGAAACGCACTATCTAGCTGATTGTTGGGCAGTCTTTCATTTGACCTCTTTATCGGGAGAACGCGTAGGCAAATTCAAAATCTGTTCATTTGTATGGGCGGCCGACATTGACATCTCACTTTGCGGAACTGGTCAGTCTGTAAGTTTTACATTAAGCTATGTGTTTTTTTTAATCGTATAACAGGCATCGGTCTATCAATTAAAATAAGCCCATCACATGAAATATTTCGTGAAAAGGCCTTCTGGTATTCGTTGAAAATCCATTATGCGAGCGAATTTTGCTTTGAAATACCTGTTTACGATTCGTCATCATGTGCATTAGTCACAGCACTCTCACTCGAAAAATGGATATTAATTCTGACAACTCCAGGATGGGTTTGCTGTAATAGGAAGTTTTTATGGTATTTTCGTTTGTAAATATGGTCCATAGTTCGCATATTAGATGCTACCTCTAGCCCAATCGTTTTGATCTACACTGTGTGACAACGGTAAAATGCCTCGAAAAGCATGAGTAAAAACCGACAATATGAACCATGGAAAGGAGTGAGGCTCTGGTCAACCTTAAGTACCAGTAATCGGATTCAACTTTAATATTGTGGGGGATCGGACCCATGCTAAGTAGTCAGAATGCCAAATCCCCGCATCTTGACCACTAGGATAGTACTCGCCACTAGGATAGTACTCGATGGCCACGCTCCATGCTCTTCCATATTACCTGTGCACTTTGCAGCTATGACAGCAATACACGGAAAACATAATCTTCAACAGTAAGTCTCATAATTTATGTTTCTTAAGACTTGCGGAGATCGTAGACGAACAACACCAACTCCGCGGGGCACACAGCACTACCATGGAAATAGCGTGTAATTGAAGGTTTACTTTATAACTAGCTAATATGTTAATTGTACTGGTATATGCAAAAAAGTTATCTTGTGAAGGAATTGCAACCCGGTTTTATATCTATTACTTTTAGATCCTATAGAAAGAAAGAGGCACCTTTCGCTAGTACTGCCTCCGTACTAGCTAACCTACTTCGTTGACAGTGAAGGGTAAAGGAGCCTTCGAATACTTCACGTACACGCCGTGCAGAGGACGGGGTTTGCGTTGCTAAGAGTTCTAAACAACTGAAGCTAATACTAAGGATACCTTAATATAGGGAAAAGTAGAACTGTTTCGCAAATATTACGTTCCTTGGTATTGCAATCTTCGATTTACTGACTTACTGTGTTGATCTACCTATGTATGTATCGTGACTCATTCCTCGTTGCCTATTCGCGCAACTAGCAGCGATTGGCAGGGTTGATCGGAAGACTCAAATAAACCAATGAACGGCACTGTACCATTGCCACATTAACATTTCCGTGTATGGTAATATTGACAATATTAGAATAACGATAATAGTCTTTATTCTCTTTTAGTATTCCTTTTGTTGGTAATAATATTTATGAAACGAGACACCTATTACATCACCCCTAACTATCAGTCACTATATTGATTGATGTAATCTGGCAGCGAGTACTGTTGTGTCTCCCTGCGAAAGGGAGCACTTGTTGGCTTGCAAACACATTTTCAACAATATATCGCATAAAAAACAAGTCCATGCGGTACGACTCAAATGCGGCAAACCCAGCAGCTGTGTAGTTGCTGGTGAGACAAAACAGCAGGAGCTCAGGCATGTGCTGGAGGAGTCAAGTCGCCTGCAATTTCGATTGGAGGCGTCGGAAAAATGTCGTACCCATTAAGAAAAAAAAAACTCTGGAACACCCGAGGATAATACCGCTATTTTTTTAGGGTCCGACGTAGCAGCTAGTGCGTTGCTTGCGAAGATGCTCAATTTGTCCGAACTAATTGTTGAGGAGTCATCTTGTGATGACTCGATAATGGTAACGATGCTGGTTATGCTAGAATGCATCAGCAGGAGCGGAGTCATTTTTAAGATCACCTCTAAAAATTTTTTAGTCTGAATGCTAACATTAGTCAAGGGGGAGGAACCGCAATACGTTGCGTAACAAAGAAGCTGCAGTGGAATCACCAACAAATGATACAAATCCTTTTATTCGACACATTCGGCTTTACAGCGCTATTGAGAAACCCAAATTCTTTATCGACGTCTTTTTTCGACATCGATAGTCTTGTGCCAAGTTTGCTAAGATTCGAATCCGTAATGGAGCATCAATTTTAACCGAGGATAGTTGTTTCGGGTCTCGTCGAACAGTATTACGAGATTCGTCATTTGATCCATAAAATCACCGTCAATAGAGCGCCTCGCGTACTCGGAGAAGGATTGCAAATGTCGGTCCCTTCGCGCATCTCATCAGAAAGGCATGCCCTTCGATTGGATTCCTTTAGGGAGTACGCCTCCGTAGTTGCATGATCTGCTTCGTGGACGCTGCAGTGACATGGGTCTATCCACGAGACTACCCTGCCTCTCTAGACAAACGGTGCAACTTATAGCGTGCACATGTGATGGATCTATCGCCCCGCGGCCAACGTTTATATATTCTGTACAAAGGTACTCAAGCTTGAAAGCTCCGAATATCCAAGAAAATGGCACAGACTTGCTTGAGCGTCCAATACGGGCGCTTCTCTATTGGGACGTGCACATACGCATGACAGCCAAATGCCTTGACTTCGCAAGTGTCGGCTTTTCTTCATCTATTCTTCTTGTGGAGTCTTAAGCAAGCCTTGAGCACGAGTTGGTAGATGATTACGGAGAAAAACGGCTGCTATAACTACTGCTCTTCAGTACTCTTTGGCCTACCCAGCATGCTCAATCTTACACCGTGAACACTCGGCAAGGTCCGATTCATCCTTTCGCCTACATCGTTGATTTCAGGAGTGTACGGGGGCGTAAACGTTTTGGACAATGCCTCGATCGGCGTAGAAAATGGCCAACTTAGCTGACTTGTACTTGCTGCCGTTGTCGCTGCGAAGCATCTTCGCGGAATTGCCGGTCAAATTCTCCGCAAACTTTGCAAAGTGAACAAATTTGTCGAAGACTTTGGACTTGTTCCGCATAAGGTACACTGCGCAGTGTCGAGACTTGTCGTCGATGAAAGTAACAAAATAATTCATCTCGCCGAAAGTGAAATCTCATCGGTCCACACACGTCGCTGTGAACAACTCCCAAAATAGATTTGAGCGATCCGTTGAGGCAGACACGAGTTTCCTTTCCCAGCGCACAGCCTCCGCAAAGCTCCTACTGCTTGAGTGACCCAATTTCGACACCGCTTGCAAGATTGTTTTCAATTATGGCGTCTAGTCCGCCGTAACCAATGTGTCCAAGACGAAGATGCCAAAGAAACGACTTCGAAATAGCCGAATTCTGAGGCTCGCATGCCATGTTCACCGTCTCAACGTCATGCTTGGTTAAAACAAACCCTTTCCAGCGCGAGTATCAATCGTCCAAACATCTCCTTTTGGCTGTACCGAGCAGCACTTATTGTCGAAAGTCACTGGAGCGGCATCCTTAGTTAATCAATCAACAGAAAACAAATTGCGACTGAGCTTGGGTATATGCATACTCTCTTGGGTAAACCCTTTTTGTTGCCGCTTGGAGTATTCATCGCCATCACAATGTCACCGACGCCAATCGCTCGGACAACACCGTCGTCCGCGAGGTGTACATTAACCGGGTCGATCTTCTCGTAGTTTTTCAGGAATATCTTGGAGTGCGATATATGCTGAGTCGCACTTGAGTCGATCAGCCTCACCGACAAATCTTCAGCACCCCCGCCTCCAAAACAGATGTTTGCCCGCATCTTCATCTCGCGCAACAATTGCTCGCTGAAATCGTTGTCGAGAGTTGCTGTTGTTGTCTTGAATTCGCGAGGGACACTCCGCAATTTAATGACGATCTTGCCGCAGTAGTTGCACGCACCAGTCTTCTTCGCAGGCCGTCCATTGCGCTTCTTGTCACTCATCATGAACGCCTGTTCAACCACGGCTCCATCGCCGCCTTGGTCCTTGCGCTTCAGATCCTCGTGTAGCAGCCGAGACGTCACCAGCTCCTATTGAAGCGTATCGGAATGTGATTCCAACGCCATTTTCAGTAACTGGTACGACTCGCTCAGACTCCCGAGAAGCGTGATCACCAAGTCATCCTCACTGACCGGAGCGTTAATCGCGTCGAGCTGCTCCGCCAGTGTCTTAAACTTGTTGATAGCCATCGCCTTGCGGGACTTTCGCTTGTAATTATCTTGGTTCAGCGCCGTCAGGCAGTCCTCGAACTTGACTTCTCTGCATACGACCACCCACAGGTCACGCTCCTCGAGCACGACTTGCAGTTTGAAATTCGGCATGGAAGTTGGTTCCATCAAATTTGTTGGTCCAGGTCGTTGAAGATTTCATGGCGGTCGAGGCAGAGTTGATGGCAGCGGAGGCAAAATTGAACGAGCTTGGGCTCATAACCTGAAGAAAAGGCACTTGTGTAGTAGGATACAAAATGCAAAGTACATATATAATGGTCCTTAGTTTATAATCTTTATTACTACGTCTAAGCCAATCACTTATTAGGATTCTTCTAGAACCTTCTCGAAGCTTCAATGACGTCAACCCAATGCGTCATTCCCGCCGTCGGACAACCGCCGTCGGAAAACCACCTTTGGACAACCTCTGTAGGATTAGCATACTGTTACTAATCCGGTAAAAGTGCTGCTCGAGACGCTCCCCGAACTCCACATATAATTTCTTCGGAAAAATCTTGGTTAAAATTTATAGACAGCTGTAAAACCCGTTGCAGAAGACCTGGCTTAACAACCTCCAAAACTGAAAATAGTAAGCAAAAACCCCTTCAACTTCAAGTCTTTTGCAACAAGTCTAGGGTTTATTCATTGATAATTTGTTGAAAACAAAATTTGAATCATCCTTATTTCATTCTGGCATTAGCTGATTAGAACTTAAAAATAGTAGGTGGATAAACTAAAGGAGGCAATTCTAGGTATAACAAAGCGGTTATGGCAGTGCTTCAAACAAAACGCTGCTCTGTAACTCGAATTGGAGGGTTTTGTGCAATAGGTGTTGAAGTCGCTTAAAAAATCATTTTTTTATTTTTTGCGAGGGCTATTACTAGTGACAAGTGGGATATTGCGCAATCTGCACCTTCTTAAATTATGTTCTGCCACACTGCATAGGTTGCAATTGAGATGTGTCGGTGCTGCGTAGTTGAAAGCTCTCTCCTTCTTCATCCAACATGTCCATGTTGGATGGGACGTGCGTAGGCTGTTAAACTGACTACGAAGTGCTACCAGGTTTAACGTGTAACGGGGCACCTTTTGCTAGCACTGATTACAGTACTTGTCAACCTACAGTGGCGGTGAGGTGCCTCGACTACTTCACGTACAACACGTGCAGAGGAATGATCTAAGTAGCTAAGAAGTCTTATCTTCTAAAAGTAAATTCTAAGGCTTTATAATAGAAAAAAAATCAAACTGGATACAATAGGTTCTTTCGTAACGATTTTCTATCTACTGGCTTTAATACATCAAAAATCAGTTACGCAATGCCCCTCCTTGCGAGACGCTTGATCGTGTCTCGTAACGGTTCGCGATATTGGTTTAACTTAAATCAACAAATTAATAGAACAAATGTCTTATTGCGTCAATACTACCAAATTTGGTAATTATGGTCAATATTAATAATAAAAATGTATTTCTGTATTTGTTTCCTCTTTAACAAGATCTCAACGTCCAGTGCCAGCTACTCTTTCGCGTAATTTCCCTGGAGCTCCTCTAGCAAGAGCAAATTATAGATAATGTCATGCGGGAGCAATTAAACAATTCAGTAATAATGGAGCCTACATCCATTCAACCTCGAGGGAGATCAGCAGGCTCAACAGCAGCCGCACTTTCCTCTCATTGAAATTCCTCAGCATTTGAATAGTGAAGGCAGCAAATACAGCAGCAAATTTCGCAGCAGCAACACCTACACAGCAGCAAATTCTAAACCTCCCCAATGATGGCTATCGCGCAACCCGTGAAAGGTTCACTCATTTGGGTGACCTTGAATGGAGTGCGATCGAACGCATGAGTTCGGTCGTAGGCCCATTGGTTTTTGGGTCGTATGAGGAGGACGTTGGCACCCTGCTCAGACAAACATTTGAGCCGCCGCGTGCCGAAATCAGGGCTCGAGTCGAGCTCCTGGATTTAAAACAGGGCAAGCGTGATTTTCACGCTTATGCCCAACAAACACGATACCTGGTCAGTTTAATCGTGATTCATCCATTGATGAACAAACACAGTGATAATAGGTTTTGCAGACGGTCCTGTATAGACTCATATAGACTCACCTGTTCCGGCTCAGACCAGAGTCGCCCGACCAAGCGATCTCTACAGCGGAACAAGAGGATTTCATACTTAAACAAACTTTCGTCCACTCTGGAGCTTATCGTCCTCCAAGACGACAAGAAACCGGAGGTTCAAAAACTATGAACCTCTCGTATGAGGAGTGCGAGAATCCTCGCTCTTCAAGTTAAAAAAATGCAACAATGCAATCGTTGTCAAAAGACGGACCACTACGCCTATGAGTGTAGTGCATCACGCCCAGTGCCAAGAAACACTAAGCAAAACGATTGACCTTCCGCTCAGAACAGCGAAGGACGCGAATCCGAAGCTGTTGTAAAATCGCAAAAACGAGGCAGATCGTAAAAAAAGGGGTCAGTAGATGCGATGCGCCCTACTGATCCAGAAACGTCAAAAGAAATCCCAGGCCTTTTGACGAAATTTGCTCCTCACACACATACATTGTGTGTAACTGCCCCAGGTGATGAGGTAATTTCATTACCTTAGATTATAGTGGCAAATAAATTGCCACTAAAGTCCCTTGTCGAACTCAAAGCGTAACCGCCGCAATAATACACCAGCGTCGCCTAGTGTCACAATTGCAACGCCGACAGCTGCTACTGCCCTGTCGCGCTGTCAAGTTGACACAATGACCCATCCTACTTACAGAGTAAGGCTGTGGATACGTCGCTCATTGTCGACTATAATGAGTCGACACCGCTGGTCGCTCAGAACATCCACAATGAAAAGTCTAACGCAAAAAGGTATAAGCATAAATCTCTACCGACGGCACATGATCGTGTCCAGTCGGATCGCAAGCTCGCCATGCGGCTATGTGACTACATATGACACCTCCATCCGAATGGCCTCGTTCGGTTGAGCTAGTGTATTGCCTTCAGAGCAACTATAGATGCTCATAAATTTAATGGCGTTTACTTCTTGTGAAACGCTCAAGAAAAATTCACGGCCGAATTTCTGGATCCGGTCGTGTTGCGTTCGAATGAAACGACCGACCAGTATGAAGCAGAATTCCGGCGCCGTTTTCTGCCTCGTTCCGATGTGGCAAAACAATAGTCGCAGAAAACCAACTTCGCTGTTTCGCGCGTGACGGCGGTACTGTACCCCCTGATTCTCTTCATCACGCCATTCCTGCTAGTCAATTTGATGCAAGCGGAGTGGCTCAAACTTGCTCCTACCCATAGGCAGACACCAGTATCAGGGCACGTCGACGCGCCGTAGGATCAACATATTTTTTGTTACGACCCAGGGGTGCGTTTTCAGTTACGGCGGACGTGAGTTTATGATTAATGGTTTCAACCTCCTCGACCACCGTGAATCCGATAAAACGCGATAGTTGATTCGTATTCCACTAGGTAATTTCTAAACTGCTTTTTTGGGGGGGAGTAGCAGTACTTTGTCTCCCAAACTAAGGCGTTTATTGTTTCTGCGTCATGTGGTCCGAGTACTGTAATTGCTTGTCTTGCGCGCTTGCCATCATGTCCCAGACTTTTCGTGCGATGGATGATTGCTTTCCACAAAGTGTTGAGCCTCGCTCACGCTTTTTGACATCAAACTCGCATTTGACGTCGGTCGTAGGACGTAGCTGCCAATAACGAATCATCGTGATCGTATAGGTGCAAAAGCAATCACGCAAAGCGTGAAAGGTTCACTCATGTGAGTGACCTGTATAGGTGCAAAAGCAATCACGCAAGGCGTGAAAGGTTCACTCATGTGAGCGCCCTGCTGTTCACTCCAAACAGAGAAGGAAAGCATGCGGCAACAGCCGAGTTCATGCAGCATGATAGATTTTTACCCGATTTTTAACTAAATTCTTGCTCGACGGGGCCCAAGAAAAAGTAGACTTGGTTAACCAGTAAGCTTTTTAATACGCAGAGGTGTTGAGAGATCAGGGTGATCAACCGTTGGAACTCTTGAGCAGCAGCATTTACATGCTACGAGCGGGACGACGCTTTCGGGTCGACCTAAAAGCTTTATGATAGAAATCTTAAAAGTCTCAGTCATTCGAAGGCTGCCCCGTTACTTAAAATAACTCGTCGAACTAGACGACGCCATTGAAGCTCGTCGCATCAATGATGATGCGACGAGCGTGAAATCTGGCATGTCCAACTGAGTTGGACGTGCCAAATCTTGAGCCTTAGGGCTCAGGCTTCAGGGCTCATTGGTTTTTGGGTCGTATGAGATTCTTAAGACCCCGGCTCCGTCAAACATCTGGATCGCCACGTGCCGAATGAAAGGCTCGAGCCGAGCTTCTGGATTTGAAGCAGGGCAAGCGTGGTCTTCACGCTTATGCCCAATGTACACGATACCTAGTAAGTTCTATCGTGATTCATTCAATAGATGAACATTAACAGGTAACTGTTTCTAAAGGTCTTGCAGACAGCCTAGTTAAATTCCACCTCTTCCGGCTCAGACCAGAGTCGCTAGACCAAGCGATCTCTAACGGAACCGGAGGTGTTCGGTCTTAAACAAACTTTTGTCCACTCTGGAGCTGATCGTCCTCCAAGACGATAAGAAGCCGGAGATCCAGAACTATGAACCTCTCGTATGTGGAGAGCGAGAATCCTCGCTCTTCAAGTTAAAAGATTGAACAGCGGAGAACGCGGATCCAAAGCTGTTGTATAATCGCAAAAACGAGGCGGATTGTAACAAAAGGGGTCAGTAGGTGCGGGGCTCCCTACTGATACAGCAACGTCAAAAGAATTTGCTGGCTTTTTGAGAAAGCTGCTTCTCACACACAAACATTGTAACTTCCTAGGTGATCAGGTAAACCTATTCACCTTGAAAACTATAGTGGCAAATGAATTGCCCCCAAAAGTGCCTCGTTGATTGTGGGGCGTCAAACAATTTTATATCACGCCGAATTAGTTTCTGGCTATAATCTTGAATACGTGGCAATCGCTAGAAGATCGCAGACTCAGTTTATTGATCGCGATATCCTCTAACGAGGATGACAGAGCGCATGGCAGCAGGCGCATCTATAACAGTAAAGAAACGTGTAGTTGTTATCCAATACATGTTAAAGGGTAAGAAGTACGATGGTGATTATAACGTCCTGGATTTGGATGACATATTTGATGTCATCCTTGGATTACTGTGTTCAGAAAGTACGAGCCGTGCATAAACTAACAGCATCAAGCTGTGATGATGCACGCCTCTCGCTTATACGATGGTCATCTCATGAACTTATGGAGTATTCACAAGGGTGTGGATGTCCCACTTGCGTGTGAGTGCGATGGCCTCACTTTTGATTCTTTCGTTTGCAAAACTGCAAAAGTCCTCAGTGTTATAACATATCACACTGTACCACCGGCTGTATACATAGCACAGGCAGCGTCGAAGTTCGACCACTCGAATAAATTTAGTGGCACGAAACAAGAGTGTTTGCTACAAAAGAAACATTCTTCATTTTGGATACGTCTGTCTATAAAAGACAGTGCGAAAGTTCTAGATCGACTGGAAATTCGATCGTAAAGACTCTCACTGTGGTTGCGTAACCACAGCTAGAGGCAGTCGGGGAGTATCCTCTACAAATAAAAACTTGATGAATAAGCCCCCGAGAATCTGCGGGAATAAGTCCCCGGAAACCTGTGGTCAGAGGTTCCGAGGTACCTTTGAAAATAAGTTTCGAAGAGGAAACTAAGACATTAAATGTCTGAGTAAACAACGGATCAAGTGTGGTCGCTTTAAACTTGATATAATAGCGCCTCCGAAGTTAACTTCGGGGATTTCTCAACTGCCAACGCTAGAAACGAAACGTTCTTGCGTGATCTGCGTATTGGCAAAGTCACGCAGATCTGCGTATTTATCACAGATGATGAGTACGTGGCCGATATTCGGTCGGCAATAGTATTTTCAAAGAGATAAACGAGTTCTCAGCAGCTCATCGATGGACGAAAGTGTTCTCGATGAGAAGGCTCGGATGTATTCCCAGAATCCGTACCGTGCAAGTTGCCTAAGGATAAGGCACTCGACACGATATCGACATGATACAAGGTTCGAAATAGTGTGTCATGAAAGCAGTGGTCATCGCCTCGTGAACAAGATCTAGCGATTGCCAAGTTCTTCGCCGATCGCTTAGCAGCGGGCCATGTGAGAGGGTCACCCTCCCCACATAGCTTTCTGACCGTAGGTGTGCAAATAGCAACTGGAGGCTGGCAGATTGTGCATAGTGCTCAATAATATGAAAGCCTTAGCGGTACCGGCTCAAACGCCGAAACCACGTGAAGACTTTAATATTGATGTAATGTCAAGAAGCGCATTTTTAGCCAATGTATCCGATGTATGGATTCTATCAGATCCTTATGCGTGAACAGAATATCCCTTTCACAGCAGTAAGCACCCCCAAGCGGAATGCTATGAGAACTATTGATGTTGCCACAGGGGCATAGTAATTTCCCTGCAACAGTCAACAGATGTGTAGACAATCTGTTGAAATCGGGACGGAACTTCGCACCGAGTTATTTTGATGACGACTTCGTTCATAAAAGAGCAATAAACAGAAAGCTGGACGTTGATGTATATCGTACACGCGTCCGAAAATTTCTTACAATTTTGCGTAAGCATAAGATGTATGCGAATATCAAGAAGTATGTATTCGCTGCAACCGAAATACCACTTCTTGGGAGCATCAAGGGTTACCACGATAAATGCTTAGATCCCGAAAATATCAAGGTCATTACCGACTGGTCACGGGCGTGGCCACTAGAAGTTGCGACTTATCGTGAGATAAGTTTTCTCACGTCCACGATGCGTACTTATTGGTGCGCATCCTAGCACTCATACATAATGCGTAAACGCAAATCATTTTGGGTGGGGATGACGACACAAGGAGTGTCGATAGCGATAGCTGTGTATTACAGTAAACCATTGCGTGTTGTGTATCGATTCATTAAGGATCGATACAATTTTGACAATCCTTTTATGGATTGTTGTGTTTTATGATAATTCATAAACCCTATAAAAGTCTTATCTTCTTGATAGGCACTTCTAACGTCGTCAAGTTATGTTGACGACGAAAATTGTATTGTGGCAACAGTGGACTTATAGTCACATTTTTTGCGTAGCCGGCTCAGAATCGGGCCGGAGCGATAGGGCATCAGCGAAAGGGCATCAGCAACGACATCAAGTCGTCCAGTTTTGTATTCCACAACGAATCTACAATGAACAAAGCAAGACAACCAACTCGCCATTCCTTGCAAAAAGCGAGGACTGTTTACAGCCGTGCGTAAAGACGCATGGTCCGTATAAACAATGAGCCTTCGATCCCCCAAGAGATAGACCCTAAACTTAGTCAGTGCATATTATATGGCAAAGAGTTATTTGTCATACACTGGGTAATAATTGTCAGCTGTTTAAAGCTGACGCGAACGACGCGCTCTGCGCCGTCTGTGTCGTATTGCATCAACGCACAGCCGATTGCAAAATCTCTGGCGTCACAGACCACATCAAAACGTCTGTCTTGGGTCCGCAATCGCCAGGATTGGCGATTGCATCAAGATTTCCTTGATACACTCAAAGGAACGCTAACAATTAGCGTTTCATTACCACTTTACATTTTTCTTTAGCAACGAAGAGAAGCATACCGTTACTTTGGAATAATTGCGGACGTACTTAAATAAGTACGCCGATAAGCCGACGAACTTTCGAAAAAAAGTCCCTTTACATCGCCTGGCACTGTATGAGTCCGTCCGCAAGTACATACGTCCTGCGAAGTTTGTCAAGGGGTGTAGCCCAGCGCTTCATCCCGTGCTCCGCTACAACCTCTACTGTTCCGGTAAACGTTGACAATCTGTATCTATGGACTTTGTCTTCGTAGTTCCCGACGACAACCATAAGGAACAAATATTCTTATTTTTGTTGATCGTTTCAGCAAAATATTACATCTTGCCGGAGTCGATCACAGCAAAAGGCTGTACTCGTGTCTTTGTTGACATGATATTTAAGCTCCATGGGTTACCCCGCGAACTGACCTCAGATCGAGATCCTAGATTCACCTCGGATTATTTGCAAACTGTGTTCAATTCAGAAGAATTCCATCTTGTCCTCACCACGCTTGTAAAGCCTAGGTAAACCGATCAATGGTCATACCAGAACCAACGAGTTAAGTTGTCCTTAAAGGGTAGCCAGGGCTACTTTTCGGGATAAGATTACAAAGCATTGCGTCCCTACCCCTTTGATTCATGTTAGCGTTTTACGCTAACATAACTCTCAGAATGATCCTTAGAACCACTCCGTCCCTGGTGATGCATACTAGCACCACCAGTAGCAAGCTTACCGAGTGACCTACCTATACAATCACTTCGGTCTTAATGTTGCATACTGATATCACCAGGGTTATCGTCGTCCATGGAGTCATCACAAAATGACTCCGCACCAAAGGTCTGACGAAGTGTCAAACAACCTCGTCACCACCTCTTTGGTTGAACGTTAGAATATGTAGGCTTAACGGACATGGCCCCGTTTGATCCGGAGGCCTTAAGAGTTGCCACCGCGTCGGTCGATGGCGCCGACTCGGCACGGTCACAAACAATGGAAGTAGCAGGTGACATATACCGGTCACCTCCAATCGGAGTAGGAGGTGACTTTTCCCCCGCAGTAGACGCTAATGCGTCTACTGAAACATTTGCATCGCAAACAGCTGCACTGATCCGTGCAGCTGCCAAATTTACTGCTTCACAGGCTACGCGCACGGGTTTCGCTTACCATGCGCAAATAAATTGATTTTTGAACACTATCAATAATTCAAAAATTAAGTTTTTAAATACGAAAACAATAATGCAAAAGTTTACAGAGAAAGACGTAATAACATTTCTCTGTCACTCCACATCAGTCAGTAGTGTGACTGCCGGTTAAGAGGGGGTAACGGAATGTCTTGTTACATTAATTTTTTTTTCTATAGGAAACGAAATATTATTGTTTTTTACAAGTAAATAATTATTATTATTTCCTATGAGAGGAAAAAGCTACGAAGTACAAATTATTATCGGTATTAATTTTGACTTAATAGTTCCAAAATTACCAAATTTGGTAATATGGACGCAATAGACAAAGATCCATTGATTGGTTGATTAAAGTTTGAATCTAACCATAAGACACGATTGTGCGGTGCTTAAGTCATTCCAAAGCCTTAGGATCTTCTTTTAGTAGCTAATACTACTAAGCCACTGAGAACCTTCCTCTGCACGTCGTGTAAGTGAATTAGTCGAGGCGAGGCGCCCTACCTGCGCTGTAATCAGTGTAGGTTGACTAGTACCGTTATCAGTACTAGCAAAAGGTGCCTCGTTGCAGTCGGGATCTGTATACTTTCATTGCATACTCTGCTCCTTTTCCGGTGAGACCTTTCCAATAATCGACCATGTATCGTAAAGCTTTTCGTGAGTGCCGACGTATTTCGTCCGGTGAAACAGATGCCAAGGCAGCTGGAAGTGTAATCGATATTTTTTAACTAGAACTTTTAACAGCTACTTAATAGTTTTTTTTAATATCTGCTTCAATATATGGAAAGTCCAGCTTTTCGTCATCACTGCCCTTCGAAACGTTCAGGTTTCTACAGAACTGCTATCAGTAGATTCATGAATACCTCAGCTGTTATCGGATTTGGCGCGCTTGGCCTCTGCCATTTCCTGTATCTGTCTTTTAATTTTGCTAGGCGAGGCAAAAAAGTACAATTTTTGTGAAGGTGAGTTGTTATTATTGATGACTGAGCCTGGGTCGCACGCCATACAATGTAATCGGAGCCAATTATCAGGGCCAAAGTTGTAAGGTTAAATGATCCAAAAATTGGCCACTCAAAATCTGGATTTGCTCGTTTTAAGTGTCATGCGCTGTATGAGGCAAAATACCAACCATGGATAGAATGGCGTGAGAAATTAATCCATTTTTGTGATTTAAGTGTTGTATTCCCTTCGGTACAATAATTACAACGATCGACTTAATTTGAGCACCTATTCATCGCAGCTGCTTTTGCTTCCCGCTTCTTGCGCATCAGATGCATGCCCTATTCAAAATGACAATCGAATCAACTTAATAGCCATCCCGCTTTGCGTTCGTGTTGAAAGCACGAAGCTACATATACATATAAAAGGGAACCTGTATTGGGTACACACACCCTTCGACTGCATTAGAATTATGACATGTGTACCGAACGTTCGTGACGTCACATTTAATATGCAACGCACCTAATCAGTCTATCAAGTATTTGCGTAGTCATCGGATAGCATGTACGAACGTCATGCATAAGCTCATGGCTGACTTTGTTTCCCAATGATCTCAGAGTTAATATCTTATTGTCTCAACTCGGTAAAGCCATCTTTCCTTCCTCATATATTTTCTTCGGCAAATATAGCGTTTTCACTCTCTTTCTAGCTTTAAAGTCATTAATAAATTCATCGACTTTTTCGCTCCTACACGTCTCATTCAGTGTATTAAATCATGTGGGTACTCAACAGCTTGGTGTCGAAAATCAATGCCGTGAACATAGCAACAAATAAAGTGAGAGAGTATAGCACGAGGTTGCGTGTAACGGGGCACTGCCGACTTGTACCTCTTCAGTGCAAGTCCACTTCGCACTGCCTCAGTGCGAGTGGTGCCTCACGTCACTTCACGTACACTAATGCGTGCAGAGGAAGACTACCTTTAATACACTTGCTTTAAAGAGGGTTAATAAAAAACTGTATAAATATAATTAAGCTCTTCTTGTCTATCTACTTAATACTAACTTAATTATAATCTAATACAAACACGTAATTAAGTCTTATCTGTTATTCTCTTTGCGCGCGTCCAGCGCTGACTGGACCGCGGAGAAAGTAGATATAACGGTCTATATTTACGAATGAATAAGCATCTTAGAATGCTACCATGTAAAGTAATATTCTTCAAATACTATCTACCTTGCAGATAATATATTAATTAACAACCTTTAAATGTTAATTTCTTGTAACGATACACCCCGTTACAGTCTTAAATAGCATCTAACAATTTACAACATGCCCTTTCGGTCTGTTTATTTTTTATTGTATAAAAGCTACCGATTAAATATGACAACACAAAACATTTTCATTATTCCTATATCGCAAAATAAGTATTCCTTTAGAGTCGTCTTAACTTCCCCTTTCGGACTTTTGTACCTCCTCCTAAGTTACATTTGGGACCACACCGTTTAATTATTTACCTCTGAAGTAGCGTAATGGTAGCAACTTGTTGATAACTATAATTTATATTGATAAACTTTATGCAGGCCTTCCCAACTTCAGTAGCTCGAAAGGCCTGCAAAAAGACTTGGCAATATTTGCGCAATTTCTTTGTTTAATAGCAAGATGCTTTTTTCAAACAAAGAAACTACGAGCGAAAGCCGACAAAACCTAATACATAAGCGTTCATGGTGGGTTAAAAAAAGACCACTAAGATTCGCCTATTTGATAGGTAAGCATGCATTTCCGCAAAAATTTGTAGAAGAAAAGTAAAATAAATCTATCCTTAGCTTGACCTCCAAAGACTAACTAATATGGATGCGCAAGAGCGCACCTCCGACCCTTGTCGCTTATTTCAAGCTCAACTTCTCCCCCGTGCTCGATTTGCTGATCTTTCTTTTCGCTCTTTTTATGACTTGCCAATAAAAGCGGGCGCTTTTGATTTTTTCTCCTCTTTCAAAAATAGTACATAGAACATCGCCAACCGAAAACACGGTTTCTGACACTATTGATTAGCCAGGTTCTGCTATACGAGCGCACGCGCATGTAATTGACTTACGTCGTGATATGTCCTTCATACAATAATGCAGAAGCGGTTGCTGTACAAACACATGAGAAGGAAGTTGTGTGGGCAAGAACGCGGGAAACTTCACACAAGAATGGTCAAACGTCATGTCTCCGAACATGTACCGGTACTCAGAGGATGCTGGGAACACATCACAATTCGCGTAGCGGTAGTCCAGTAGCAGTCCCCCTCGATGACTGGCGGACGTGATGACTATTTGGTGTCACATCATTTGAAAAAAGTGCTACCACAGCGAAGCAGCTGTTATCTTGTCTAAATTCGATTTGCCTTGACACCTCGGCACGCAACTTGCAAAGAATGTTTATTGCGAGATGACGTCGCGATGGCCTGCGCCACTTATTTCCCATGCACCGGTTTGTACACAAACAAATCAATTTTACTGAAAGCATTTGATGACAGATATTCAAACCGTGTACGGAATTCCATTCCTTTGGTGAGAGCTTTCTTTTAAGGTGATCTTTTCATGATGAAGCGGTCCAAAAAGCCAAGCCACGAAGCCTAAGGTGAAGCCGATGCGTTGCTTCACAGGTGGGCAGTTACTTCCGTTCAAAGCGCATAGTTCACATGGTGATTTTTAGCGTGTCGGACAACACGAGCTGCGTGTAATTGTCGGAGAAGGAGTTCACGGAATGCGGGGTCTGCGTGACACGGACCATGAACCTGGAGGACCTAGCCACGTGTGTGGCCGCAAGAGGGATGGTTTCATCCCCATTCTACTGCAAGAGTGCTCTAGTCTTATTTCATTAAGATATTGCATTTGAAATTGTGGGCACGAATCTCTGCACTTCGTATGCTCGTAGATCCCCATTGTCTGGTGGGAAAAGGACGAGATCGAGCCGATTCTAGTTAAGAAGCGATTGACGTACCGGAACGTTGACGCCATAGACACTGTTAATCAAAGCGATTGTACGGTTAAAATAAATGTCCAGCCGCATCTTGGACGTAAACTTTCTTTGCAACTCTTCTAAATTGACAAAATTAAATCTTGGACCACCATCTCGCGTAAAAGTTCTCGTTTTTTTTAAGAGAAATGTCACCACTGGTGTTGCTCCATACCTATTCCAGGAGGAAACGCTTGGTGGGAGCGCACCATTATGACGACCTCATTGTTACTTGTCGGATTAAGCCGGAAGAAGTGGACTTCTGCTCTAGGATTGCAAAATTTGAATCTCTAATACAAGCGCTTTAAATCCTCTTGGACCAGCCTATAAGGAAGAAGCTTCAAAATACAGTAAAGTCTTACAAAACATCTGTAAGTGATTCGCTCAGCATGAAAGTATACGTAAGATAATCAGGTTCACTTTGCAACTTGCTAGAAAAAAAAACAATACTTCTCCCCGTTCGGCATTTTGTGCATGCATCTATGCGAACTTTACGACTGACGTGCGTTAGCCTCGTACTTGTCTGTTGTGGCTCTACTCTGGCAACTATCGAAACATACCAAGATACGCTCTTTACAGCAACTTCCACGAAACCAGTTAATACAAGCGAGCAGAACTTGAGTGGCAGGAGCACCTTGCGCTCTCTTAAGGCGGTCAGACACGATAGAAATTACGATCTGGAACCCTTAGAGGAAGGCAGAATGATGAGTCAACATCCTCCGAGTCATGTACCCCTCCCCGCATCTTCCAAAGAAGTCATTACTGGAATACATTACAAAAGTGATTATTTTACTGACAAAATAGTTTCGGATGTGGTTCTGTACATGCAAAGGAAGAACCTACAAGAGCTTCGAGGTAGACTGCGGAAAAGAAAAGGATTTAAACAGCCACTTCGCAATTAACACAGTGATAATGATCAGGAACGAATACTCAAACGTCGTATTGAGAATGACTTTTTTACCTCTGCAATGGAAGGTCGCATAATACTGGACAATTTTTCTAGCTGTAACTTCATATCGCTTGTAATACTTAGAAAATTCAAGAGTTATTCTGCAAGAAAAGTCAGCGTCATGTTAATAATAGTATTGCGACATTTTCGATCACAAATTCATGGCAAAATTACTTTATAATGTGTTGCACGACTGTAACGAAGAGTACCGTTACATAAATATTTTCCCTATAAGAGGAATAATATTTATTATTTCTATGGGAGGAAATAAATGAAGAAGTAGTCGAGGCGCCCACCTTCACTGCAATCAGTGTAGGTTGACGTGTACTGTTATCAGTACTAGCAAAGGGTGCCACGTTTCAGTCTGAATATAACTGCCCTTTAAAAAAGGGAAGAACGCATCGGGTGGACTTGGAGAAGAAAGCAAATGATTTTTTCTATCAACGAAGACTGATACGGCAAGAACCAGTCTGCATAAGCGAGACTTTATCTCGCTTATTGTTGCCACTAAACCATCGATGCTTAAGAAAAGCATCGAGAAAGAAATCTTCCTCAGCGCGAAAGTTCTTCGCGCTGGGATCAAGCCCATGTAGCTTTGTCGCAATAAATAAGGGACATTTATTGTGAGGAGTAGTTTCTCCAGATAAGCTATTGATAAGCCGTTCTGGCAAAAGCCACGGCTTCTTTTCAGGGGCGAGATGAGACATTTTATTGTCTTCAATCCCCTATGTGGTACCCACTGAAGCAGGGGTACCACAANAAACTACGAGCGAAAGCCGACAAAACCTAATACATAAGCGTTCATGGTGGGTTAAAAAAAGACCACTAAGATTCGCCTATTTGATAGGTAAGCATGCATTTCCGCAAAAATTTGTAGAAGAAAAGTAAAATAAATCTATCCTTAGCTTGACCTCCAAAGACTAACTAATATGGATGCGCAAGAGCGCACCTCCGACCCTTGTCGCTTATTTCAAGCTCAACTTCTCCCCCGTGCTCGATTTGCTGATCTTTCTTTTCGCTCTTTTTATGACTTGCCAATAAAAGCGGGCGCTTTTGATTTTTTCTCCTCTTTCAAAAATAGTACATAGAACATCGCCAACCGAAAACACGGTTTCTGACACTATTGATTAGCCAGGTTCTGCTATACGAGCGCACGCGCATGTAATTGACTTACGTCGTGATATGTCCTTCATACAATAATGCAGAAGCGGTTGCTGTACAAACACATGAGAAGGAAGTTGTGTGGGCAAGAACGCGGGAAACTTCACACAAGAATGGTCAAACGTCATGTCTCCGAACATGTACCGGTACTCAGAGGATGCTGGGAACACATCACAATTCGCGTAGCGGTAGTCCAGTAGCAGTCCCCCTCGATGACTGGCGGACGTGATGACTATTTGGTGTCACATCATTTGAAAAAAGTGCTACCACAGCGAAGCAGCTGTTATCTTGTCTAAATTCGATTTGCCTTGACACCTCGGCACGCAACTTGCAAAGAATGTTTATTGCGAGATGACGTCGCGATGGCCTGCGCCACTTATTTCCCATGCACCGGTTTGTACACAAACAAATCAATTTTACTGAAAGCATTTGATGACAGATATTCAAACCGTGTACGGAATTCCATTCCTTTGGTGAGAGCTTTCTTTTAAGGTGATCTTTTCATGATGAAGCGGTCCAAAAAGCCAAGCCACGAAGCCTAAGGTGAAGCCGATGCGTTGCTTCACAGGTGGGCAGTTACTTCCGTTCAAAGCGCATAGTTCACATGGTGATTTTTAGCGTGTCGGACAACACGAGCTGCGTGTAATTGTCGGAGAAGGAGTTCACGGAATGCGGGGTCTGCGTGACACGGACCATGAACCTGGAGGACCTAGCCACGTGTGTGGCCGCAAGAGGGATGGTTTCATCCCCATTCTACTGCAAGAGTGCTCTAGTCTTATTTCATTAAGATATTGCATTTGAAATTGTGGGCACGAATCTCTGCACTTCGTATGCTCGTAGATCCCCATTGTCTGGTGGGAAAAGGACGAGATCGAGCCGATTCTAGTTAAGAAGCGATTGACGTACCGGAACGTTGACGCCATAGACACTGTTAATCAAAGCGATTGTACGGTTAAAATAAATGTCCAGCCGCATCTTGGACGTAAACTTTCTTTGCAACTCTTCTAAATTGACAAAATTAAATCTTGGACCACCATCTCGCGTAAAAGTTCTCGTTTTTTTTAAGAGAAATGTCACCACTGGTGTTGCTCCATACCTATTCCAGGAGGAAACGCTTGGTGGGAGCGCACCATTATGACGACCTCATTGTTACTTGTCGGATTAAGCCGGAAGAAGTGGACTTCTGCTCTAGGATTGCAAAATTTGAATCTCTAATACAAGCGCTTTAAATCCTCTTGGACCAGCCTATAAGGAAGAAGCTTCAAAATACAGTAAAGTCTTACAAAACATCTGTAAGTGATTCGCTCAGCATGAAAGTATACGTAAGATAATCAGGTTCACTTTGCAACTTGCTAGAAAAAAAAACAATACTTCTCCCCGTTCGGCATTTTGTGCATGCATCTATGCGAACTTTACGACTGACGTGCGTTAGCCTCGTACTTGTCTGTTGTGGCTCTACTCTGGCAACTATCGAAACATACCAAGATACGCTCTTTACAGCAACTTCCACGAAACCAGTTAATACAAGCGAGCAGAACTTGAGTGGCAGGAGCACCTTGCGCTCTCTTAAGGCGGTCAGACACGATAGAAATTACGATCTGGAACCCTTAGAGGAAGGCAGAATGATGAGTCAACATCCTCCGAGTCATGTACCCCTCCCCGCATCTTCCAAAGAAGTCATTACTGGAATACATTACAAAAGTGATTATTTTACTGACAAAATAGTTTCGGATGTGGTTCTGTACATGCAAAGGAAGAACCTACAAGAGCTTCGAGGTAGACTGCGGAAAAGAAAAGGATTTAAACAGCCACTTCGCAATTAACACAGTGATAATGATCAGGAACGAATACTCAAACGTCGTATTGAGAATGACTTTTTTACCTCTGCAATGGAAGGTCGCATAATACTGGACAATTTTTCTAGCTGTAACTTCATATCGCTTGTAATACTTAGAAAATTCAAGAGTTATTCTGCAAGAAAAGTCAGCGTCATGTTAATAATAGTATTGCGACATTTTCGATCACAAATTCATGGCAAAATTACTTTATAATGTGTTGCACGACTGTAACGAAGAGTACCGTTACATAAATATTTTCCCTATAAGAGGAATAATATTTATTATTTCTATGGGAGGAAATAAATGAAGAAGTAGTCGAGGCGCCCACCTTCACTGCAATCAGTGTAGGTTGACGTGTACTGTTATCAGTACTAGCAAAGGGTGCCACGTTTCAGTCTGAATATAACTGCCCTTTAAAAAAGGGAAGAACGCATCGGGTGGACTTGGAGAAGAAAGCAAATGATTTTTTCTATCAACGAAGACTGATACGGCAAGAACCAGTCTGCATAAGCGAGACTTTATCTCGCTTATTGTTGCCACTAAACCATCGATGCTTAAGAAAAGCATCGAGAAAGAAATCTTCCTCAGCGCGAAAGTTCTTCGCGCTGGGATCAAGCCCATGTAGCTTTGTCGCAATAAATAAGGGACATTTATTGTGAGGAGTAGTTTCTCCAGATAAGCTATTGATAAGCCGTTCTGGCAAAAGCCACGGCTTCTTTTCAGGGGCGAGATGAGACATTTTATTGTCTTCAATCCCCTATGTGGTACCCACTGAAGCAGGGGTACCACAAAAACTTTTCTTACGATGGCTTACGCCATCGTTGTCACCTTGCACAGAGACACGTGCAGGTGACCGTAGAGGAGATCGTATGGGCGATCAGGGATCATCCTCATCGTCGGATCCAAATGGACTGTTTACTCGTCTATCAGAATGAGCTCTCTCATTCGAAGGATCATAGTCAGCCGCCTGACGTATATCAGGCGACTGTTCCATTCTCCCCGAGTCGGCCACTTTATCCGACTCGCATTTGTAGTCGACCTCCAAAGAGGGGTCGTATTCACGTGGTGAATCACCACGTGCACTCGCAACATCTAGTGTTGTGCCAGTGGAAGACACTACGGCAGACGTTCCGTCTGCCACAAGAGATAGCAATGCGTCACCCGCGGCTGCACGAACCGCAGCCGAAGGCGCAGCACTATCGTCACCCCGCATGAGTTGATTCTTCATGCGATGGAATTTAAAATGATGGATCTGACCAATCAACATCGTTTTAAAAATTAAGTAGTCACATAGCGACCACTCCATCCAATGACATTTTAGAGTGATTGTCGTTTAAGGGAGGAGGGGGTGCTGTAACGGGGTGTATCGTTACATGAAATTAACACTTAAAGGTTGTTGTTTGATATATTATCGAAAAGGTAGATAATATTTGGAGGATATTACTTCATATAGTAATATTCAGATTCTTATCCATAAATAAATATAGACCATTATACCTATTTATTCCGCAGACTAATCAGCTGTAGGAGTAATCAAAGAGAGTTTTACAGATAAGATAGAGATAAGAATTCATTTACATGTTTAGTATTAGATTATAATTAAGTTAGCATTTACAAAGATAGAACAAGAGACACTTAATTATATTTAATACAGTTTTCATTTTACCCTCTTAAGCTAATTGCCTTAAGAGAAGTCTTCCTCTGCACGTACAGTGTACGTCAATTAACGTAGGGCACCACTCGCAACTGAAGCAGTGCGAAGTGGTCTTGTACTGAAACAGTACAAGTCATAGTGCCCCGCTACATCGCTCGTATCACTGTGTGACATTATAGACACTTCGCGTTTCTGGTGTCTCGGAGTCGAGACAATGCGCCTCTTAGAAGCCGGGACATTCACGTTCCCAAGTTTCCCTACATTTATTGGCTCTGTATCAGAGTTAGTGTCCGATCCGACATTCGACAAGGACACAAGTACAGTTTATTTTTCTCTATATCCAAGCCTTAATATCGATCTCTAGTAGCTAGTACTATTAAGCTACGTGTAACCTTCTTCTCCACGTCAGTGTACGTGAAGTAATCGAGGCACCTCACTTTCACTGTAATCAGTGAATGTTGGCTAGTATTGTTATCAGTCCAAGCGAAAAGTGCTCCATTGCAATATCGACATATCAATTTAGTAAGAAATATCGAGCATTGCTCTAAAAATTGTAGTTATAACGCAAATTAAATGAGCTTGGAGTGCGTTCATTCGCAATGTCAAAGACATTGGACGCGAAGCTTGGCTTCAAAAACTTAACGCGAATCGCGTTAAATTTGAGAAAAGAACTCCAACCGGTGCAAAGTCTAAATTGCATCGGTTGTCACGTGAGGCTGGGCTTCCATGCCTCACGTGGGGTGATCCCTGTCCGTGTTGTGTAGACAACTCGAAGAGGGTAAAAGGGGATGTCTATTCCCTTTCTTCGCCCTGGGGAAGGGCTCGCATCTCTATTGAGATGCGTGACGCGATTGACGTTTTGCAATCGATTTACAAGCGCCAGGGGCGCGTGTTTTCCGATGGGCCTTCTGAACCATCGG
>NC_090610.1:4130705-4184139 GCF_004359215.1 Bremia lactucae | reverse complement strand
AGTTTCGGGACGACGCGTTTGCGTCATCCCAGGTACAGGGGTCTGTACCTGTTGTAATCTCAACAGTTCCGCCTGTTGAGAGCCTTGCTGATTCAGCAAGGCTACTTTTTCCTTCATCTCGTCAAGTTCATGTTGTATGAACTTGGCGATGGTTGAATGGAGGGCATCTCTGTCTAAGTTGGACAGCAATGCCAGGATTGCATCGTTTCCTACGGTCGAACTCATTCGTTGAACCGCACTCCTTTCTATATCACTTAGAAAGGAGTAGCTTTCAGGGGAAACGTGATGCGTATTCCCACTATCGTCTAACATGTCCATGTTAGATGTAGGAAGTCCTTGGACGGACTACAAAGTGCAACCAAGCGTAACGGGGCACTGCGACTTGTACTATTTCAGTACAAGTCCACTTCGCACTGCTTCAGTTGCGAGTTGTGCCCTACGTTAATTGACGTACACTGTGCGTGGAGAGGAAGACTTCTCTTAAGGCAAGTAGCTTAAGAGGGTAAAATGAGAACTGTATTATATATATTAAGTGTCTCTTGTTCTATCTTTGTAAATGCTAACTTCATTATAATCTAATACTAAACGTGCAAATGAATTCTTATCTCTATCTTATCTGTAACTCTCTTTGATTACTCCTACAGCTGATTAGTCTGCGGAATAAATAGGTATAATGGTCTATATTTATTTATGGATAACAATTCTGAATATTACTTTATAAAGTAATAGCCTCCAAATATTATCCACCTTTAAAATAACATATTAATCAACAACCTTTAAGTGTTAATTTTATGTAACGATACACCCCGTTACAAGCGAGCAGTTGCATTTGCTTATAAATGGTGTGATGGGAAACATCGAAGAGAAGTTAGCCTTGAGGCAATTCCTTCGTTACATGCTCTTATAAAACCAGACGTAATGTTTGTTGATGAGTTCGTCCGAGTCTTAAAGGCTGGTGGATTATCTGAAATGGTGATTATTCGACCAAAACATTGAGTTAAACACATCATCGCTTCTGGATGAAGCCGTCTTGGAGAACAGAAAAGCTGCACTTAGTGCGCTGAGTGGACCCTCGATTCTTAGAAAAATCCCGCGGATCCATTCGATTCCTTAGTAAAGGAATTTCAAGATGTGGTTTGGACCAATCCACCATCGTTTTAACCTCCAGAAAGAGGTGTATGTCATAAAATTTACTTGGTTCCTGGAGCCAAATACTGTGTTACACGACAGTGGCCTTGACCAGAGGAGCCGTGTGACGTCATCGACGATTTCTTCCGTGCCAAGCACGAGGCTGGATTGGTACGCGAGAGTAAATCTCCCCGTTCGACACCGACATTTTGTTAAAGAAAGTCAGTGGTAAATCGCGAATTGTATATGCTTATAACAAGCTTCAACAAGATCTCAACCTCCAGTGCCAGCTGCTCTTTCGCGTAATTGCCCTGGAGCTCCCCTAGCAATAGCAATTTTTAGATAATGTCATGCGGGAGCAATTAAACAATTCAGTAATAATGGAGCCTACATCCATTCAACCTCGAGGGAGATCAGCAGGCTCAACAGCAGCCGCACTTTCCTCTCATTGGAATTCCTCAGCATTTGAATATATTGAAGGCAACAAATAAAGCAGCAAATTTCGCAGCAGCAACACCTACACAGCAGCAAATTCTGCACCCTACGCAGCACCAAGACCTCCCAATTGCAACATATGCAGCATGGCAGGACATAATTTAAGAAGGTGCAGATTGCACAATATCCCACTCATCACTAGTAACAACCCTCGCAAGAAAGTGATTTTTCAAGCGACTTCAACACCTATTGCACAAAACCCTCCAAATAGAGTTGCAGGGCAGCATTTTTATATAAAGCACTGTCATAACGGCTTTGTTTCACCTAGAATTTCCTCCTTTAGTTCATCCATCTACTATTATTCAGTTCTAATCAGCTAATGTCTGAGTGAAATGGGATGATTCAAATTTTGTCTTTCATTAAATTATTAATGAATAAGCCCCAGACTGGTTGCAAACGATTTGAAGTTGAAGGGGTTTTTGCTTACTTTTTTCAGTTTTGGAGGTTGTTTAGCCAGGTCTTGTGCAACGGGTTTTTACAGTTGAGTTAAATTCTAACCAAGATTTTTCCGACGACATTGTATGTGAAGTTCAGGAAGCGTCTCGAGCAGCGATTTTACCGGTAAGTACCAAATTAGTAACAGTATGCTAATCCTACGGAGGTTGTCCAAAGGTGGTTTTCCGACGGCGGTTGTCCGACGGCGGGAATGACGTCATTGGGATGACGTCATTGAAGCTTCGAGAAGGTTCTAGAAGAATCCTAATAAATGAATGGCTTAGATGTAGTAATAGAGATTACAAGCTAAGGACCATAACATATTTACTTTGCATTTTGTATCCTACTACACAAGTGCCTTTTCTTCAGGTTATGAGCCCAAGCTCGTTCAACTCTGGCTCCGCTGCCATCAACGCTGCCTCGACCGCCATGAAATCTCTAACGCCCCGGATCAACAAATTCGATGGGACCAACTTCCATGCCTGGAATTTCAAAATGCAAATCGTGCTCGAGGAGCGTGACCTGTGGGAGGTCGTATGCAGAGAAGTCAAATTCGAGGACTGCCTGACGGCGCTGAGTCAAGATAATTACAAGCGAAAGTCTCGCAAGGCGACGGCTATCAACAAGCTTAAGACACTGGCGGAGCAGCTCGACGCGATTAACGCTCCGGTCAGTGAGGATGACTTGGTGATCACGCTTCTCGGGAGTCTGGGCGAGTCGTACCAGTTGCTGAAAATGGCGTTGGAATCACGTTCCGATACGCTTCAATAGGAGCTGGTGACGTCTCGGCTGCTACACGAGGATCTGAAGCGCAAGGACCAAGGCGGCGATGGAGCCGTGGTTGAACAGGCGTTCATGATGAGTGACAAGAAGCGCAATGGACGGCCTGCGAAGAAGACTGGTGCGTGCAACTACTGCGGCAAGATGGTCATTAAATTGCGGAGTGTCCCTCGCGAATTCAAGACAACAACAGCAACTCTCAACAACGATTCCAGCGAGCAATTGTTGCGCGAGATGAAGATGCGGACGAACATCTTTTTGGGGGGCGGGGATGCTGAAGATTTGTCGGTGAGGATGATCGACTCAAGTGCGACTCAGCATGTATCGCACTCGAAGATATTCATGAAAAACTACGAGAAGATCGACCCGGTAAATGTACACCTCGCGGACGACGGTGTTGTCCGAGCGATTGGCGTCGGTGACATTGTGATGGCGATGAATACTCCAAGCGGCACAAAAAGGGTTTGCTCAAGGAGTATGGCATATACCCAAGCTCAGTCGCAATTTGTTTTCTGTTGATCGATTCACTAAGGATGCCGCTCCAGTAACTTTCGACAATAAGTGCTGCTGGATGCAGCCAAAAGGAGATGTTTGGACGATTGATACTCGCGCTGGAAAGGGTTTGTTTTAACTAAGCATGACGTTAAGACGGTGAACATGGCATGCGAGCCTCAGAATTCGGCTATTTCGAAGTCGTTTCTTTGGCATCTTCGTCTTGGACACATTCGTTACGGCGGACTAGACGCCATAATTGAAAACAATCTTGCTTTCGGTGTCGAAATTGGGTCACTCAAGCAGTAGGAGCTTTGCGGAGGCTGTGCGCTGGGAAAGGAAACTCGTGTCAAGTTCCAGTCTGCCTCAACGGATCGCTCAAATCTATTTTGGGAGTTGTTCACAGCGACGTGTGTGGACCGATGAGATTTCACTTTCGGCGAGATGAATTATTTTGTTACTTTCATCGACGACAAGTCTCGACATCGTGCAGTGCATCTTATGCGGAACAAGTCCAAAGCCTTCGACAATTTTGGTCACTTTGCAAAGTTTGCGGAGAATTTGACAGGCAATTTCGCTAAGATGCTTCGCAGCGACAACGACGGCGAGTACAAGTCAGCTAAGTTGGCCAAATTCTGCGCCGATCGAGGCATTGTCCAAAACGTTTACGCCCCCGTATACTCCTGAACTCAACGATGTAGGCGAAAGGATGAATCGGGCCCTTGCCGAGTGTGCACGGTGCATGATTGAGCATGCTGGGTAGGTCAAGGAGTACTGGGGAGCAGTAGTTGTAGCAGCCGTTTTTCTCCGTAATCATCTTCCAACTCGTGCTCAAGACTCGCTTAAGACTCCACACGAGGAATGGATGAAGAAAAGCCGACACTTGCAAATGTCAAGGGATGTGGCTGTCATGCGTATGTGCACGTCCCAATGGAGAAGCGCCCGAATTGGACGCTCAAGCAAGTCCTGTGCCATTTTCTTGGATAGTCCGAGCTTTCAAGCTTGAGAACCTTTGTACAGAATATACAAACGTTGGCCGCGGGGCTACAGATCCATCACATATGCACGCTATAAGTTGCACCGTTTGTCTAGAGAGGCAGAATAATCTCGTGGATAGACCCATGCCCCTTTAGCGTCCACTAAGCAGATCATGCAACTACGGAGGTGTACTCCCTAAAGAAACTCATCGAAGAGCATGCATTTGTGATGAGATGCGCGTAGGGATTGACAGTTTGCAATCCTTTTCCGAGTTCGCGAGGAGCTCTTTTGACAGTGATTTTTGTGAGTCAGAAGACGGGTATCGTAATACTGTTGAGGTTGAAATATAAACCCAACCTTTCGTTTGTGTTCTGCATTCATTTGTCTGATGACAACTGAGCGTGAGTACCCGACTCTTGGCTCCTTCCTTAACGATGAGATGACGGTAGACTATGAAATTTTCACTCCATCGACGGATGAGGAAAATGAGCGCGGCTCCTACACGCCTCGTCGTAATGCATCGATAAAGAATTTCGTTTCGAATCTCGTCGGGCCCCAAATTCGTTCCCTGAACGTGGTGCAGCGGACATTTTAGCGGCATTGCGCAGACACTGGACCCTGAGTCCAACATAATTACGAATTTGCTCGATGAAGATCAAGATCAGGCAATCCTCAGAGAGAAACAAGCTCGTCTTCAAGCTGCAAACCTTGCGAAAGCAAAAGCTTAAAGTGAATATCGATTCACTCCACTTAGTGTGGAAGAGGTTTTGGGTCGCAGCTTGACCATCTGGACCTCCGTACCTGAAGCGAGGACGTCGGAGGAGATCGCTGCTCGCGATGTCCTTCATGAGTGATACCTTACGCCCAAGGCAATAACGCAATGAGTATTTGGCGAGTTTGCGTAATCAGGCCCGTGGAGCTTCGGTGACCTCAATTGAGGAAAATTCCGATCGTCCAGTTCTCAAACGAATTAAAAGCGAAAACGATGTTTCGTTTGAGAATTGGGTCCATCGGACTCGCCGCCTCCGCAACATCTGATCTATAAGAGAGTCGGCGGATGTGTCTGGTGTTCGTTTGGAACGAAAGCTTCGCTTTGATCTTACAAACCTTAAGGCCAAAGGCCAGTTAAGTCCGGCGTATCTGCCGTAAAATGAGTAAAGGCCTAGCCAACACTCCAGTGCTTCAGTTGCCCGTGCAGCCATAAATCGAAGCCGTACTGAGGCTAAAGATCCAACTATTCCCACTTCTATTGGTGGGATGCGTCGTTTGCCGCAAGCTGACCCTGAGCGCAGCGCTTAAAAATTTCAACGGCGTAAGGATTATCTTGCCGAAGAGGTATCTTAAACTCCCAATAGTTTTTCGAATAGGGGCCCAAGCCACTCCACTAAATATTGCTATTGTTGCGACGACGTCCCTTAAGAGCTTCTTTATGTGAAACTGAAGGTTTCCTCGCTCATCGAGCAACTCGTGAGGGGGTTTAAATCTCGGTGGAAGCATTTGATACTTCAAAGCACAAGGTGGAACTTCTTCGCGAGGACTTTGCTCGAATCATAGCTTTTTTGACGCGGTTCGAAACAGTGTTTTAACGTTTGAACGTCAACAACCTCGTTTGAAGGGCCAGCTGGACATACTGGTGAGGATGCAGCAATCTGCGGCACGGCTGCCTGTGTCGACGCAAGCTCCTTTAAGTCCACGTGGGATGGGTCCCGATACGACTTAAGCAAGCCGACGTATAGCACTGGGTATGTACGCAGCTTCCGAAGAAGGTTTAGTGCGTAAGCAAGCCCCTTCTTGGCCATGACCGTAAATGGTCCTAAAAAGCGCGGGGGCAATTTGGTAACAAAGACCGCAGAAACCAAGTTTATAGGTAATTTTAGCGTTTAACAATCCTGGGTGTCTTGGCTACCAGCCATTGTGTCACGCACATGTCTTAAAGACACTAATTTGTTTTGCGAGAATCTCACTTACTCGTTTCTGAACGGTAACGGGGCTGATATCAGGAAGTTTATCGACTAATTCTCCCCCATCAAGCCCTGAACCCGTAGTGATAACACCTAAGTGTGTGAGAGCGTTTACGTAGAGCGGAATATAGCCTGTGTAGGCATGTATATCGTTATTTAACGCAAACTTCACGGATCTTTTTTTAAGGCGACTCCCTTTCAAGGTGATTTGTCGAATTATGACGTTATAGAAGATCGCCGCATCAATGATGATGCGACGAAAGTGAAATTTGGCATGTCCAACGTAGCCGGAGGGCCAAATCTTGTGCTTAGGGCTCAAGCTTCACGACCCATTGGTTTTGGGTTATTTGAGGTCTTTAAGACACGGCTCAGGCAAATATTTGAGCCGCCACGTGCCGAATTTGGGGGCTTGAGTCGAGCTCCTGGATTTGAAGCAGGCCAAACGTGACCTTCACGCTTATACCCAGCATACACGACACCTGGTCAGTTGTATCGTAAGTCATCCAATTGATCAACAGACATAGGTAACTGCAATTCTAAAGGTCTTGCAGACGGTCCTGTTAAGACCCACCTGTTCCGGTTTGAAATAAAGTCACTAGACCAAGCGATCTCTAGAGCGGAACATGAGGATTCAGTCTTGCATAGGCTTTCGTCCATTTGGAGCTTATCGCCCTCCGAGACGACAAGAAAACGAAGGTCCAGAGTCTATGGACCTCTCGTATGTGGAGAGCGAGAAACCTCGCTCTTAAAGTCACTAACGGTTGCAAAAATGCCAGAAGACGGGACACTACGCCTATGAGAGTAGCGCCCCACGCCCAGTACCTAGAAATACTGAGCGAAATGATCGATTTCCCGCTAAGAACAGCGAAGGACGCGGATCCAACCCTGTTGCGGAATCGCAATGGCGAGGCGGATCGTAAAAACACGGTCAAGGTCAGTAGGTCCGGTGCGCCCTACTCGTCCAGCCTCGTCAAAAGAGTTTCCAGGCTTTTTAACCAAAGTTGCTCCTCATACATAAATATTGTGTGTAACTGCCCCAGGTGATGAGGTTAACCTCATTAATTTGAAAATTATAGTGGCAAATAAAATGCCACTAAAGTACCTAGTCGATTGTGAGGTGTCGATCGACGCCAACCGCTAGAAGATCGCAGACTCAAATTTATTGAGCGCTATATCCCTCTAACGAGGATGACAGTTCGCCTAGCAACAGGCGCATCTGTAACAGTAAAGAAACGTGTAGTTGGTGTATAACTCACGTTAAAGGGTAATATGTACGATAATGATTTCATCGTACTTGATCTGGATATTGAATTTGATGTCATCCTTGAATTACCATGGCTCAGAAAGTACGAGCCATGCATAAATTGGCAGCATCAAGCCGTGACGATGCATGTCTCTCACTCATCAGAGGGTCATTTGATGAACGTTAGGAGCGCCCAGAAGCGTGTGGATGTCCTACGAGTGAGTGCGATGGCCTCACTATTGGGTCGGTCGTTTGCACAGAACGTTTGCACAAAACCTCAGTGTAAATATCTATCAAATAACATCCCGACGGCTGTGCACAAGCACAGGCAACGAGCAAATACAAGTCGCATTCGCTCAATCAAATTTGGCAGGTCGTGCCAAAACTTGGGTATTGGGCCTCAAGTTGCGCGACTTATATGTCTTTGGGTCACTAAAGGCTTTTAAAGCCCGGCTCAAACAGACGTTTGAACCGCCAAGGGCTGAGTTCAGAGCTCGTTCAGAGCTTTTGAAAATCAAGCAAGGCAAGCGTGATGTTCACGCATATGCCCAGCACATACGACGCTTAGCGAGCTGTATAACAAATAACCCAGTACTGATGGTCCCGTAAAGCCCCACCTGTTCCGCTTGGAACTGGATACGTTTGAAGAAGCAATATCCGCTGCGGAACAGGGGGACTTTAGCTTGAGACAGGCTCAAGCTAGTTCGTCAGCGTCGAAGGTCCGCCAAAGTGACGTGGACATTATAACTGACGGCTGTGCACAAACACGGGCAGTGTCAAAGTTCGACCACTCGAATAAGTTAAGCGGTACGAAACAAGGATGCTTGCTCGGAAAATAACATCCAAGAAAATATTTAACGCCTGTCGATAAGAGACAGTGACAAAGTCCTACATCGACTGGAGAGTCAACCGTAGAGGATCTCGCTGTGGTTGCGCAACCACAAACTAGTGGGAATAAGTCCCCAACAATCTGCTAGAATAATTTCCCAGAAACCTGAGGTCAAAGCTTCCCAGGTACCTTTGGAAATAAGTCCAAAGAGAAAAGTGAGACATTAAATGTCTTAGTAAACAAAGGATGAAGTGTAAGCGTTTGCACACTTGATCTGATAGCGCCTCCGAAGTTAACTTTGGAGATAATGTGCTAAATTAGGCTAACGAGTATTTCGCGACACGATCAAATATCGTAGACAGAAGATGTACTTATTTTTATGCAATCGGGACCAATTATTGCTTAACACTGACAATCTACCAACAATTGTAGTGTATTTGGTCGATAGGACTAAATTGTCTATTGTTGACTCCGTTAATGACGATGCTAAATCTTCAGCATCGCCAATGACAATGCCAGTGAGAGCAATGACGTCTTCACTGAAGAGGGGGACGATAGCTCCGTTGTGCTCACTAGGCGCACTGAAAACAATGAACGAAATCGAGTCAGCAGGTGAATTCCTGTTAGATCGAGAAGTAGAGGTTCTTTCGAGCAGGATTCAATCGCTGACGCGGTAGGTTGAGAGAAACGAAACGCTGCCAAGATAAAAGAGCAAATATTCTTTTTGAAATTACTGGCCTTGTCCTAGTATCTACGGTAAATTTACCAATACATGTAGTGAAGAACGTATAAAAACACTTCTCAAGTCTATCGGCCGTCTTGTGCTTGACTTAGTCGATGGTTATTGCCAACTGCTCATGCAAGCTAGAGATATCCCGCTAACAGCGGCTAGCACTTAAGCTGTATAGTAGTGGTTGGTTATGCCACAAGGGCTCTCCAACGCCCCGGCTACAGTTAATCGTCAAGTGACGCAACTCTTCCGCCCTCATTGAGATTATGGACATACTTATTTTGATGACATTTTTGTCAACAGTCGTGCGGAACAGGGTCGGTCGGATGTGGAAAATCATATAGACCTTTGCGAGCAGTGCTTAAGTGTACGCGTACAAATAAACTCTATGTCGATGCATCTAAGTGCATTTTGATGCATACAAAAAGTTTTTTTTAGGATGCTTTATTGGGAAGCGAGATTTCAGAGCGTTTCCGTCTGGGTAAAATCGATAGTTGATTGGCCGGCTTCTAAGAACCAAAAAGATTTATGTAAGTGGTTGGGCCTCGCCAACTACTTGCACAAATATAGCGAGAATTACGCTGATATGGCTAGGCCGTTGTACAACCCTATTAAAAAGGACACGTATTGGTGCTGGACTAGCACTGAGAATGATGCTCTATAGTATTTGCTTAGGTTCATAAGTCGCGACTTATTGTTGCATTTTCACGCAAGACGGATGAGGTGCTCTCTCATTTGACGACTTTAACGTCACCTATGACTAAACTAATCCGTTCGGCTTACGCAACTCTGCTACGAGCTCTGAATTGGACATGTCTACAGAGAACCATCTGCAGACCGTTGATCAAACTTACGATTCAACTTACAAGGTATCGTCTATGTTGGGCATAAGCATGAAGGCCACGCTTGCCCTGCTTCAAATCCAGGAGCTCGGATTGAGCCCTAAATTCAGCCCGTGGCGGCTTAAATGTTTCCTGAGCGGGTCTTAAAGACCTCAAGCGACTCAAACACAAACGGATCTTGAATCTTGAGCCTATGGCCCAAGATTTTGCACGTTCGGCCAAGTTGGACATGCCAAATTTCACTTTCGTCGCATCGTCATTGATGCGGCGAGCTTCAATAGTGTCGTCTAATTTGACGAACAGTCTGAACAAGGAGTCGCTTCGGCTGCATTAAACATATGGATTTCTACCTTTAAGCTTTCGGGTCGACGCGAAAGCGTCGGCCCGCTAGCAGCATGTAAATGCTGCTTTCTCAACAGTTCCAACTGTTGAGCACCTTGTTCTCTTAACAACGCTGCGTCTTGAGAGCCCTGCTGGCAAAGCAACTTTTTTTTCTTGGGCCCCGTCGAGTTCAAGTTGAATGAACTCGGCGTTAGCTGCATGTTGTTCCTATGTTTTCAGAGTGAATAGCATGACGCTAACGTCTGGCCCGCCTACGGCCAGAATCATACGTTCGGCCACTCTCCACTCAGGGCCATCCAAGTGAGTGAACCTTTCACGCGTCGCGTGGAAGCTTCTTGAGGGGCATAGAAGCTCCCTCCTTCTACATCCAACATGTTCATGTTGGATGGAACATGAGTAGGCTGTAAAACGGACTACGAAGTGCCATTAGGTGTAACGGAGCAACTTTCGCTAGTACTGACAACAGTACTAGTCAACCTGATAACAGTAAAGGTGAAATGCCTCGATCACAGACGTTCAGAGGAAGATTACAAGTAGCGAAGAAGTCTTAGCTACTAGAGGTCGATACTAAGGCTTTAGTACAGAGAAAAAGTAAAACTCTATTAATATGTAATTAGTTCCTACGCAACGATCTTCTATCAGCTGACTTCAATATTCTTGTAACTTATCATGTAAAGCGCCTCCTCGCGCACCACCTAATCGTGTCTTGTAACAATTGGCGGGGTTGATTTGAACACAAATCAGCCAATCAACAGAACTAATGTCTTGTTGCACCAAATTTAGTAGCATTGAAATTATCAAGTCAAAATAAATGATGGATGTTAATTTTGTACTTATAGGAGATAATATTCATTATTCCTCTGATATTTTTTTGTAACGTTACACCCCGTAACATCAATTTATAAGGATCATCACTTGCGGAAGCTGGTCTTGCGAGGACTTTGGCTTTGTAGAGCTGTTATTGTGGCGCCAGGCTAAACCTACTCGAAAAAAGAAAAAAACGTTGATTCAATAAATTAAGTCTAGAAGTTAATAAAAAGGTCCATTTTTTAAAGCTAATTTATTAAAAAAAAAAATGGATAAAAATAACAATTAAAAATTTAACAATATTGCCTCGTCAAGATTGTGAGATCAATTTAGTCGTAACTTTTCGTTAAAAATATCGATTTTTAAAAGCTCGCGTGAAAACTGCACATCGAGCTTAGCGCAGTCGTTTTTTTCTAAATTTAATGTTTTTAGTGACCGTAGAAAAACGATGCGAGATTATGCTTGGTCATTATCAAAAGATCGTGATCAAGAAGTCCTCCTTATGAAGGTTCCGTTTCTCGCTCTTGCCACGCTGGCGACGACAGCAAAAGCAAAGGACCGTTGCACGGCCATTCTCGTCGGAGCCAAGGTTTGTCTTTGATTCTTGTCTAGCTTCGAATCGTATGGCCGTAATCGCTAGCCCAACTCACAGGCATCAACCACTGGGACTCCGATGACGACGCATACGAATGACTGTTTATCCTGCGACTTCCGCATCGTGAAGGTCCCAGCGCAGACGTTCAAGAATGGCGCCCCGCACAATGTCGTGCTTGCAGCCTTTGACTACCCTCGATACGGTACGCTTTCGTCATGCGCCAGGCTATAGAAATTATCTAAATAACATTGAATTCTCTTATCCTATGTGCTTAGTGGGTAACGCTCGAGGCAATGACTATGTTCCTGAAAACCTCGATACGCATTTCTTTAATTGGACCACGACACGACCTATTGGTACCATTCCCGAAAGTCTTCAAACGTTTGCATACATTGAAGGCGCGTATGGGATTATCAACGAGCACCAAGTAGCTATTGGTGAAAGCACTTGTCCCGCTAAATTCTGGACCAAGCCAGTCACTCAAGGAGGTCACGCCCTTTTTGACATCTCGGAGCTCTCACGTATCGCTTTGCAGCGTACTCGAACCGCACGTGACGCGATTCAGCTCATGGGGGACCTTGCTGAAAAGCACGGATACTATGGTGCCGTTTGGGAAGGCGAGGACGTGTATGAAGAAGCGGGGGAAGCCCTCACGGTGACGGATGCCAAGGAGGCATGGATGTTTCACATTCTACCTGACGATACGGGCAAGTCGGCTATTTGGGCGGCCCAACGAGTTCTGGACGACCACATAAGTGGCGTCGCGAACCAATTTGTGATTCGCGAACTTCATTTAAACGATCCACTCAATTATTTGGCATCGAAAAATGTACACGAAGTGGCCATTCGAACCAAGCTTTGGACTCCGGATCTAAAGACACCCTTTGACTTTACGCAAGCGTACGCGCAGCCTCGGATCGCGACCCATCGGTACTACTCATCGCGTCGAATCTGGCGTTTGTTTACACTGGCAAATACAGACCTCGAGCTGTCCCCGATAACAGACGTGCTTGCAACAGACTATCCGTTCTCGGTGAGACCAACATCTCCTCTCTCCCCACGTGACCTCTTACGCTTTCAGCGCGATCATTACGAAAACACGCCCTTCGATATGACTAAAGGCCCTCCAAGTGGTCCATTCGGTGATCCAGACCGGTACGATGAGTCCCCGCACGACGATTTGACTGTAAAGGACATAGCGAGCGGTCACTTTGAACGCTCCATCTCGATTTTTCGGGCTAGCTACTCGTTTGTATCTGTTCTCGACTTGCAGCATCCGGAGAATGCGTTGCTGTGGGTAGGCCAATATGCGCCTCATGCCACGACCTACACGCCCTTGTTTGTCCAGTCGAACGACGTTCCCAAGCTCTTGTCGCGGGGTTCGCTCTATGCATTTGACCGCAACTCGTCGTATTGGGTGCATGCTTTAGTGGGAAACTGGGCTGCACGCTTTTACGTGTACGCCCATCCGTTTGTCGTGAGACTCCAGGATGAAGTCGAACGTCACGCGGATGGAATGCTCGAAAGCGTGCTGAGTGAAGCTCCCAAGCGCAAGCAAGAAGGCGGTGTATCAGCTATGAAAGACTATCTTACACAGCAGAGCGACGCTTTCGCTCAACATGCGCATCTAGCGTCGTATAATCTCTTTGAGTATCTCGTTACGGCCTTCCACGATGGTTATCAAGTCTCTGACTTTTACGCCCAAAAACTTCAGGTTCAGTCGCTCTTTTATCCAAAGTGGTGGCTTCAGCAAGTGGGTTTTTTTAAAAGCGTATACCAAAGCAAGGAGGCTGATTCGGCTCACGTTGCCACCGTGGCTCCAGTAGCATCAAATCGTGGAGCGCCCAAGGCTGCGGTTGTCAATGACGCACCGAAAGGATCCATTTCCTACTTTACGACCCTGATTCTTGTGATTCTATCGGGTCTCGTTGGTGTGTTTCTCGGTCGGAAATTTCACGGCCCGCTTACGACCAAGAAACAAGGCTACCGATCCGTGGAATAACTTAACAAACGGCGGTCAGATTGTACACCTGCAAACATTGGCATCGGCTGGACAAAGACGCCAAAAGTACTCGCTTTTCTCATGTACAAGGTTTACATCATTGACCAGCTTATGTCGACGTTTGCACGATAAAAATAACAAGATAGCTGATATCTGGACACCAAGGGTGTCCAGTTAGCAAAGGGGGATATATATTCCATATATTTTAAGGGAATCGGCATACCACACGCCTTAACTATATACCTCTGTACTTATGAGAGTAGTGTAATTGCAGCAACTGTATTGGTATTATGCACTTCCGCAAAAATTGGTGGAGGTAAAAGCAATTAAATTCTAACCTCCTAAGACTAATAACGTGCATGCACCTTTCCAGCTCAACTTCTCCCTCGTGCTCAATTTGCTGCCCTTTCTTATCGCTCTTTTTATGGCTTGCCAATCAATTGCGGGCGCTCTTGGCTTTTACTCACAGTTAAAACAGTCCCCCACGGCAAGTCACCCCCTCACGTAGATAATTAGGTGTGATGTACCAAAAGGTCAAAACTGGACACCCCTTGTAATTGAATAAAATCTAGACATAAAATATTCTCATTGTATTAATATCAACAGTTATTTCTTTAAAATGTCCGGATACAGCTCCCCAAAATAAATTTGGATAAAAAGCCTTTCCTTCGAATTTAGGAGTGCAAATGTACCCATGCTCTTATTGGGCAGAAATATTTGTTTAAGTTCTTGGAAGACCTTCTCGAACCGAATCGAAGTGGGTCGAGTCGCCGCCAACGGACATTGTCAGTCTCGAGCTTTCCTATCTAAACGAGTATGCCGCTTGTCACTCTTAATGTGTATGACTTGAGCCACGGCATGGCATTGCAGCTTTCGCCAGCGCTATTGGGCAAAACCATCGAAGGCGTGTGGCACTCGGGGATACTCGTATATGGCAAGGAATATTTCTTTGGCGGCGGCGGGATCCAGGTCATGGCTCCTGAGCTCGTCGTGCAGCGGTACGGTATGCAGCCCGTGCGCTCGTTTACATTGGGTGAGACAGATCGGACTCTGCCTCAGCTCGAGCAATTTCTATGGGAGAATCACGCACGCTTTTGCGACGCCACGTACGATCTGTTGCGCCACAATTGCAACAATTTTACGGACGAGGTGGCACGCTTCTTGGTCGGGACCGGCATTCCAAAGTATATTTTAGATCTTCCGAATGAAGCTTTGAACTCGCCGTTTGGGTACGTTTTTGTGTGAACAGCTTGGATACGAGAATAAATATTGATCTTTAGTGTTCATATTGTTTACTGATGGGACAACATAGAGCAATGCTGCGGCCAATGCTCGAAAATATGAACACCCAGATGCATGCCGCTCCGGAAGACCAATTGTTCTCAATCCCTTTCAATGATGCGAGTCGCGCGACTCTTGATGTGCCGGCTACAGTCGCATCGACGCCTACACAAGCGTCAGTGAATTTGGTCTCGCATCGATTTAAAGTCTCAGGGTCGCCGACTCTCTTCTTAGAACGAACGGTGCAGCGCATCAAGACGCTAAACTCGACACAGCTGCTAATTGAAGCGGAGATATCGGCGCTGAATTCGTTGTTGGTTCACGTGAAAGAGGATCGAAAACAAGTTAACATGGCCCTGAATATCAAGTTGTGGAAAATAATTGCCAAGTTGCTCGCCCAAGGATCCAAGTCGGACTTCTTTTTTCCAGGACTCTGTGTGTTTCGCGTCCTCTTGCTGCAGCCGCCTCAAGAGTTGGACGCCGTCTCTGATACCCAAGCGTGCTTTGACATTATTGTGAATGTCACAGCCATGGATTCTTCAGTGCTCTCTTCTGCGCAAAAAACTGTGCTGCTGACCGTACTTCTAAATGCTTTTGCGAACTCAGGATTTCGTGACATGGCGCTTTCAAATTCGCCCCGATATCTGCCGTTCATATTTGCTACAATTACGGACTCGACTTGCCATGAAGAATCTCGTGTGCTAGGTGCTCACATCATCAGCAATTGTTGCTTGGCAATAAAAGCCGAAAAAAATCCGATGGTTACTACCATTGTCTGTGGCGCTATTGAGACGCTTGATCAAATCTCACGGCTTCAGTCAAATACGACCATGTTGCAGCAAATTATCGAAGGCATCATCATTGGTCTTGGTCGCTTATTGCACAATTTTGAAGCCGCACGAAGTCTTTCAATTGAACTCGGCTTGGGTGAAATCATTCAGCGCTTAAATGTCTCACCTGGTCTTCACGCCATTGAGCTCCTTGTGTCGGAAGTCGTGCAATGGTTATAATTAAATTGTCGCTTACTTTAATCTCATCTCAGGTTTTTGGCAAAATTCTCTCAGTTTTATATAACTCTACATTATTGGCTAATATCCAAGCTTAAATACCGTCTTTTAAAAGACTTCCAGTTTTCCCATGAGTTACATGGGGATAATATTCGGCACTGTACATGCGCAAATAGAACACGCGTGTCGACGATCGGAATACTATTCGATAATTTTTATTTGACAAGAGCGTCTCCCAGGACACACGCGAGATTCCATGGAGGCTGACTACTATGTTAAGGACACTCTTGTGCGCAAAATTTGAAGAGCACAACGAATATGACAGTGGATTTTCCTTCAAATGTGCGTCAAGCTGATGTGCTCGTGGCAGCGTGTGGACAGCCATACCTTGTGCGTGGAGACTGGCTTAAATATGGCGCTACTGTGATTGATTTATCAATTTTGTGCGCGAATGTAGCTGACGGCTTGAAGCTCCTGTGTGACGTCAATTTTCAGAGGCTTGCAAGGTAGCTAAGGCTGTGACTCCTGTCGTTGGAACATGGAACCTATCACAATTGCAATGCTGCTGCATAATGTCCTGGAAGCATACAAGCGCCACGTTTGTCTTACATGTTTAATTGCATGTCAATAGCAGGATATAAGTTACGGATTGTGTATGTGCGCGTAATATAAATTGAGTGGAGCAGACAATTACACAGTCAAGTTCACTTCTCTGTCGCTGACAGTGGAGGAGTTCGCGACTTTGGCTGGGCTAACGTTTATAAGTGTGCATGCTGAATCGCAAGGCTCCACCGGAGGTCGGAATTATCATGTAACGGTACCGCCCAAATTTTACCAATAGTGCTAAGAAGTATTGTATTTAAAATATCTAACCAAGTTGCGGAGGAGACAGTCATGGAGTTGCATGTAATAATAACTGATAGATCGACCATTCCCTTTCTTCTTACGCCTTCCTTACGCGTAATGCGATTACTAGCAATTTTAACATTACGGTAGAGAGTCATGACGAAGAGTAAAGAGTGTTGTGCTGAAAGCTTGATGAGTTAAAACTTGCAGAAAAATACTTGGCGGCGAAGACAGACGTCTGACAAGACCTGCTGGGCGTTACGATTTTGGCCGTCATACAAAAGTACCAATCATCAAAGAGGATAAAATGTACCATATAAGTATTAGATGCAAAGAATTATCCAATCATATCAGACTTAGGGGAGATAAACGTTTTTTTAAATAAATATCATTTTTTTGTGCCCAAACAAAATGTATAATTTTTGTTTTAAACTTTATTAGGATACAATTGAATCGGTACAGATGAAGCTAGAGAAACAGGTCAAGTCCTTTGGTGGCGTCATCAAACAATACTCGCACGATAGCACGGTGACCAAATGCGCGATGAAGTTCAGTATTTTCCTGCCACCGAATGCTAGTGAGAGTAATAAGGTGCCGGTGCTCTTTTATTTGCCGGGGCTCACGTGCAACGACGAGCTACTTTTTGTCAAGGCGCCTGCGGCACAAAAGGCGGCGGCGAGTCGCGGAATTGCCATTGTCACGACCGACACTAGTCCACGTGGCATCAGTATTCCTGGAGATGACGACGATTGGGACTTCGGCACAGGTGCTGGATTCTATGTCGATGCCACGGAGCCCAAGTGGAACGAGCACTACTGCATGTACTCGTACGTGAGCAAGGAGCTTCCTGCGCTCATCATCGCTCATTTTCCCGTGCTCGAGGACAAACAATCCATCATGGGACACTCTATGGGTGGACACGGTGCACTTGTGCTTGGAATCCGGAACTCGGTACGTCAAAGCACTATGTGATTCGTAGTCTTTTTGCTCATACAAGAACGTAGACGCAATACAAATCGATTTCGGCCCTTGCGCCCATTTGCCACCCAATCCAGTGTGCATGGGGTGTCAAAGCATTTACAGGCTACTTGGGCGTCGACCAGGAAGCGTGGAAACACTACGACGCGACGCAGCAAATCCTCAGCTACGGCTCAATTTCCCCGTCCATTTTAATCGATCAGGGGAGGGAAGATCTTTTTTTCCACGACAAACAGCTATTGCCCGAGGCTTTTGAAGCGGCTTGTAAGTTAGTGGGTCAGGACTTGACGCTGCGAATGCAGGTGCGTTTGCTCTGGCATGTGACGGAATAATGACAGTAAACTAAATGCTGTGTATAGGATGGATACGATCACAGCTACTATTTTGTCGCTACTTTCATCGACGAACATGTCAACTACCACGCGGACTCTTTGTTTAAGTAAAAGGTTGCCACTGGACAAGCCAAATGTAGTCAGGACGGATGAAATTTTTTTGATGACGATGCTAAATGAATATTGCTTGAGTGTACTTTCGGCTTCCTCGAATCTGTTTGAGGCCCATCCGTACGTCTTGAATGCGAATTGAAATCTGTAGTGACATTAATTGGTAAAACGAAGTGGGGCTCTAGGCACATACAAAGCATGACTGAAAGCTTTTTTTTAACAGGCTCTTCGAGATTATTTCATTCCGTGTACCCAACTCAATTCACTTGACTCGAGCTTCCAAAAAGTGGCTTGTCGTGATGAAGCGATATTAGAAGCCTCACTAAGAAGCCTGCGGTGCAGACAATATCCGATGCTTTTCTTTGCTTCACGAATGGACAAATTGCCATTTAACAGCATAGTGCGCATGTGGTGTTTGCGTGTTGCACAGCACGGACATGCGCGATATTTTCGGTGGAGGCGTTCACCAACAGTGGGGATAAGTACGAGCTTGAGCCGATATAGCTAATAATTGATTCATTTACCGGGACGTTGACACCATAGCCACTGTAGATCGAAGCGATTAGAGGCCTCTACCACGATTAAAGGATATCTACAACCGCGTCTTGGATGAGAAACTTTTTTCGCAACGCCTCCAAGTTGGCAAATATTGGATCATACCGCTCCCGCTCATGCTTTTATCCACGCATCCAGCTCCGACGACTTTCATTCTCGAATCGCGATATTCTCTATGAGAGGAATTAAAATATTTTTTTCAATAACAGGAAAATAATAAAGAAGTATATATGTAAGGTGAATTACTAAATTGACGCACCGGTGTCCCGTTGCATAAATATTATTTTCTGTATGACGAGGGAGAAAAAAAATACCATTTAATAGGTATACTTAACAACAACGGTAGCATTGTAGCAGCAAACGAAACCATAATGACGAAAGGCTCATTTGATAGCATTGTAGAGCTATATCTGGTCCTTTCTAACACGACAGGTCGCCAAAATCTGGGCACGTATTTGCGCACTGCTTCTGCATTTGGAGCAGCGCAAGTACTAATCGGTATGTGCGCGACATCACTGCGTCACCATGTTTATTACGCTTTTTTCGACTTGTTATTTGTGCCAATTCAGTGGGTTCTGAGCGCTATGGCACTCATGGAGCACACCGCGCACAGAAATACGTCGACGTTGTGCATTTACAAGACTTTGCTGCTGCTCAGACATATTTGAAGAAAAAAGGCTGCGCCATCTTTGGACTGAGCCATTACCCGCTCGGGTCGTTTGGTACAAAGCGTGTCAAGCAATAAACGACTTTTAGCTCCTCATCTTTGCTGTTTGCATTTTAACAGCTTCGCACACCACTCCATATAGTGGCACCAGTGCATTTGTGATTGACAACGAGGTATACTGAAAGCAATGATATCCTTCGTGCTATGCAAACATGCTCAGTTATGCGAGCTGGTTCCACCTGTAGTTCCCTGGGCTCTCGAAGGAACAACGTGCGATCTGTGACCACTTCGTTTGCGTTCCTCGTCACGGCAAGCAGACTACAGCCTCAAGCAACACGTCACTGGACACTACAGTGGTCATTGCCATTGTGCTACATCACTTCACTACGTTCGCGCAATTTCCTGTGCGCGCTTTTGAGACCACTAGCACCCAGGGCAAATTTTGTTTGGATGCGTGCCCGACTAAATATCAAGCTCAGGTTAAGCGACGCAAGGCGACGGCCAAAAAACGTGAAAGCAGCCGCGCTAATCAGGACGATGGTCTTGACGACGGACTTGGCTGTCTATTTGTCAAGTAAAACGAAAAGTAAAAGGCACGTGGCTCCTATTAAATTATTGATTCCAGCAGCTTTGCTTATATCGATGAAATCGCGCGCAACGAATCATAATGCCCTTCTGTGTCCGCCACCTCCGTAAAGTACACAATTCCCTTTCATTTAGAGAAGTAGACGAGTGGCGGTACAGCAAATCTCTGCGTCTATTGGCGCAGTTTTAAGTTAACACATGGCCTATGCGGCCGTCCGAAAGCCCATGCGATGCATGTCAAACGTATGCTGCGATGCTTGTGCTCGTTTGCGTTCCACGAGAACAGCTTCACATAATCGGCACGTTCGGATCTTGTCTCTCGAGTCGTCGTCCGCCCGCAAGAACGAAATCGCACTACTTGCCACCGACGGCTTGAGACACTGGGCACAAAAGAGCATTCCGCAATGATAGCAATTGCATTCGTGCGCCCGCACGTGCAATCCAAAAACTTTTTTCATTCGATTTCGAATCGTCCTTTTCATTGGCACCAGCGTCGGCGACTTGCATCGCATGCATGTTCTGCGTTGCGTAGCTGGTACAAACGCTGGCATGTGCGTAATGTGGCGCACCATTGATTGCTGTACACGGCTCGAAGCAACTTCGTAGCACATAAGTCCATCGGTGTTTAATGATTGCATCGTGGCACCATATGAGACCAACACTCCTGCAATCATCGGGAGGTTACGCCGGGCCGCAACGTGTAACAGCGTAACTCCCTCGAGCTCGCTATCAGGATCCGCTCCCGCCTCGAGAAGTTTGTTCACTAGCGTGGGGTTGTCCATTGTAAGCGTGAGCAAATGCACAGCAAGCGGCGTAAGACCGCGTTTATTGATCGTATGGACATTAGCCCCTGCGTCTATGAGCATTTCCGTAATTGAAACGCACATGGGGTGTCTCCAATTGCCCGTTGCAAAGTGTAACGCCGTGTTCTCGTTATTGTCTAGGACGTTAAGTAGCTCGTCCATGCTCTCGTGTTCAAAGAGCGCCTCAAGCACCTGCATGTCGCCTTTGCGCACGGCAATGTGCAGTGGTGTCTGGCCGTGGTTTGGCTCGCGCAATGCTAGCAACACGGACGAGAGAGCCGAGCCCGTGCTCGTGATACTGCTCGAACGCGTACAGCTCGCCGAGGACGAGGCCGTGGACGTTTCAATGGCCGATTCGCGCACATTATAGCCGCGTTTGTTCAAAAGCCCTACCATGTTTTTTAAAAATACCTCTTCGGGATTCATTTTACGCATGGGCGTCAGAGGTGGCCGGCCCATACTACTGTTGTGATAATTGCCTTCGTCGTCGTCGTCGTCGGAGCTCGGGACCGGCGTCTCAAACGCTTTAGTCGTGTTTGGGGCCGTTAACAGTGGCGCCCCATTCCGAAGACATGTGGATTCGCACTGGTGTACCAGCGCCATTTGACCGACGAGACCAGCCTGCTTAAAGTCTTGGAAGGAGAAATGGGGTTACTGGTCCATTCTTACGAGCCTGGTTACTGTGGAGCGTCGACGAGAGAGGGGAGGGGGTGTTCTTAGGTTCCACCTGGAGCAATACATAAAAACGGAGAACGTAACCGCTTTTGTACCCAAAGCGATGTAACTTATTTTATTATAATAATCAGTTCAGAAGTGTGCAAATCCTTGGAATAAATAGAACGCTTTGTACTGTATCCGTGGAAACTGCGCCTTTCGTGACGATGATGCGCGTTTAAAAACGTCTAAAACCTATTATATATTGCCTTGAGCAGAGTTGATTATTAAGTGGTGGTACGTCGTTGTGATACATTGACGTTGTTACTTTCATAACCGATCCCAAGATTGCCAAGCTCTCGGATAGGCGCCATACATAGTTTGTTATTAATATGATGAAGTCAGTATTAGATAGAAGATCGTTACGTAGGAACTTAATATTTTAAAACATTTTAACTTTTCCTCTATTCTCCAGCCTTAGAATTAACATCTGGTAGCTAAGACTACTTAGCTACCTGTAATCTTCCTCTGCACGCGGTGATTTTTTAGACACCATGTCTTGTATAGAACTAATACAGGCTGGAAAATCCGGGGACGTGAATGTCCCAGCCTCTACGAGGCGTATAATCTCCACTTCAAGACAGGATGGACACGAAGCGTGTACGTGAAGTAGTCGAGGCGCCATACCCTCAAGGTTATCAGTGTAGGTTGACTCGTACAATTAACAGTACTAGGAAAGGGTGTCCCGTTACACCTGGTAGCACTTCGTAGTCTTTTCAACGGCCCACGTGCGTTCCATTCAACATGGACATGTTGAATGATGAAGGAGGAACTTTTAAGCCCCTCAAGAAGGCTATTGCGCAACGCGTGAAAGGTTTAATCATTTGAGTGATCTTCAATGGAAAGCGATCGGACGTATGAGTTTGGTCGTAGGCGGGCCAGACGTTGGCGCCATTCTGTTCACTCTGAACGCAGATGAACACATGCGGCCATAGCCTAGTTCATACAACATGAACTCGACGGGGCCCAAGAAAAAGTAGCCTTGTTTCACCAGCAAGGCTCGTAACACACGGAGGTATTGAGAGAACAGGGTGCTCAACAGTTGGAACTGTTGAAAAGGAGCATAAAAGGTAACATCGAAACTTTATCAGCAAATGTTAAATATGGGTAAAAATCAAACTTTCCATATGAAAAATCAAAATTCACAAGCTGCTAGCGGGCCGACGCTTCCGCGTCGACCCGAAAGATTAAAGATAGAACCGGGAGCTTTCTGCTCCAGTGCTTTGGTTTTGCAGCACACACACTGCGCAGAACGTCTTTAATGACGCGATTGACACGGTCAGTTTAATCATCGGTCCTCGGATGGTCCTCTGGGGTCATGTCGAACATAGAGCTCGTAGCAGAGCTGCGTAAGCCGAACGGATTAGTCCAGTCATAGGTGACATTAAAGTCGTCAAATGAGAGAGCACCTCATCCGTCCTGCGTGAATACGCAACCGTAAGTCGCGACTTATGAACCTAAGCAAATACTATTCTTAACTGCTTTAAGAGCATCGTTCTCGGCGCTAGCCTAGCACAAATCCGTATCCTTTTGATGGGATCGGATAACGGCCTAGCCATATCAGCGTAATTATCCCTATGTTTGTGCAAGTAGCTGGCGAGGCCCAACCACTTACGTAAATCCTTTTATTTCTTAGAAAATGGCCAATCAACTATCGATTTTGCCTAGACGGGATCCGCTCTAAGATCTCGCTTCCAATAACGCATCCTAAAAAAAACTTTTTTTGCTGCATCAAAATGCACTTAGATGCATCGACATGGAGTTTACTTGTACGCGTTTACTTAAGCACTGCTCGCAAAGGTCTATATAATTTTCCACATCCGATGACCCTGTTCTGCACGACTGTTGACAAAAATGTCGTCAAAATAAGTATGTCCATGATTTCGATGAGGGCGGAAGAGTTGCGTCACTTGACGATTAAATGAAGCCGAGGCGTTGGAGAGCCCTTGTGGCATAAGCAACCACTACCATACCGCTTGGAGTTAAGCCGCTGTTAGCGGGATATCTCTAGCTTGCATGAGCAGTTGGTAATAACGATCGACTAAGTCAAGCACAAAACGGCCGATAGACTTGAGAAGTATGTTTACAAGTTCTTCGCTACATGTATTGGTAAATTTAACCGTAGATACTAGGACAAGGCCAGTAACCTGAAAAAGAATATTGGCTCTTTCATTTTGGCAGCGTTTCGTTTCTGTCAGCTTAACGCGTCAGCGATTGAATCCAGCTCGATAGAACCTCTGCTTCTCGATTTAATAGAATTCACCTGCTGACTCGATTTCTTTTATTGTTTTCAGTGCGCCTAGTGGGCACAACGGAGTTATCGTCCTCCTCTTCAGTGAAGACGTCATTGCTCTTACTGGCGTTGTCATTGGCGATGCTTAAAATTATAGGATCGTCATTTACGGAGTCAACAACAGACAATTTTGTCCTATCGACCACATACACTACATTTGTAGGTGTTGAACGATAATCGGTCCCCAACCGCATAAAAAGAAGTACATCTTCTGTTGTAAGCATCCTATCTTTTTTTGTCTATCTTGGCTAGCAGCCATTGTGTCACGGACATGTGATATGATATTTGATCGTGTCGCATGATACTCGTTAGCCAAATTTAGCAAATTATCTCCGAAGTTTATTGCGGAGGCGCTATCAGATCAACTGTAGAAACGCCAACACTTCATCCATTGTTTACCAAGACATTTAATGTCTCATTTATCTCGTTGGGCTTATTTCCAAAGGTACCTGGGAAGCTTTGACCTCAGGTTTCTGGGGAATTATTCTCGCAGATTCTTGGGGACATATTCCCACTAGCTGTGGTGCGCAACCCCAGCGAGATCCTCTACGATTGAGTCTCCAGTCGATTTGGGACTTTGTCACTGTCTCTTATAGACAGGCGTTAGATATTTTCTTGGATGGTACTTTTCAAACAAGCATCCTTGTTTCGTACCGCTCAACTTATTCGAGTGGTCGAACTTGGCACTGCCTCTATTTGTGCGCAGCCGTCAGCTACTATGTCCACATCACTTTTGCGGAACTTTGACGCTGCCTGTGCTTGTGCACAGTCGTCGGGGTTTTACTTGATGGATATTTACACTGAGGTTCTGTGCAGACGACCGACCCAATAGTGAGGCCATCGCACTCACTCGAAGGACATCCACGCGCTTGTGGACGCTCCAAGACGTTCGTCAGATGACCCTCTAATGAGTGAGAGACAGGCATCGTCACGGCTTGATGCTGCCAATTTATGCATGGCTCGTACTTACTGAGCCATGGTAATTCAAGGATGACATCAAATTTGACACCCAAATAAAGTACGATCAAATCATCATCGTACCGTTTACCCTTTAACGTGTATTAGTTACCACCAACACGTTTCTTCACTGCTACAGATGCGCCTGTTGCTAGGCAAACTGTCATTCTCATTAGAGGGATATCGCGCTCAATAAATTTGAGTCTGTGATCTTCTAGCGGTTGGCGTCGATCGACACCTCACAATCGACTAGGTACTATAGTGGCATTTTATTTGTCACTATGACTTTCAAATTAATGAGGTTAACCTCATCACCTGGGACAGCTATACACAATGTTTATTTGTGAGGAGCAACTTTGATTAAAAAGCCTGGAAACTCTTTTGACGTGGCTGGACAAGAAGGGCGCTCCGGACCTACTGACCTTGGCCGCTTTTTTTTACGATCCGCCTCGACGTTGCGATTCCGCAACAGGTTCGGATCCGCGTCCTTCGCTGTTCTTAGCGGGAAATCGATCATTTCGCTCAGCATTTCTAGGCACTGGGTGTGGGGCGCTACACTCATAGGCGTAGTGTCCCATCTTCTGACAACGACTGCATTTTAGCAATCCTTTAGGACTTTAAGAGCGAGGTTCTTGCTCTCCACATACGAGAGGTGCATAAATTCTGGACCTCTGTTTTCTTGTCGTCTCGGAGGGCGATAAGCTCCAGAGTGGACGAAACCCTATTCAAGACTGAATTCCTCCTGTTCCGCTATAGAGATCGCTTGGTCTAGTGACTCTATTTCAAACCGGAACAGGTGGGTCTTAACAGGACCGTTTGCACGACCTTTAAAACGACAGTTACCTATGTCTGTTGATCAATTGGATGACTTACGATACAACTGACCAGGTGTCGTCTATGCTGGGTATAAGCGTGAAGGTCACGTTTGCCCTGCTCTAAATCCTGGAGCTCGACTCAAGCCCGAATTTCGGCACGTGGTTGCTCAAATGTTTGCCTGAGCTGGGTATTAAAGACCTCATACGACCCAAAAGCCAATGGTTCGTGAAGCTTGAGCCCAAAGCACAAGATTTGGTTCTCCGGCTATGTTGGACATGCCAAATTTCACTTTCGTTGCATCATCATTGATGCGGCGATCTTCTATAGTGTCGTATAATTTGACAAATCACATGAAAAGGAGTCGCCTTCGACTGTCTTAAACTTAAAAGATTCGTGAAGTGTGCGTTATATAATGCTATACGTGCCTACATAGGCTATCTTCCGCTCTACGTAAACGGTCTCTGTTACCAATACGTGGTTCAGGGCTTGGTGGGGGGGGGGATTAGTCGATAAACTTCCTGAAATCAGCCCCGTTACCGTTCAGAAACGAGTAAGTGAGATTCTCGCAAAACAAATTAGTGTCTTTAAGACATGTGCGTGACACAATGGCTGGTAGCCAAGACACCTAGTATTGATAAACGTTAAAAGTTACCGATAAACATGGTTTCTGCGGTCTTTGATACCAAATTTCACCCGCGCTTTTTAGGACCATTTACGGTCATGGCCAAGAAGGGCCTTGCTTACACACACTTTATCTTTTTCGGAAGCTGCGTACATACCCAGTGCTCTACGTTGGCTTGGTTAAGTCGTATCGGGACCCATCCCACGTGGACTTAAAGGCGCTGGCGTCGAGACAGGCGGCCGTGTCGCAGATTGCTGCATCCTCACCAGTATGTCCAGCTGGCCCTTCAAACGAGATCGTTGACGTTCAAACGTTTAAACACGGTTTCGGACCGCGTAAAAAAAGCTATGATTTGAGCAAAGTCCTCGCGAAGAAGTTCCACCTTGTGCTTTGAAGTATCAAATGCTTCCACCGAGATTTAGGCCCCCTTACGAGTTGCTCGATGAGCGAGGGAATTTTCAGTTTCACGTGAAGAAGCTCTTAAGGGACGTCGTCGCAAGGGCCAATAACAATCTAGTGAAGTGGCTTGGGCCCCTCTTCTAAAAACTATTGGGAGTTTAAGATACCTCTTCGGCAAGATTATCCTTACGCCGTTAAAATTTTGGAGCGCCGCGCTTAGGATCAACTTGCGGCAAACGACGCTTCTCACCAATTGAAGCGGGAACAGTTGGATCTAAAGCCTCAGTACGGCTTCGATTTATGGTTGCACGGGCAACCGAAGCACTGGAGTGTTGGCTAGGCCTAATACTCGTTTTACGGCAGATACGCCGGGCTTAACTGGCCTTTGGCCTTAAGCTTTTTAAGATTAAAGCGAAGCTTCCGAACAGCTTTTTAAGATCGAAGCAAAGCAAACGAACACTAGCAACATTCGCAGACTCTCTTATAGACCAAATGTTGCGGGGGCGGTGAGTCCGATGGACCCAATTCTCAAACGAAGCATCGTTTTCGCTTTAAATTCGTTTGAATATAGGACGATTGGAATTTTCCTCATTGAGGTCACCGAAGCTCCACGGGCCTGATTGCGCAAACGCGCCAAATACTTTCGCTGCGTTATTACCTTGATTGTAAGGTATCGCTCATGGAGGGCATCGCGAGCAGTGATCTCCTCCGGCGTCCTCGCTTCAGGTACGGAGGTCCAGATGGTCAAGCTGCGACCCGAAACCTCTTCCACATTAAGTGGAGTGAATCGATATTCACTGTAAGCCTTTCCTTCCGCAAGATCTGCAGCTTGGAGAAGAGCTTCTCCTCTCTGAGGATTGCCTGATCTTGATCTTAATCGAGCAAATTTGTAATTATGTTGGACTCAGGGTCCAGTGTCCTGCGCAATGTTGCTAAAATGTCCGCGGCAGCACGCTTAGAAAAAGGATTTGTTGCCCGACAAGAATCGAAACGAAATTCTTTATCGATGCATTACGAAGAGGCGTGTAGGAGCCGCTCTCATTATCCTCATCCGCCGATGGAGTGTAAATTGCATAGCCTACCGTTATCTCATCATTAAGAAAGGAGCTAAGAGTCGGAAGTCACGCTCAGTTGTCATCAGACAAAATAATGCAGAACACAAACGAAAGTTTAGCTTTATATTTCAACCTCAACAGTATTACGATACCCGTCTTTTGACTCATAAACATCACTGTTAGAAGAGCGCCTCGCGCACTCGGAAAAGGATTCCAAACTGTCAACCCCTCCGCGCATCTCACCAGAATTGCATGTCCTTCGATTGGGTTTCTTTAGGGAGTACGCCTCCGTAGTTGCATGATCTGCTTCGTTGACGCCGCAGGGACATTGGCCTATCCACAAGATTACCCTGCCTCTCTAGACACACGGTGCAACTTATAGCGTGCACATCTATCGCCCCGCAACTAACGTTTATACATTCTGTATAGAAAAAATTCAAGCTTGAAAGCTCCGAATATCCAAGAAAATGGCACATACTTGCTTGAGCGTCCAATTTTCGGCGCTTCTCCATTTGGACGTGCACAAACATATAACAGCCAAATGCTTTGACATTTGGAAGTGTCCACTTTTCTTCATCTATTCCTCGTGTGGAGTCTTAAGCGAGCCTTGAGCACGAGTTGGTAGACGATTACGGAGAAAAACGGCTGTCACAACTACTGCCCCCCAGTCCTTCTTGGCCAACCCAGTATGCTCAATCATGCACCGTGCACACTCGGCAAGGGTCCGATTCATCAATTCGGCTTCATTTTTGAGTACAGGAGTATACGGGGGCGTAAACTTCTATACAATGCCTCGATCGTTGCAGAATTTGGCCAAATTAGCTGATTTGTACTTGCCCCCGTTGTCGCTGCGAAGAAACTTAACGGAATTGCCGGTCAAATTCACTGCAAACTTTGCAAAGTGAAGAATATTGTCGAAGACTTTGGACTTGTTCGGCATAAGATACACTGCGCAGTGTCGAGACGTCGTCGATGAAAGTAACAAAATATTTTATCTCGCCGAAAGTGAAATCCTCATCGGTCCACGCACGTCGCTGTGAACAGCTTCCAAAAGAGATTTTGAGCGATCTGTTGAGACAGACTGGAACTTGACACGAGTTTGCTTTCCCAGCGCACAGCCTCCGCAAAGCTCCTACTGCTTGAGTGACTTAATTTAGACACCGGCTGCAAGATTGTTTTCAATTATGGCGTCTAGTCCGCCGTAACCAATGTGTCCAAGACGGAGATGCCAAAGAAAAGACTTCGAAATAGCCGTATTCTGAGGCTCGCATGCCATTTTCACTGTCTCAACGTCATGCTTAGTTTAAACAAACGTTTTTCAGCGCGAGCGTCGATCGTCCAAACACCTCCTTTTGGCTGTATCAAGCAGCACTTATTGTCGAAAGTCACTGGAGTGACATCCTTAGTAAATCGATCAACAGAAAACAAATTGCGACTGAGCTTGGGTATATGCCATACTCTCCAAAGAAAACCCTTTTTGGTGCCGCTTGGAGTATTCATCGCCATCACAATGTCACCAACGCCAATCGCTCGGACAACACCGTCGTCCGCGAGGTGTACATTAACCGGGTCGATCTTCTCGTAGTTTTTCATGAATATCTTGGAGTGCGATATATGCTGAGTCCCACATGAGTCGATCAGCCTCACCGACAAATCTTCAGCATCCCCGCCCCCAAACAGATGTTCGTCCGCATCTTCATCTCGCGCAACAATTGCTCGCTGAAATCGTTGTCGAGAGTTGGTATTGTTGTCTTGAATTCGCGAGGGACACACCGCAGTTTAATGACCCATCTTGCCGCAGTAGTTGCACGCACCAGTCTGCTTCGCCGGCCGTCTATTGTGCTTCTTGTCACTCATCATGAACGCCTGTTCAACCACGGCTCTATCACCGCCTCGGTCCTTGCGCTTCGTATCCTCGTGTAGCAGCCGAGACGTCACCAGCTCCCATGTCAGCGTATCGGAACGCGATTCCAACGCCATTTTCAGTAACTCGCACGACTCGCCCAGACTCCCGAGAAGCGTGATCACCAAGTCATCCTCACTGACCGGAGCGTTAATTGCGTCGAGCTGCTCCGCCAGTGTCTTAAGCTTGTTGATAGCCATCGCCTTGCGGGACTTTCGCTTGTAATTGTCTTGGTTCAGCGCCGTCAGGCAGTCCTCGAATTTGACGTCTCTGCATACGACCTCCCACATGTCACGCTCCTCGAGCACGATTTGCATTTCGAAATTCCAGGCATGGAAGTTGGTCCCATCGAATTTGTTGATCCGGGGCGTTAGAGATTTCATGGCGGTCGAGGCAGCGTTGATGGCAGCGGAGGCAGAGTTGAACGAGCTTAAGCTCATAACCTGAAGAAAAGGCACTTGTGTAGTAGGATACAAAATGCAAAGTAAATATATTATGGTCCTTAGTTTATAATCTCTATTACTACGTCGAAGCCAATCATTTATTAGGAATCTTTTAGAACCTTCTCGAAGCTTCAATGACGTAATCTCAATGACATCATGCCCGCCATCGGACAACCGCCGTCGGAAAACCACCTTTGGACAAGCTCCGTAGGATTAGCATCATGTTACTAATTTGGACTACCGGTAAAATTGCTGCTCGAGACGCGTCTAGGCAACCTCCAGAACTGAAAAAGGTAAGCAAAAGCCCCTTCAATTTCAAATCGTTTGCAACCAGTCTGGGGCTTATTCATTGATAATTAGATGAAAAACAAAATTTGAATTATCCCATTTCATTCAAACATCAGCTGCCAGAACTACATAATAGTAGGTGGGCGAACTATAAGAGGCAATTCTAGGTAAAACAAAGCCGTTATGACAGTGCTTTAAGATAAAAAGGCTACTCCGCAACTCTATTTGAAGGGTTTTGTGCAATGGGTGTTGAAGTACTTCAAAAATCCTTTTTTTGCGAGGGCTGTTACTAGTGATGGGTGGGATATTGCGCAATCTGCACCTTTTTAAATAATGCCCTGCCATACTGGATATGTTGCAACTGAGAGGTCTTGTTGCTGCGTAGGGTGTAGGGTTTGCTGCTGTGTAGGTGTTGCTGCTGCAAAATTTGTTGCTGTATTCGTTGCCTTCAACATATATTCAAATACTGAGGAATTTCAGTGAGAGGAAAGTGCGACTGCTGTTTAGCCTGCTGGTTTCCTTCGAGGTTGAATGGATGTAGATTATGTCATGCGGAAGCAATTAAACAATTCAGTAATAATGGATGCATTATTACTGAATTGTTTAATTGCTTCCGCATGACATAATCTATAAATTGGTATTGCTAGGGGAGCTTCAGGGCAATTACGCGAAAGAGTAGCTGGCACTGGAGGCTGAGATCTTGTTGAAGCTTATTATAAGCATGTACAATTCGCAATTTACCACTGACTTTTTGACTTAAAATGTCGGTGTCGAACGGGGGGATTTACTCTCGCGTACCATTCCATCCTTGTACTTAGGACGGAAGAAATCGTCGATGACGTCACACAGCTCCTTTAGTTAAGGCCACTGTCGTGTAACACAGTATTTGGATAGGAACCAAATCAATTTAATGACAAACACCTCTTTCTAGAGGTAGAACCGATGGTGGAATGGTCCAAACCACATATTGAAATTCCTTTACTTAGGAATAGAATGGATCCGTGGGATCTTTTAAGAATCGAGGGTCCACTCCGCGCACTAAGTGCAGCTTTTCTGTTCTCCAAGACGGCTTCATCCAGAAACGATGATGAATTTGACTCAATATTTTGGTCTATTAATCACCATCTCAGATAATCTACCTGCCTTTACGGCTCCGACGAACTCATCACCAGACATTACGTCTGGTTTTAAAAGAGCATGTAACGAAGGAATTGCCTCAAGGCTAACTTCTCTTCGATGTTGGGCGCCTCGACTACTTCTTTCTTTATTTCCTTTAATAGGAATAATATTTATTATTCCTCGGAAAGTAAAAATATCGATGGAACGGTACACCCCGTTACAGTCGTGCAACACAATTTAAGGAATTTTTGCCGTGAATTCGTGATCGAAAATGTCGCAATACTATTACTCACAGGACGGTGACTTTCTTTGCAGAACAACTATCTTGAATCTTCAAAGTATTACAAGCGATATGAAGTTACAAGCCTAGAAGAAATTGTCCAGAATTATGCGACCTTACATCGCAAAGGTAAATAGAGTCATTCTCAATACGACGTTCGCGTATTCATTACTGATCAGTATCACTGTGTTGATTGTGAAGTGGCTGGTTAAATCCTTCTCTTTTCCGCAGTCTACCTCGAAGCTCTTGTAGGTTCTTCCTTTGCATGTACAGAACCACATCCGGAACTATTCTGTCATTAAAATAATCACTTCTGAAATGAATTCCAGTAGGGTACATGACTCTGAGGATGTTGACTCATCATTCTGCCTTCCTCCAAGGGTTCCGGATCGTAATTTCTATCGTGTTTGACCGCCTTAAGAGAGCGTAAGGTGCTCCTGCCACTAAAGATCTGCTCTCTTGTCATAAATGGTTTCGTGGAAGTTGCCGTAAAGAGCGTATCTTGGTTTATTTTTCGATAGTTGCCAGAGTAGAGCCACAGCAGACAAGTACGAGGCTATCGCACGTCAGTCGTAAAGTTCGCATATATACACGAGATGCCGAACGGGAAAAAATGATTCGTTCTTTCTAGCAAGTTGCAAAGTGATACTGTTATCTTACGTATACTTTCATGCTGAGCGAATCACTTTACCCTTCGTTAAACGACAATCACTCTGACTATCATTACATAGAGTGGTCACTAGAAGACAACTTAATTAAAAACGATGTTGAGTGGTCAGAACCATTATTTCAATTTTATCGCATGTTTAACGAGTCCGTGCGGTGTGCGAATAGTGCGGCGCTTTCGGCTACGATTCATGTAGCCGCGGGCGACGCATTATTGTCTCTTGCGGCAGACGTTTAGTCCACCGCAGTAACATCCTCTCCCGCAACACCAAATGTTGCGGGTGCACGTGGTGTGTCACCACGTAAATGCGACCCCTCATGGAGGTCGACTATGAATGCGAGTCGGACGAGATGGCCGACTCGGGGAGAGCAAAACAGTCGCCTAGTCGTCATCAGACGGCTGACTATGAGCCTTTGAATGAGGGGCTCAGTCGGATAGACATGCTAATAGTATTCGCTTTAGCATGTTCGGTTCCGACGATGAGGATGATATCCCATCGCCAGCACCGTCTCCCTTGCCGTCACCCGCACATATTTTTGTGCGTGGTAGTGACGATGCGTAAGCTATCGTAAAAACTTGCGGCATTCCTGCTTCATTGGGAATCGTTCAGGAGAGAGTAGACAATAAAATATCTCGTCTTGCTCCTGAGAAGAAGCCGTGGCTTTTGCCCGAACGGCTAGTCAGTAGCTTGTCTAAAAAATACTATTCCCCACAATAAATATCCCTTATTTATTGCGACAAAGCTACATGGCCTTGATACCAACGCGAAGAGCTTTCGCGCTGAGAAAGATTTTTATTTCGATGCAATTCTTAAGCATCGATGGTATAGTAGCAACAACAAACGAGATAACTCTCGTTGATGCAAGCCTAAAGCGCATTTATTCGCAATGTCAAAGACATTGGACGTGAAGCCTGGCTTGTAAGCCTTAACGCGATTCGCATTAAGTTTGAGAAACGAACTCCAACCGGTGCAAGGTATAAATTGCATCGGTTGTCTCGTGAGGTAGAACTTCGATGCCTCACTTGGGTTGATCCCTATCCGTGTTGTGTTGACAACGCCAAATGAGTGAAAGGGGATGTCTATTTCCTTTCTTCGCCCTGGTGAAGGGCTCGTATCTCTATCGAGATGCGCGATGCGATTGACGGCTTGCAATCGATTTACAAGCGCCAGGATCGCGTGTTTACCGATGGATCTTCTGATTTATCGGATGGGTTTCGTCATACTGACGAACGAGGCCCTCAACGATAACAACCAGCTGGGAACGAGGCTTCCAGCTGTCATGCAAAGATGAATAACCGCGCCAGAGAACGAGATAACTCGTTCGCTGCCCCTTCACATCACGATGGTTTATAATATGTTCCACGAGGAAACGTTGACCACCGTGGGAATCCAGCAATGGTTGTGGCGGAGGAGAGAAATAGATCCGACCTGTGTGTCGGTTCTACAGTCGAAGATCGACAAAGTCGACCACTTCCTCCAAGTATTGAAGGAGAAATTTGATAACGAGCGCGGTAAGCGTCACTCGTTGGTGCAGACGGTGTGGCTCACTCCCTATATCAAACTGTTGGAAAACCGTTCGAAGAGTGCGTACTTAATGTTGGAGTACGAACGGAAGTATCACGCTCTTCGATATATTCGATATGAGCCGTCGACAGCTCATCGCGGTTTCAAGGATCTTCGGATACGACAAGAGAACCTCCATATTTAGCATGAGAATTTGGTTCGTGACCACGAGAATCTTAAGGGATTCTTGAAAAGGGTGGTCAGACCGTCCTCGGAGGAGACCGCGTACTGACGGGCGGAGCCGACCAACGTAAAACATAGGATGCGTTCGCATCCTACGTGGCAACTCGATTGTGTACGCATTGCCTCTGCGATGCAGAACACGGAATGGCCCGATGAACTTGGATAGTAATTTGCTGCTACCCGAATTAGTGACTACGCGCTTATGAAAGTTTACCGTAGACAGTAGTACTAGGTCATTAATGTTTAAATGAAAGATCATTTGCTCTTCCATGTTCGTCTGCGTTCCGTTTCTGACGGTCCACTGCGTTAGCAATGGAATCCTGTACAAAACAAACAACTGATTCTCGAGTCAGCAAAAATTCCTCTGCTGACTCATTTGTTTTTCTCATCTTCGATGTCGATTGTTTCGACATCGACATCATTCGCATCGTTGGTAACTTCGACGCGTGATGAGCATGAGTCAGAAATGGTTTTGCTCGTGCGAGTCCACCCCCCCCTTTAAACTAGAGGATCCCTTTAATGGGTGGGTATGAGGGATGGCGTAATCCATTCACGAAGAGCAGTGTATGCGTTGTAGACGCATGCACCGAATTGTTGATGGCGAATTCGACCATCGGTAAGAGCTCGCTCCAATTCGGATACGATTGGACGTAACCTCGGAGTATCTCTTCGATGACGGAATTTACGCGTTCAATCTGACCATCTGTCTTGGATGATCAGAAGTTGGCATAGTCAGCCGCATTTCGAGAGATCGGAACACGGATTTGGAAAACTCCGCCGTGAACCGTGGACTCTATAGGATACCAGTGCACGGGGTAAACCGTAGAGTCTGAATACCGCATCGATATAGACACGGGCACAGCCTTGAGCCGTGATTGACTTTGGAACTGCTACAAGATGTGCCATCTTGCTGAATCTGTCTACAAAAACAAGGATTCCACTGTTTTGAAATCGTCTTCGGGAATTCCATGACGAAGTCCATAGATACGGACTGTTAACATTCTGCCAAAAGTGGTAGATGTTGGATAGGTGTACGGGATAACGGGCTAGGCTTCACCTGTTGACACACCTATCAAGCACGAATGTACTTGCGCACGAACTGATACTGACAGGGCCAGTGGAAGTCGCGACTTACTGTGAGATAAGCTTTTCACGTCCACGATGCACACTTTTTGGTGCATCGTGACATTCATACATGATGCGCAAATGCAAATCATTGTGAGTAGGGACAACAACACGTGGAGCGTTGCCGGCAACAACTATGTATTGCAGTAAGCCGTTGCGTGATGTGTATCGATCGGATGACGATCGATAAAGCCGGTAAATCTTTTTAAAAGATTTATTGGATGGATTCATCAGATGACCCATAAAATGCAGAAGGTCTTTATCTTCAGTGTAGGCTTCATGTCATCAGACAAAGTTGACGATGGAACACTTGTAATGAGTATTCCAACAGTGGGATTATTTTCACTGTTGAAGTGCGCAGCCGGCTCGAAAGCGGGTCGGCGTGATAACGCATCAGCGACGACAATAAGTCGTCCTGGTTTATATCCCACGGAGAAATTATACTCCGCGAAGAAGGATAGCCACCTCGCCATTCTTTGTGAGAAGTGGGGGCTGTTTACGGCCGTGCGTAATGGCGCATGGTCCGTATATACGATGGACGGTCTATTTCCGAGGAAATAGACCCTTAATTTAGCCAGTGTATATTTTGTAATGGGGCACACATCGAATGGAGAACCATTGTTGTGGTACATTTACTCAAGTAAATCAATCTTTTATCCTATTCTAAAATAGTTAGTTACTTAAATCCCATTTATTATGGGTAACAAAAGTGGTCGCCGCCAGATATAAATTTGGCGGCCGAAACCTATTTTAATATTAGTTAGGGTAAGGTTTTAGAGTAAATAATTAAATAAAGTGCAGTTCCCCTTTTGATCTGAAAGCGCTAAGTGCCTTCCTAAGCCTTGCGCATTGATCTGTAAGAGATAGAAGTCTTTCTAAGGATATCCTCTTGGGCACTAGTTGCCACTTGGTTTTACGAACACTTAATCCCTTGAACTAGATTCCGTTAAGCTTTATAGCTTGTACGATGTACGATGCCCTGAGTTGTTAAACCCATTATTTCTATAGAACTGAGAGACTCTGAGTCTAAAAGTCTTCCTCTGACCTTAAAAACGAGGTAGCTCCGCTACACCTGGTAGCACTCGTAGTCAAACTACGCCTGAGTCTTTATAAGACTAAGCCAGGGACCAGAGGTCCTGCATGCAAGGCTTAAAGCCTTTATGCGATATGAATCCTCCCTGATCGGCCAGGTTTGGATCACCTTGCTCATCTAAGCCAACCCGGTACATCTCTGTACCTGATCCAGAGCCAAAGGCTCCCCTTCCAGCTGTCAATGTAAAGACATTTAGAGAAAAGAGGGAGAAATTTTCCCTTTTTGGATTAAGCAGATGAAGATGTCCATTAACTACGCTCTGTTTTAACAGAACGGCAAAAGATGGCTATGGCCACTTCAAAACTAGGAGGTAGAGCCATGGAGTGGGCACTATCGTGTAGTACGTCCATAACGACACTTTTCCCTCATGGGATTCGCTGACACAGTGAATGACTAACATGTTTGCACCGCCTGATCAGGATTTTCGCAGCGATGCGAGCACGGCTCCTAGCGAGTCGACAGGGTGAACGAACTTTAAGGATTATGTCCAGGAGTTTAGAACTCTCATTGCATCTATGCATCAAGACCCGGTGCAAGAAGCAATTGTCGTAACAATTTTTATGGGGTGTCTCAATGAGAGCGTTGGCCGGACAGAGTTATTTTGATCTCATCCTGCCACTTTCGAAGAGGCAGTTTCCATAGCGCTACGTGCTGAGTTCGACTTTATGTCTGCTCGTGTTAGCACGCCTGTTTACCGAACAAGCTCTTCGAGCACATGGATTTGCCTAATAGACCAAAATTCATGGATCTAGGCCTCGTTGAGGAAGGAGAAGGGGCTTTTTAAGCTGTGGAACAGCATAAGAACATCCGTAGATGTTATATGTGTGGAAGCACGAAGCATTTATGTCCGGCCTGCCCCTTCGAAGTACCGTAACGCTCGAAAGAGGAAGAAATTTCTTTCTTAGGGGGTTTCATTGGGAAGCGAGGCCTTGGAGCGAATCCCGCTAAGAAAAAAGTCATTATAGATTGGCCGGCTCCTAAAACCAAAAGGATTTGCGTAACTCGCCAATTATTTGCATAAATATAGCGAAAGCTACGCTGATATGGCTAAGCCACTATCTATCTCCTTAAAAAGGATACAGAATGGTGCTAGACTAGCACAGAACATAATGCATTTCAAGCGGATAGTCTTATCTATGCCCCAATTCTGGCACTGCCGAATCCAATTTTGCCTTTCAGTTTTGCCATGGCAGTGCTCTGTTACAAACAGATACTGATGGGCATGAACGTGTTATTGCGTTCGAATATAGACAGCTTAAGGCTGCGGAAAAGTACTACTCAGTTCATGACAAAGACTTACTTGCTATGAAGTATGATCTCGTCAAATTCAGAGTTCAACTGCTCGGCTCTAAGCCGTTTGTGATTATACAGTCATTACGCACGGCGACTAAGTCGCCCGTTACGCACGGCGACTAAGTCGCCCCATCTCTCACAGAGAATGGCCCGATGGCTATCCTTTTTCGCCGAATATAACTTCGAGGTGAAGTATAAGCTTGGCAAGCAGAATGCTTTGGCCGATGCGAGATCACGCAGGCCGGATTATGAGCTCTCTTATTTAACGACTATCTCGTCACCTATTCCTAAATTAATCCGTTCGGCTTACGCCAAGGATGAACAGTGTGTAGCTATGCTACGAGCCTCAAAGAACTCGATTTCGGGAATTAAATTATCGGCACGTTTGCGTGCAAGGTTACATCGATTTTCTATCGATACCGACCTGTTGCTTTATTGCACGGACGCTGCGGATCTTCTCCGCGTCGTTGTTACTCATGATGAGGAGTTTGAAGTACCGAACCATACGATACTGTCCTTGGTGGTCATCTCGGGTGAAAAAAAAGTCCTTCGGCTCTGTAACCCAATTATTGGTGGCCCAAACTTTATAAATGGGTCAGCACATACGTTCGCACATGCGAAACTTACCAACAGGTTAGACACTGGCAAGTCTGCCCGTACCCATTGGGTGTTTGAAAGCTATTAGAATGGATTTTTTTTCGGTCTACCGAAAGATTCGGCCGGTAACTCTGTCAAAGTGGTCTTTGTTGACCGATTGAGCAAAATTGCTCACTTAGCAGTTGTGCCGGATATCATTGATGGTACAGGTACAGCAAGGCTTTTCAGCGATCGCGTGTTTCGACAACACGGTTTGCCTGTGGCAATCGGGACCCCCGTTCACGGGTAAATTCTGGAAATTGAGTGCTTGGCACCAGATTGGACGTGTCACCGCGGATCATCCGCAGACCAATGGTCAAACCGAACGTGTCAATCGCGTCATTGAAGACGTTTTAAGCAGTGTGTGTGCTCAGACACCAAAGCGCTGGAGCTCAATGCTCCCAGTAGTGTAATTTGCGCTGAATAATGCTGCTCATGCCTCTACAGGCTATACTCCGTTTTATATAAACGGTCTCACCCATCCACGCGTTCCGGTAACGATACCACTACGTGGCTCAGGGCTTAGTGGGGGGGGAATTAGCCGATAGGCTTGCTGATATCAGCCCTGTTACCGTTTGAAAGCAACTAAGCGAGTTTCTCGCGAGGCGATTTAGTGTCTTAAGACATGTAAGGGATACGATGGCTGATAGCCAAGACAAACAGAAAGAACAAGAGATGCCAAAGGCAGAAGCTGTATTAATTCTTATATGGCGGAGACCAAGTTTTACTAAACGCTAAAAATCTACCTTCCAACTTGTTTTCCGCGGTCTTCAACACCAAATACGCCCGCGCTTTATCGGACCATTTACGGTCGTGGCAAGAAGGGCCTAGCTTATATGCTTAGCCTTTCTGGCAAATTGTGTACACATCCAGTGTTTTGCGTTGGCTTGCTCCCCAGGATGTCCAGCTGGCCTTCTAAACGAGGTTGTGACGTTAGCATCGGAAGACGGTTCTGAACCACCTCAAAAGAGCTTTCAACCCGAGCAAGGCTCTCACGAAGAAGTTGCACCTCGTATTTTACAGCATCAAATGCTTCCGTCGAGGTTTTGGCCCCATTTCGCGCTGCTTGATGCGCGAGAAACCTTCAATTTCACGTGGAGAAACTTTTAGAGTAACGTCGTCCTAAGTGCCAATACCAGTATCTGGTAAATTGGCTGGGGTACCCCTTTTTTAAAAGTCTTGGGAGTTTTAGGTGCCTCTTCGGCAAGATTGCTCGTTCGCCGTTGACGTTTTTGAGTGCCAAGCTTAGGTTCAACTCGCGTCAAATGACGCTTTTTCATCCTAGAAGTGGGATTGGTGGATCTATTAGCCTCAGTGCGGCTTCAATCCATGGTTGCGCGGTCAACCGAAGCACTGAAATATCGGCTAGAACTTTCTTCGTTTTGTGGCATAAATGCCGAACGTAACCGGCCTTTGGCCTTAAGCTTAGCGAAATCGAAGCGAAGCTTTTGTTTTAAACAAACATCAGCCACGTCCGCAGACTCTCTTATAGACCAAATGTTGCGGGGGCGGTGAGTCCGATGGACCCAATTCTCAAACGAAGCATCGTTTTCGCTTTAAATTCGTTTGAATATAGGACGATTGGAATTTTCCTCATTGAGGTCACCGAAGCTCCACGGGCCTGATTGCGCAAACGCGCCAAATACTTTCGCTGCGTTATTACCTTGATTGTAAGGTATCGCTCATGGAGGGCATCGCGAGCAGTGATCTCCTCCGGCGTCCTCGCTTCAGGTACGGAGGTCCAGATGGTCAAGCTGCGACCCGAAACCTCTTCCACATTAAGTGGAGTGAATCGATATTCACTGTAAGCCTTTCCTTCCGCAAGATCTGCAGCTTGGAGAAGAGCTTCTCCTCTCTGAGGATTGCCTGATCTTGATCTTAATCGAGCAAATTTGTAATTATGTTGGACTCAGGGTCCAGTGTCCTGCGCAATGTTGCTAAAATGTCCGCGGCAGCACGCTTAGAAAAAGGATTTGTTGCCCGACAAGAATCGAAACGAAATTCTTTATCGATGCATTACGAAGAGGCGTGTAGGAGCCGCTCTCATTATCCTCATCCGCCGATGGAGTGTAAATTGCATAGCCTACCGTTATCTCATCATTAAGAAAGGAGCTAAGAGTCGGAAGTCACGCTCAGTTGTCATCAGACAAAATAATGCAGAACACAAACGAAAGTTTAGCTTTATATTTCAACCTCAACAGTATTACGATACCCGTCTTTTGACTCATAAACATCACTGTTAGAAGAGCGCCTCGCGCACTCGGAAAAGGATTCCAAACTGTCAACCCCTCCGCGCATCTCACCAGAATTGCATGTCCTTCGATTGGGTTTCTTTAGGGAGTACGCCTCCGTAGTTGCATGATCTGCTTCGTTGACGCCGCAGGGACATTGGCCTATCCACAAGATTACCCTGCCTCTCTAGACACACGGTGCAACTTATAGCGTGCACATCTATCGCCCCGCAACTAACGTTTATACATTCTGTATAGAAAAAATTCAAGCTTGAAAGCTCCGAATATCCAAGAAAATGGCACATACTTGCTTGAGCGTCCAATTTTCGGCGCTTCTCCATTTGGACGTGCACAAACATATAACAGCCAAATGCTTTGACATTTGGAAGTGTCCACTTTTCTTCATCTATTCCTCGTGTGGAGTCTTAAGCGAGCCTTGAGCACGAGTTGGTAGACGATTACGGAGAAAAACGGCTGTCACAACTACTGCCCCCCAGTCCTTCTTGGCCAACCCAGTATGCTCAATCATGCACCGTGCACACTCGGCAAGGGTCCGATTCATCAATTCGGCTTCATTTTTGAGTACAGGAGTATACGGGGGCGTAAACTTCTATACAATGCCTCGATCGTTGCAGAATTTGGCCAAATTAGCTGATTTGTACTTGCCCCCGTTGTCGCTGCGAAGAAACTTAACGGAATTGCCGGTCAAATTCACTGCAAACTTTGCAAAGTGAAGAATATTGTCGAAGACTTTGGACTTGTTCGGCATAAGATACACTGCGCAGTGTCGAGACGTCGTCGATGAAAGTAACAAAATATTTTATCTCGCCGAAAGTGAAATCCTCATCGGTCCACGCACGTCGCTGTGAACAGCTTCCAAAAGAGATTTTGAGCGATCTGTTGAGACAGACTGGAACTTGACACGAGTTTGCTTTCCCAGCGCACAGCCTCCGCAAAGCTCCTACTGCTTGAGTGACTTAATTTAGACACCGGCTGCAAGATTGTTTTCAATTATGGCGTCTAGTCCGCCGTAACCAATGTGTCCAAGACGGAGATGCCAAAGAAAAGACTTCGAAATAGCCGTATTCTGAGGCTCGCATGCCATTTTCACTGTCTCAACGTCATGCTTAGTTTAAACAAACGTTTTTCAGCGCGAGCGTCGATCGTCCAAACACCTCCTTTTGGCTGTATCAAGCAGCACTTATTGTCGAAAGTCACTGGAGTGACATCCTTAGTAAATCGATCAACAGAAAACAAATTGCGACTGAGCTTGGGTATATGCCATACTCTCCAAAGAAAACCCTTTTTGGTGCCGCTTGGAGTATTCATCGCCATCACAATGTCACCAACGCCAATCGCTCGGACAACACCGTCGTCCGCGAGGTGTACATTAACCGGGTCGATCTTCTCGTAGTTTTTCATGAATATCTTGGAGTGCGATATATGCTGAGTCCCACATGAGTCGATCAGCCTCACCGACAAATCTTCAGCATCCCCGCCCCCAAACAGATGTTCGTCCGCATCTTCATCTCGCGCAACAATTGCTCGCTGAAATCGTTGTCGAGAGTTGGTATTGTTGTCTTGAATTCGCGAGGGACACACCGCAGTTTAATGACCCATCTTGCCGCAGTAGTTGCACGCACCAGTCTGCTTCGCCGGCCGTCTATTGTGCTTCTTGTCACTCATCATGAACGCCTGTTCAACCACGGCTCTATCACCGCCTCGGTCCTTGCGCTTCGTATCCTCGTGTAGCAGCCGAGACGTCACCAGCTCCCATGTCAGCGTATCGGAACGCGATTCCAACGCCATTTTCAGTAACTCGCACGACTCGCCCAGACTCCCGAGAAGCGTGATCACCAAGTCATCCTCACTGACCGGAGCGTTAATTGCGTCGAGCTGCTCCGCCAGTGTCTTAAGCTTGTTGATAGCCATCGCCTTGCGGGACTTTCGCTTGTAATTGTCTTGGTTCAGCGCCGTCAGGCAGTCCTCGAATTTGACGTCTCTGCATACGACCTCCCACATGTCACGCTCCTCGAGCACGATTTGCATTTCGAAATTCCAGGCATGGAAGTTGGTCCCATCGAATTTGTTGATCCGGGGCGTTAGAGATTTCATGGCGGTCGAGGCAGCGTTGATGGCAGCGGAGGCAGAGTTGAACGAGCTTAAGCTCATAACCTGAAGAAAAGGCACTTGTGTAGTAGGATACAAAATGCAAAGTAAATATATTATGGTCCTTAGTTTATAATCTCTATTACTACGTCGAAGCCAATCATTTATTAGGAATCTTTTAGAACCTTCTCGAAGCTTCAATGACGTAATCTCAATGACATCATGCCCGCCATCGGACAACCGCCGTCGGAAAACCACCTTTGGACAAGCTCCGTAGGATTAGCATCATGTTACTAATTTGGACTACCGGTAAAATTGCTGCTCGAGACGCGTCTAGGCAACCTCCAGAACTGAAAAAGGTAAGCAAAAGCCCCTTCAATTTCAAATCGTTTGCAACCAGTCTGGGGCTTATTCATTGATAATTAGATGAAAAACAAAATTTGAATTATCCCATTTCATTCAAACATCAGCTGCCAGAACTACATAATAGTAGGTGGGCGAACTATAAGAGGCAATTCTAGGTAAAACAAAGCCGTTATGACAGTGCTTTAAGATAAAAAGGCTACTCCGCAACTCTATTTGAAGGGTTTTGTGCAATGGGTGTTGAAGTACTTCAAAAATCCTTTTTTTGCGAGGGCTGTTACTAGTGATGGGTGGGATATTGCGCAATCTGCACCTTTTTAAATAATGCCCTGCCATACTGGATATGTTGCAACTGAGAGGTCTTGTTGCTGCGTAGGGTGTAGGGTTTGCTGCTGTGTAGGTGTTGCTGCTGCAAAATTTGTTGCTGTATTCGTTGCCTTCAACATATATTCAAATACTGAGGAATTTCAGTGAGAGGAAAGTGCGACTGCTGTTTAGCCTGCTGGTTTCCTTCGAGGTTGAATGGATGTAGATTATGTCATGCGGAAGCAATTAAACAATTCAGTAATAATGGATGCATTATTACTGAATTGTTTAATTGCTTCCGCATGACATAATCTATAAATTGGTATTGCTAGGGGAGCTTCAGGGCAATTACGCGAAAGAGTAGCTGGCACTGGAGGCTGAGATCTTGTTGAAGCTTATTATAAGCATGTACAATTCGCAATTTACCACTGACTTTTTGACTTAAAATGTCGGTGTCGAACGGGGGGATTTACTCTCGCGTACCATTCCATCCTTGTACTTAGGACGGAAGAAATCGTCGATGACGTCACACAGCTCCTTTAGTTAAGGCCACTGTCGTGTAACACAGTATTTGGATAGGAACCAAATCAATTTAATGACAAACACCTCTTTCTAGAGGTAGAACCGATGGTGGAATGGTCCAAACCACATATTGAAATTCCTTTACTTAGGAATAGAATGGATCCGTGGGATCTTTTAAGAATCGAGGGTCCACTCCGCGCACTAAGTGCAGCTTTTCTGTTCTCCAAGACGGCTTCATCCAGAAACGATGATGAATTTGACTCAATATTTTGGTCTATTAATCACCATCTCAGATAATCTACCTGCCTTTACGGCTCCGACGAACTCATCACCAGACATTACGTCTGGTTTTAAAAGAGCATGTAACGAAGGAATTGCCTCAAGGCTAACTTCTCTTCGATGTTGGGCGCCTCGACTACTTCTTTCTTTATTTCCTTTAATAGGAATAATATTTATTATTCCTCGGAAAGTAAAAATATCGATGGAACGGTACACCCCGTTACAGTCGTGCAACACAATTTAAGGAATTTTTGCCGTGAATTCGTGATCGAAAATGTCGCAATACTATTACTCACAGGACGGTGACTTTCTTTGCAGAACAACTATCTTGAATCTTCAAAGTATTACAAGCGATATGAAGTTACAAGCCTAGAAGAAATTGTCCAGAATTATGCGACCTTACATCGCAAAGGTAAATAGAGTCATTCTCAATACGACGTTCGCGTATTCATTACTGATCAGTATCACTGTGTTGATTGTGAAGTGGCTGGTTAAATCCTTCTCTTTTCCGCAGTCTACCTCGAAGCTCTTGTAGGTTCTTCCTTTGCATGTACAGAACCACATCCGGAACTATTCTGTCATTAAAATAATCACTTCTGAAATGAATTCCAGTAGGGTACATGACTCTGAGGATGTTGACTCATCATTCTGCCTTCCTCCAAGGGTTCCGGATCGTAATTTCTATCGTGTTTGACCGCCTTAAGAGAGCGTAAGGTGCTCCTGCCACTAAAGATCTGCTCTCTTGTCATAAATGGTTTCGTGGAAGTTGCCGTAAAGAGCGTATCTTGGTTTATTTTTCGATAGTTGCCAGAGTAGAGCCACAGCAGACAAGTACGAGGCTATCGCACGTCAGTCGTAAAGTTCGCATATATACACGAGATGCCGAACGGGAAAAAATGATTCGTTCTTTCTAGCAAGTTGCAAAGTGATACTGTTATCTTACGTATACTTTCATGCTGAGCGAATCACTTTACCCTTCGTTAAACGACAATCACTCTGACTATCATTACATAGAGTGGTCACTAGAAGACAACTTAATTAAAAACGATGTTGAGTGGTCAGAACCATTATTTCAATTTTATCGCATGTTTAACGAGTCCGTGCGGTGTGCGAATAGTGCGGCGCTTTCGGCTACGATTCATGTAGCCGCGGGCGACGCATTATTGTCTCTTGCGGCAGACGTTTAGTCCACCGCAGTAACATCCTCTCCCGCAACACCAAATGTTGCGGGTGCACGTGGTGTGTCACCACGTAAATGCGACCCCTCATGGAGGTCGACTATGAATGCGAGTCGGACGAGATGGCCGACTCGGGGAGAGCAAAACAGTCGCCTAGTCGTCATCAGACGGCTGACTATGAGCCTTTGAATGAGGGGCTCAGTCGGATAGACATGCTAATAGTATTCGCTTTAGCATGTTCGGTTCCGACGATGAGGATGATATCCCATCGCCAGCACCGTCTCCCTTGCCGTCACCCGCACATATTTTTGTGCGTGGTAGTGACGATGCGTAAGCTATCGTAAAAACTTGCGGCATTCCTGCTTCATTGGGAATCGTTCAGGAGAGAGTAGACAATAAAATATCTCGTCTTGCTCCTGAGAAGAAGCCGTGGCTTTTGCCCGAACGGCTAGTCAGTAGCTTGTCTAAAAAATACTATTCCCCACAATAAATATCCCTTATTTATTGCGACAAAGCTACATGGCCTTGATACCAACGCGAAGAGCTTTCGCGCTGAGAAAGATTTTTATTTCGATGCAATTCTTAAGCATCGATGGTATAGTAGCAACAATAAGCGAGATAAAAGCTCGTTGATCCAAGCCTGGAACGCGTTTATATGCAATATCAAAGACATCGAACGCGAAGTTTGGCTTTAAAGACTTAACACGATTCGCGTTAAGTCTAAGAAACGAACTCCAACCGGTGCTACGTTTAATCTGGAAGAGTTCTCTCGTGAGGCAGGACTTTTATGCCTCCTTGAAGTGATCCCTGTTCGCGTTGTGCTGACAACACGAAACGAGTGAAGGGGATGCGTATTTTTTCTTCGCCCAGGAGAAGAACTCGCATCTCAACAGAGATGCGATTTACGATTGACGTTTTGTAATCGATTTAAGAGCGCCGAAGGCGTGTGTTCTCCGATGGACCTTCTAAACCATCGAATGGGTCTCGTCATACTGACGGACGAGGCGCTTAACGTCAACAACCAGCTGGGAACGAGGCTTCCAGCTGCCATGCGAAGGTGGATAACCGCGCCAGCGAACAATTTATCTCGTTCGCTGCCCCTTCACATCACGGTGGTTTTAAATACGTTCCAAAAGGAAACGTTTACCACCGTGGGAATCCATCAATGGTTGTGGTGGAGGAGGGAAAGCTAGATCTGACCTGTGTGTCGTATCTAGAGTCGAAGATCTACAAAATCGATCACTTCCTCAATCTATTGGAGGACGGTCTTGATCACGAGCGCAGTATGCGTCACTCCTTGGAGCAGACGGGGCAGGCACACTATATCGAACGGTTGGAAGTCTGTTCGAAGATTGCGCACCCCACGTTGGAGTACGAACGCACGTAGCTCGCTCTTCGTGATGAGATTTCGTCAGCTCATCGCGAATCGAAGATCTTCGGACCCGACATGAGAATCTCCAGATTAAGCATGAGAATCTGGTTCGAGACCACAAGAAATTTTTAGAGATTCTTAAGAAGGGTGGGCAGATCCGTCCGCTGAAGGAACCGCGAACTGATGGTACGGGCGGAGCCGACCAACGTAGAACGTAAGATGTGTTCACATCCTTCGTGGCAATTCTTTTGTGTAAACATTGCCTCTGCGATACAGTACACGGAATAGCCTAATTGACTGGGGGTAGGAATTTACTACTATCCACATAAGTGACTACATGCTTAGGTAAATACCGTAAACAATAGAACTATATCATCAGTTTTTAATGAAGAACATTTGCTCTTCCATGTTTGTCTGCGTTCTGTTTCTGCCGGTCCACCGCGTTAAAAATGGAATCCTGTACAAAACGGACTACTGATTCTCGAGCCAGCCGAAATTTCTCTGCTGACTCTTTTGTTTTGTCTTTTTCAGTGAGCATTGTGCGCACTGCCATGAGATCTTTCTCTCTTTCGATGTCGATTGCTTCGACATCGCATCATTCGCGTCGTCGGTACTTCGACGCGTGATGAGAAATGGTTTTGCTTGTCCAAACCTACCCCCCCCTAAACTAGAGGATCCCTCTTCTAGGTGGGATATGCGTTGTGGATGGCGAATTCCACCATCGGTAAAACCTCGCTCCAATTCGGATACTATTGGACGTAACCTCGAAGTATTTCTTCGAGGACGCGATTTACGCGTTCTGTTTGACCATCCGTTTCTGGGTGATCGGATGTTGACATAGTCAGCCGTGTTCCGAGAGATCGGAACACGGATTGCCAGAACTCCGCCGTGAATCTCGGATCTCTATCGGAAACCAATTCACGGGGTAACCCATGGAGTTTGAATACCGTGTCGATAAAGACACGGGCACAGCCCGGAGCCGTAATCGACTCTGTTACTGCAGCAAGATTGTACATCTTGCTGAATCTGTCTACAAAAGTAAGGATTCCATTGTTTTTGTGGTCGTCTTCGGGAAATCCAAAGACGAAGTCCATAGATACGGACTGCCAACACTCTGCCGAAAGTGGTAGAGATTGGAGAGGTGCACGGGACGAAGGGCTAGGCTTCACCCGTTGACACGCCTCGCAAGCACGAAAGTACTTGCGCACGAACTAATATTGGCGGGGCCAGTGCAAGTCGCGACTTACTGTGAGATAAGTTTTCTCACGTCCATGATGTTCACTTGTTGGTGCATCGTGACAGCCATACATAATGCGCAAGCGCAAATCATTGTGAGTTAGGACGATGCCACGTAGAGTATCCCCGGCAACGGCTGTGGAGTACAATATGCCGTTGCGAGTTATGTATCGATCGGATGATGATTGATAATAAGCCGGTAAATCTTTAAAAGATTTATCGATGGATTCGTCAGATGATCCATTAATCGCAGAAGGACTTCATTTTCTGTGTAGGATTTTACATGTCAACAAACGAATTTACGACGGAAAACTTGTAACGAGTGTTGCAACAGTGGGAGTATTTTCACTGTTGGAGTGCGCAGCCGGCTCGAAATCGGTTCGGCGCGACAACGCATCTGCGACAATATTTAAGCGTCTTAATTAATATTCCATGGAGATATTATACTCCGCGAAGAAGGATAGCCACCTCGCCATTCTTTGCGAGAGGTGGTGGCTTTTTACGGCCGTGTGTAATGACACATGGTCCGTATGTACGATGAACGGTCTATCTCCGAGGAGATTGACTCTAAATTAGCCAGTGCCTATTTCATCGCAAGGGGTTCCTTGTCATGCACTAGGTAATTGCGTTGAGCTGGTTGCAGCTGACGCGGTTGGAAACAGACGACGCGCTCCGCGCCGTCTGAATCGTATTGCATAAACGCCCAGCCGATTGTGAATTCGCTGGCCTACACCACATGGAATGGTCTTTCTTGATCTGCAATCGTCAAGATGGGCGATTGCATCAAGCTTTACTTGATACTTTTAAAGGAACGCTGAAAATCGGCGTTCCATAACCATTTTTCGTGTATTTTCAAGAGACGAGATAGCTGAGCTGTAATCGCCGCATAATTGCGCGAAAAACTTGTGCAAGTACGCTGCTAGCCCATGAAACTTTCGAACTCCCTTGACTTCGACAGAAACTGGCCAGTCGGTAACTGACTTGATTTTATCGGGATCAAAGCACACGCCGTGTTTGCCGACGATGCACCCAAGAAGTAGTATTTCGCTTGCAGCGAATATACACTTCTTGAAATTTGCGTACAACTTATCCTTTTGCATAAGTGTAAGAACCTGACGAACGTGAGTTTAATAAACTTCCACGTCCATCTCTCCGTCTATGGCCCGGCTATGGACGAATACATCGTCGAAATAACTCGTTGCGCATTCTCGCACCGGTCTCAACAGATTCGTTACGCATATGTTGAATGTTGCAGGGGGCGTTACTAAGCCCCTGTGGCATTACTAGCCATTCCCAGAGTATCCTACTGGGAGTGCTCACTGCTGTGTACGAGATGTCTCATTTGCTTGCAGCGAATATACACTTCTTCAAATTTGTGTACAACTTATCCTTTCGCATAAGTGTAAGAACCTGACGAACGTGAGTTTTATGAACTTCCACGTCCGTCTCTCCGTCCATGGCCCGGCTATGGACGAATACATCGTCGAAATAAGTTGTTGCGAATTCTCGCACCGGTCTCAACAGATTCGTTACGCATATGTTGAATGTTGCAGGGGGCGTTACTAAGCCCCTGTGGCATTACTAGCCATTCTCAGAGCATCCCACTGGGAGTGCACACTGCTGTGTACGGGATGTCCCATTCGCGCATAAGGATCTGATAAATAAAATTCATCCATCATATCCATAAACGAAAAGATGGTACTCTCAGATATACCATCTATGATTACGTCTTTTCTAATAATCGGCGTTTGAGCCGGTACCGTTGCAGCATTCAGTTTATTGAATGCGTGCACTATCCGCCACCATCCTGTGGCCTTTCGTACACAGAAGGTCGGAGAGCTATGTGGGGGGTTGACTCCCTCACATTGCCCGCTTTTAATCGATCGATAAATATTAAATCGATCGCAAGTACTTGTTCACGAGGCAGTGGATACTGCTTCATGACACAGTACTTCGAGCCCGGTCTGAGCTCGATCTCATGTCGAGTGTCTATGTCTTTAAGCAACTCGCATGGAACTGCTCAGGGATACATCCCTAAATTCAATCAAATATTTGTAGAAAGTATTTGTCTTAAGCGACTTTCAGGATTCAGTAGTATATATCTCAATCCGAGTCTTCACATCGGTGACGCTATCGTTCATCGATGAGCTGCTGATAACTCGTTCATTCTCTGCAAAAATTACCGCTGAACGAATATCGGTCACATATTCGTCCTCTGTGACGAGTACGCAGATTTGCTTGATTCTACCACTATGCAAATCTCTCAAGAAACGTTTAAGTTCTAGGGTTGGTAATTCGATTAACCCCGAACTTAACTTCAGAGCGCATACAGATCAAGAGTGTAAGCACCTACTCTTGATCCGTCATTAACCAAGAGGTTCAATGTCTCGATTTCTTCCGAGGATTTATCCACAGGCTGCCAAGGGATTAATCCCTTGGGATGCTGAAGTCTAGTCACTTCAGCATTAACTATTTGAGGAGATTTCTCCTCAAAAACGTGAGGACTTTTTCTCTCAACGTCTTCCGATTAAGATTGCGCTATCACAGTCGGGTCCTTTACGGTCGACTCGCTACTCGACCTTGGATCATCGTGTTGTCCCTTTGAGGCAACTTATATACTCCTTGAATGTCGCACACTAAGCGTACATTCATATCTCAATCCACTCGACCTTTTCGAGTGGTGGACCTTCGGCGCTGCCTGTGCATTAACACAGCCGCCGGTAGCTGACTCCACAACGTGATTGGTAATCAAACTGTGATCTTGTGCAGTTGTACTAACGACCGTACCATAAGTGAGGGCATCGCACTCACTCGCAGTACATCCACACGCTTGTCGACGCTCCAAGACGTTCATCAGATGACTATCTGATGAAAAAGTGGCCGGCATCTTAATGGATCAATATTGCAAGCTAAATCTTGGATGATACTTTCTGAGGTAAACCTAGGATGACATCAAATTTGTCCTCTAAATCCAGTACGATGAATCATCATCGTACTGTAAATCTTTCAACGTGTAGTAAACAATCACTTCGCGTTTCATGACTGTTATCGATGCGCCCGTCGCCAGACGCACCGTCATACTCGTTGGAGGGATGTCGCGCTCAACATATTTGAGCCTACGACCCTCTAGCGACTGGAGACGAATTAAGTTATTCGACGCCCCAAAGTCCACAAGGGCTGTAAGTGACGAATCATTTGTCGTTTTCAACTTCAAGGTGATGAGGGATACCCCATCGCCAGGTGCAGAGACACATACTACTTTTGTGTCTGGAGCAACTTTAGTCAAGAGGTTTTCAAATTCTCTTGAGGTTGCTGGATCAAAAGGGCGTTGCGGCTCTAATGATCCCGACCGTTTTTTTGGCCGTCCGTCTCTCTCTTGTCATTTCGCAACAACGGCCACAGCCTGCGATCAAGAAGGTCACAACAAGTGCACGTGTCGTCAAACCAAAAGTAATTACTAAATCTGCGCGGGCTAATGCCTTCATTGCGGCAAACTACTTGACCTTGCTACTCAGGTTACAGGAATTCGTCTCACGAGAATTGTGTTAGTTTTTAAGCTATTACCTCGAGATAATTTTTGCTTTGCAAGCAGCTTCTCACGATGACAGCAAAAACGGATTCACGATTTCCACCCGCGGTGGAAAATGCGTTGTAAGAAAAGCTTCAATACCAGTAAAAATGCACCGTAGTAATCACATTGCGCATGAGCGCTAAATATTCTAAAAGAAATATAATGAGTTTGTAGCAGGCCACAAAATAGCAATATACGTACTATTTCTCAATAATCTCACCTTTATCTAAGAAAATCGTCTACGTACAAGACTGTATAGGTCGGGTATCTGGCGATATCGTATTATTTAGGGTGTGTTCGCAAGAACGAATATAGTTGGCCACCCATCTATATAGATGTGGCCACCAAACTTCCTCTGACATTCGTAAAAATGTCTTTTCACGGCCCAGATGCCCACTAGATGACGCATCATGGAGCTCGTGTAGGATCATAAGCTGGAGATCTGTGTCATGAGGCATATAGATTCTCAAGGGATCACAAGGTGACAGCTGATGCCATAACAGGCCATCGCTGTAGCTAAAGCGATTGAGCTTAGGTTTCAGGTGCGACGGAAGGGAAACCTTTCGTCCACCGAAGTGATCCAACAGCAGGCGACAGTGGTCGTCCTAACCGTAGCTCTCTTTTATCTCAGAGGCCAATGAGCACGTCACATGGTATGCCTTCATGGCTGCCAACGTTGATGGCTGAAATTGTGCTTTCGCACTAGACACACTTTCCTGGTGTCTAACCTCGACGTCTGGTCTGCGCGATAAAGCGTCAGCCAAGACATTCGATTCACACGGCTTATATTCAACTTTGAAATTCAATTCAGAGAAGAATATGAGCCATCTTGCCATTCTAGGCGAGAGGTGCGGTGAGTATATTGCGGTCCGCAGTGATGCGTGATCCGTATTAACCACAAATGGTTCGGTGCCCAGTAGGTGCACACGAAATTTAACAAGAGCGTACTTTATTGAAAGTAACTCTTTGTCATACACGGAGTAATTCAGCTCCGCGGCTTTGAAAAGCCGGGACTGATGAGAGATGACACGGTCAACGCCGTCGTCATCCATCTGCATGAGCGCGCTGCCAATTGCAAAATTGCATGCATCGCAGACGACGCTAAGGGCTTACCCGCATCTGGCAATGCCAAGACCGGTGCCTCAACAACAGACTGCTTCACTAATGAGAACGCATCTTCTTGTTCTTCTAACGCCTCAACAACAGACTGCTTCACTAATGAGAACGCATCTTCTTGTTCTTCTAACCAAACCCATTCTGTGTCCTTTTTAAGGAGATCAGATAATGGTTTAATTGCTCAGCATAATTCTTGCTATACTTATGCAAGTAATAAGCGAGCCCTAGGAATTGGTGCAAATCCATCACGTGCCGCGGGGTTGGCCATCCCTTTACTGATTTACCTTGTCTGGGTCTGCTCGTACTCCATGTGTACCTTCGATGCAACCCAGCACAGGTATCTCAGGGACCCCTATGACGCACTTTTGCAAGTTGACGTACAATTACGCATCCTTCAAAGTCTGCAACACAGCGTCAAAATGCCGCTTGTACTGACTCTATTGCACTCAGCCCGTCCTTAGCCCTACTATGCACGAATACATCGTCAAAGTAATGGGCGCGTAGGCACGGTGCTGACGCATCACGTGAGCTACCACTCGGTTGAATGTCGCTGGTGCGTTTTTCAAACCTTGGGGCATCACAAGCCACTTCCAAAGCATACCGCTTGGGGTGCTTACTGTCGTTTTGGCTACATCGGACTCTCTCATTAATACCTAATAGTAGCCATTATTCAAATCCAACGCGGAAAGATAGTTGACTTCCCCATGGAGTTCAACAAGACATTTTTCCGCGGGATTGGCGTTTGCGCCGGTATGGTCGCCGTGTTCAGCTTATTACAAGCATGAACCACGCGCCATCCACCTGTGGCTTTACGCACACAAAAGGTCGGACTGCAGTGAGGCGATTTGCTCTCACGCACATGTCCCGCCTTGGCTCG
>NC_090610.1:4101708-4128965 GCF_004359215.1 Bremia lactucae | reverse complement strand
GGGAAGGGAGTCCTCTTGCTGGGCATTTTTGCCCCAGCAGGGACCCTGGCATAGCAGCGAGCCATCATATGGCCGCGCTTGCCGCATTTAAAACAGACCACGTCTGCATTGCCCAACTCCATAGGAGTGGCATCTGTCCTCTCGGCCGACGGCTTATACCAAGCTGTCGCCGAGGCACTGTTGTAGGATTGCTCCTCAACTAAGGCAATTTGGATTGCCTCTTCCATCGTCGACGGCACCTTTCTGAAAAGGGCCTGTCGCGATGGGCCATGCCGTAGTCCGTTCATAAACGTGGGCACCTTAATGTGCTCCGGAATCGGACCTACGGTTATGGATGCGGACAGCGAGCGCATCTCTTGCACATACTCTTGCAGAGATCGCTTCGCCTGTCGCGCCCCAAAGAAGCGCGCCTGAAGCAACACTTCGTTGTTCGGCGGCTGGTACATGGCGCGAATCTTATCCTTAAAGATCGCCCATGAGGGGAACGCTTTTCTGTCCGCCATAAGCGCCGAGTAAGCCCACTCTGAGGCCTTACCGCGCAGATGCGACATAGCGTACGACACCATCCGGCTGTCGTCCTCGATGAGCTGGGCGACACCACATTGCTCCACGGCTAAAAGCCAGTGGACAATCGTGTGCGCCGCAGTTCCATCGAACTTGGGCGGGTCCATCCGAATGGGCCTCGGCTGATGCGGCCGGGCAGAGAGCATCTCAACAGTCCTGTTGAGAGCCTCGCTCCGAGCCTGCTCATGCCTCAGCTCATCCTGAGTCTGAGTGACGGACTCCGCCGCAGCATGGCTCTGTGCCTCGGACGCGGCCCTCCGCTGTCCGAGCACGAATGCCTCAAACTGCTCCAACTGAGCAACATGTTGCTCAGGAGGACTACCCAGGAGCCTGGCCAGGGCTTGTTCACCAAGTCCCTGCGCCATTAGCCCTGCCACCTCCCGATGATGTTCGGAGAGGTGGGGAAAATGAGCCCAATCAATATTGAGGCTCATCCTCACGTACACACGCAGAGATGCGGGTCGTGGGAAGGATTTCAAGTGCTACCAAGTGTAGGCGGGCACGTCGTAATGCGGCCACGCTCTACTTAGACACACACCCTAGCACAGCGAGGAAGCGGTTACACCTGCTTCTCTTGCGTGCAGTGAGGTAGTTGTGGTGGGCGCGCAAGCGACCTCACCCAACACACTGAGTACTCTGGTTAAGTGTCGTCACGGGAGCGGTAATCCGTCTCCTCGTGCGCACTAACCAAGTAGGAAGTAGTTTTCAGACTGAATTATATTTGATAGAATTAAATACAAATACCTATTTTTACCAATTAAAATGATATCTCTATAGATATCATTTAGTATGTATTGCGAGCGTATCTTTTTAGATACCACGCGTAACGGATGACGCTAGCCATCATCACGGATGACGCTGGGCGTCATCCCTCCAAATGTGAATGCACCCATGTGCATCACATCCACAAGAATTGGTCACACATGTGCACCACACCCGACTGTTGGGTCTGATTACTATTATATAGAAATTGACCATCCCCTTAAGTACACCAAATGTACTTAACGGGGACTGTGTAACATTAGGGCAACTTTAGCCCGTTACAGATGAGATAGTGAATTTGCTTTACGAACAACCTGAAACATTGCACAATACAACTGCTACGTAGCGCGTGAACTGTTTCATTTTCCGTGTTAACATTGCATATATTCGCAATCCTTGTATCAGGAGAGCACTGGTCGCGACGTTTTTGAGCATCATCACCGGGTTCGTTCTACGCCTCCGCAGTATGCAAACCAATAACAAGCGAAATTTTATTCGCCGTTTCACTATAATCGAGTTGAAGGTCATTCTAGAGGCGAAACCTAAACACATAGTTTTTGTTGAGGAATTGGATACCAACTGCTACTCGACTTATGCCGCCGAGAGCTACAAAATTGCTAGGTTCGAAGCCATCAAGCAGAGATACCGACACCGCCTTATTAAATTCCTACGCTGGAAAATTTGCTATCAAGAAATGTTGCAAGAGGAAATGGGAATGAAGTACTGGCTAAGCTTTTGTCAGATACTTTGGCTTGAAGACACCATGATGGCAGATAAAATTCAAAGGTATACCCACTTTTGTAGCTGAATCACCCTCTCTTTCGCTAAAGTGTGAGATGTCGAACACTGAAGCAGAAACTTTACACATGATAAGAAGCTGTAAGTGATGTGGCCTTAAAAAAGCGCGATGGAATTACTAGATCTGCCGCGTTATTGTGAGCCTGGGTGGTGACCAAAGTAGCTGTTATCTTCAAATCTATCAAGGCAACGCAAACCGCTACTAAGATCAGATGCTTCTTCCCGTTTTAGCCGACTTTTGCGATTTGGGTTTTTTTGTATCAAATTCGAAGTTATGTCCGCATCTGTAACGGGGTGTGCAGTAACATGAAATAAACACTTAAAGGTTGTTAATTAATACATTATCTAAAAGGTAGAGAATATTTGAAGAATATTACTTTACATAGTAATATTCGGGAAATTTATCCATTAGTAGATATATGCCAATATATCTACTTGCTGCACGGTCTAGCCAGCACTAGACGCATGGACGCACGCAAAGAGAGAGACAGATAAGACTTTATTCTATGTTCTGTATTAGTATATAGTTAAGTTAGCATTAAATAGATTGGAAACAGGAGAACTTAATCATTTTAAAAACAGTTGACTTTTAACCCTTAAAAGAAAGTTTTGAAGAAAGTCTTCCTCTGCACGTACAAGTGTACGTGAAGTGACGTGAGGCACCACTCGCACTGAGGCAGTGCGAAGTGGACTTGTACTGAAGCAGTACAAGTCGGCAGTGCCCCGTTTCACCTGATAGCACTTTGTAGTCCATCAAAGGACCACAGTTCCACCATCTAACATGGACATATTAGATGATAATAGCAATATGCGTCACGTTTCGCGTGATAGCTACTCCTTTCTAAGTGCCATAAAATGGAGTGCGGTCGAACGAATGAGTTCGGCTGTAGGGAATGATGCCATATTGGCAATGCTGTCCGGTTTGGACAGCGATGCCCTCCAGTCAGCCATCGCCAACTTCATACAACACGAACTTGACGAGGCGAAGGAGAAAGTAGCCAAGCTTAATCGGTAAGGCTTTCAACAGGCTGAACTGTTGAGGTTGCAACAGGTACAGACCCCTGTACATGGGATGACGCACAGCGTCGTCCAAAAGCCTTAAAGATTGACATTTCTAAATATAGGGGAGTCGAAGAGGACTCCCTTTTAAGGTGGTGGGTCGAATTGAACGATGCCATAAAGGCTTGTCACATCATCGACGAGCAAAACTAAGTCGCATTTGCTCAATCAAATTTGGTCGTGCCAAAACTTGGACATTAGACCTTAAGTTGCTCGAACCATATGTCTTTGGGTCGCTAGAGGCTTTTAAAGCCCGACTTAAACAGATGTTTGAACCGCCTAGGGCTGGGTTGAGAGCTCGATCAGAGCTTCTGAAAATCAAGCAAGGCAAGCGTGATCTTCACGCTTATGCCCAGCACATGCGACTCTTAGCGACTTAAATCACGAGCAAACCAGTTCATGAACACACGTTGATTACCGTGTTCATGCAAGGTCTTACGGATGGTCCCGTAAAGACCCACCTGTTCCGCTTGGAATTGGATACGCTTGAAGAAGCAATATCGGTTGTGAAACATGAGGACTTTAGTTTGAGACAGACTCAAGCTAGTTTGTCATCGTAACGTCCTCCGAAAAAACAAGAGCTTGGATGTCCAGAACCCATGGATCTCTCTTAAGTCAAAAGCGAGAGACGTCGCTTTTCGAACAATAAAACATTGCAGAGATGCAACCGCTGTCAGAAGTTAGGTCAATACGCTAATGAGTGTAGTGCCCAACGCCCAGTACCGAGAAGTACCGAACGTACTTATGGACACATTGCTAAAAAGGGCAACGATCGTGGGCCCGACGTCCGTTCAATGTACTGAAATGTTGACTGATCGCGTTTGGTATTCTTCAAATCCTTTTGGCCGTTCACGTGCAGCTACTGAGGCCAGATTATTTATCGATGTGTTAAAAAAGGATACGAGGTTATCAAGGTCTTGCTTCAGGAGGCGTTGCCTGAATAATGCTGCTGCAACTTGGCCAAAATGTCCAAAAAAATATTTTACCGTGCAGAGGTATCGTAGGGTGCAGGCAGGGACTTTTAGGCTTGTAAAGCCACCAGTGCTGGTGAAAAGATCTTTCTGCAATATTATTCGTTCGTTTCCAGCTTTCGGATTGTATAGGAACACGGCAATCCTTTGGTTTTGTAAGGATTCCAGTGCACTCATCATTGTACCTTATTGATAGAGCCTTTTGGGACTGCTTGAAAACCTACAGGTAGCAAAATGTGGTCAGTTCATATATACTTGCTTGTGCTGCACGGAACTGAATGTCAAAGGTAGCAATGCCTTTGACATTCAGTTCCGTACAGCACAACGCATAACCTTCTTGCCGCGAAAACATTGTTGATTGCCATCTTTGCTTCCTAACGGGTCTCATAAATGCGTTTTAGAGGTGGAGCAAGTGGCATGATGAAGACCGAGTATTAATGTTGGCGGATTTGTAGCGATGCACACCCTGGAAGAAACGCAAGAAACGCAAAAATATTTCACACTGTAAACGGGGGTGGCAAAACACCTTTTCTATTATAATATATATATTTTAGGGGTGTGGCTACACCAAAAGGGGTGTGTGCCTATACCAGTTCCCTATATTTATAATAAACAATTCAGATTCAGAAGATATCGTACTTTCATTTACTATTTCATATGGGATTCATGTATCTCAACAAGATTGTAAGAAATATAGGAATAATTCTCAAAATCAGCCTTTATATACTTACAACATATATCAATGAAATTTTACGAGCTCTTGACTCAAACACCGTACAAAGTTTGATTTTACATGGAGGACCCTGATGAGGCGTTGCGAGTTACGACTCCAGCGTTCTTGCCAGAGACATTTACATTAGCAGCAGGCTTTCGATCAACAGATGTGCGTCTCTACGTGGCGAGCGTATTGTTCCGAATGCCTCCGCTCGCGGATGACGCTGGACGTAATCCCTTTCAATGTGATTGTACCTATGTACATCACATACACAAGGGTGAACCACTATGTGAACCTTACTCGAGTGTTAGGTCAAATTACTTCTCATGAAATAATTGACCTCCCCGTTAAGTACACTTAATGGGTGTGTAACATAAGGCAGCTAGCCCGTTATTCCTCTCCTTTAAAAACAAATTATCATTTAGAAAAATTGTCAACGGGAGGAAGGAGGGACAGCGAACCGCATTCTTCGCGGCACTTTAGTCCATTCCATTAGCGACCAATGAGTGCACTTACTAAAGTTGGATCGTACGGCGCTTGACAACCCACCGGAAAGGGACAAGTCTGATAGGTCGTCTGCGGAGACGCCCAAACAACCTAACACGAAGCTCACGCGCCACGATAGAGTTGAATTCGTCCCACTATTTGCACATCAGCTCCTCCTGCTTCGTTATATTAAGATTATCAGGCAGTCACACGGTGGCAGTACGCATGCCACGTACAGAGATGACATTTACTAATAGGCAAATTGGTTTAAAATTTTATTCGATTAATCCAGCCTTAAAACTGCTTCATAGATAACAAGTGCGCACGTGAAGACGGGTAACTCCTTTCGTGGCGACACTTGTTCGAGGTACAAGTTTATTGTGTGAGGTAGCTTTAAGTGTTCACCAACTACCTCACTGGACGTGAGAGAAGACGATCAAACCGCTTCTTCGCTGTGCTTGAAGGTGTGTGCCTGTAGTGCGAGGCCGCCTTAAAAGCGTCCGCCTACAAAATCATTGTCCTTATTTGTAACATCTTCATTACTACCATACACTGAAATATTTGTAACGGTAATGCGACAATTATGTTTACTGGGTTAACTTAAATCATTTTACTAACCCCGCCAATCGGTGGTAGACGCGCGACTGGGCAGTGAGCAAAGAGTCGTTATACATACTTACATTGTGTATTTAGTCAGTTGAGAAGATTGCAATACGTAGGAATTTAATAATATAAAAAGTTTTACTTTTTTCCGATACTAAGTCTACCTTTGTGTTGGCCTTTAGTTGCTACGAGCTCTAAGCAACTCAAACCTTTTCTCCGCAGTGTACGTGATATAATTGGAAGTGACGTTACCTTCCCTGTTATTAGTTTAGGTTAGCTAGAACTGCGGCAGTCGATTGTGGGGTGTCGAACAATTCTATTTGACGCAAATCGCTAGAAGATCGCAGACTCAAATTTCTTTTTTTGAGCACGATAAATGAACCTTTAACGAGGGTGACAATTCGTTTGTCACATGCGCATCTATATCCCTTTAGAGAGTTGTTGTTACAATACATACACAGTACGATGATGATTTCATCGTACTGGATTTAGATGACAATATTGATGTCATCCTATGTATGCCATCGCTCATTAAGTACGATCCATGCATTAACTGGCAGCATAATGCCCTGACTGCATGTCATTTGTACATCATAAGTCCCGAGGAAGCTTGAAAAAAGTTTGAAACAAGGAATTGAGACGCTGCGTGTGTAAACGTTGATCTAATAGCGCCTCCAAAATTAACTTCGAAGAAAATTCAATTGCCAACGCTAGGATCGAAACGGTTCTTGCGTGACCTGCGTAGTAGCAAATTCAAGCAGATCTACGTACTTGTCAGATGACAAGTACGTGGCCGGTATTCGGTCGCAATAGTATTTCCAAGAGACGAACGGGTTCTCAGCAACTCATCGATGGACAAACGTGTCCTCGATGAGAAACTTCGGATGGAACGTTTTACGTACCATTACTAGGAGTCTTTGAATACAAATCCTTTATATAAGGATTTGATCTAATTGGAGGATATATTCCCTGAATCCGTACCGTGGGAGTTGCGTGTGGATAAAGGCACTCGACACAAAAGCGACCTATTACCAGGTTCAAAATAATGTGTCATGAAGCAGTGGCCATCGCCTCTTGAAAAAGTATTAGGGATCGACAAGTTCTTTGACGATCGCTAAGCATCGGGTCAGGTGAAGGATTCAACCTCTCCACATAGCTCTACGACCATCTTTTTGCGTAAAGCAACAGGAGCTTGGCGGATTTGCATGAATTCAATTAATTGAGCGCTGTAGCGGCACTGGCTCAAACGCCGATACCACGAAAAGACGGAACTATCAATGGTATTTTAAAACGTGCTATAATACCTCAATGAATGTAATGGTTGCAATCTTTAGATTCTTATGAGTGAACAGGATATCCCGGTCACAGTAGTAAGCACGCCAAGCGGAATGCTATGGGAATGACAAGTTATATCACAGGAGCTTAAAAATTCCCTGCAAAAATCAACAAATGTGTAATCAATCTGTTCAGATCGGTGCGGGATTTTGCACCGAGCTATTTTGATGGCGTCTTCTTATAAAGCAGAGCCATGAACGAAAAGCCGGACGTTAAAGTACACCGTACGTTACGCATAAGTTGAATACAAATCTCAAGAAGTATATATTCACTGCGAGCGAAATACCACTTCCTGGTGCATTGTGGGAAAACTCGGTGTACACCTTGATCCTGAAAAGATCAAGGCGATCACTGTCTAATTGATTGTAAGGGAATTCGTAAGTTCATCGGCTCAGCGGTGCACTAGCGCAAGTACTCGGGCAATCATGCCGAAATGACAGTACATATATTTTTTTCTAAGTAAAATAATCGGTCATGGGACGCGGATAGTCGGCGTTCCTCTGAGAACATCAAGAAAAGCTTAATGCAATCGTCAGTCGTGGCGTTTGCGGACCAAGACAGAACATTCCACGTGGTTTGCGACGCCAGCGATTTTGCAATCGGCTCTACACTAATGCGATACGATACAGACGGCGCAGAGCACTATGTTTGCTATCAATCGCGTCAGCTTAGCTCAGCTGAGCGCAAATATACAGTGCATGACCAGAAACTCTTTGCCATTATATCAAATAAGGACTCAGTGATTAGCAACGTATTATACGGAAAGCTAATGCAAATAAACCTTTTTGGATATGAATGTAAGATAATTCCAAATTAAAGGGTAAATACTAAGGGAGCCGGTATAGCCACACTCGTTTCTCCGTCTGTATGAAAAAATAAGAACGTCATATATAAAAATATTCACACTCTATGGGTCATTCCACTGCATCCAAAATAAGAACGTCATATCATAAAAATATTTACACTCTATGGGTCATTCTACTGCATCCAAAATAAGAACGTCATATCATAAAAATATTTACACTCTATGGGTCATTCCCCTGCATCCAAAAGGCAACCGTTATTCCCTTAAAATCGTGTTTAGATCGCCTTTTTGTCCTTTTAAAACAACCCCCCGCTCCCTCCAAATTACATACGGGAATCGTTATAGTCACACACCCTAATTATCTACATGAGAGTGGTGAAAAGGGTGTGACTGCCCCTGGGCACATCGCAAACCGTTTTTCGTTTGGCGATGTTAATTTAATGTTTTTGACAGGTAAGAAAAAGCCAAGAGCGTTCGCACTTGATTGGCAAGTCCTAAAAAGAGCGAAAAAAAGAGCAGCAAATCGAGCTTGAGGAAGAAGTTAAGCTGAAAATAAGCGGCAAGGGTTGGAGGCGCGCTCACGCGCATGTATGCTAGTTGGTCTTTGGAGGTCAACCAAAGGATAAATTTATTTTCATTACTTATATAAACTTTTGCGGAAGTGCATACTTACCTTTCAAATTTCGATTGGCGAATCTTATTTTCTCTTCTGTACCCACCATGAGCGCAAGCCACAATTTACTTATGCTTCAGATTTTGTCGGCTTTTGCTAATAAATTTTTTGTTGAAAAGGCATTTGCTATCTAACAAAGAAACTACGCACTATTGCGAAGTCTTACTGCAGGCCTTTAAGCTACTGAAGCTGGGAAGGCCTGCATAAAGGTTTTATCAACAAATATTCTACTTATCAACCAGTTGCTACAATTACGCTACTCTCATAAATACAGAGGTAAATAATTAAGGGGTGTGGCTGTATCGGTTCCCAAATGTAATTCAACTTCTTGGAAAAACTACCATAAAAACTACCTAATGTCAACGTTCTAAGTTGTCATATTAAATCTGTAGTTTTTATTTTAATAAAAACAAACAGACGGAGAGAGGGTGTGGCTATACCGAATCCTCACAATACAGTCCTCCCTCTGATAACTTATAGATCCGGTGGTTAAATTTTTACTTCCTATAATTTATCATAGGTTATTAGTTATCGGATAATACTATTGTAGCATCCTATATATGTTGTAGCAAAATCAATAAACCAAAGGATCAAAAATGCGAAAACGCACCACTCCACTACCACCCCCCAACCAAAAACTCCGCAAAACCAGCAGAAAAAGCAGAATAGAGAACACAAAGGTCTTCAGATTACCAACACAGGTCCTCACCTTTTTTGCCAATCCTAATTCAGGTTGTGCCTTAAGATCAGAGACATGTAGCCTTCCTGTTTTTTTTGCTAAGGTTGGTGTTCTTCGTGAAGAACAAGGTATGACAATTTTTTGCTGACTTATAATCTCACTCTTTGCAACACACAGATGTCGCAAGCTCGCCTTACCAATGCTCAACACCTGCAAATTCGCAAACACAAGGATGTCAATTGCACATGAGCCAGCAGGCTTTGGCTGCCTCACTAAGGGCGTGGCTTAGGTTTCTATCAGCAACATCATCAAGAAACGTGCTGCGCTGGAGGCCTCTAGCAGCCTAATTGCCAAACATCATCGCCTTGTCTAGCTCCTAGTGGTGGAGGAGGCAGTAGTCTTCTGGGTGCTGCAAGGCCAGCAACGTGGAGTTATCCTTACGCGGGGGATCTGATCTGCGCAAAAGGCTCAGAAATTTGCCGAATCACTTGGAATACCGGATGACGCCATCAAGTTCCAGCAACGCCACAAACTACATGCTATCCGCATCCACGGTGAAAGCGGATCGGTTGATGTGGAGGCTGTGAACAAGGCTTTTATTTAGGCTTAAGACGGTTACTACCGGGTATTCTCTCCGTGATGCGTACAACATGTATGACTGGTAAGTTTGGTTTTGCCTCTGATTACCCTTGCTGAACCAGCTTTAACAGGAGTTCTTACAGCATGACACCTGATAGGACGATCGCTCAGGCAAAGGTTAATTGATATCCCTTTAGTCTACTCACTTGAATTAAGAAATTGACACCTGTCATACAGACACCCATCACCGTAGCTTTCACAGCGAATGCTGATGGGTCTGATAAGTTCAAGCCATTCTTCATCGGACGAGCCAAAGGATCGCAGTGTTTCAACAAGAAGACAGTAGAGCAGTAAAGATTCCTTTACAGGCGCAACGTGAAAGCATCAATGACCGGACAGTTTTTTCAGGAACGGCTTCTCAATATTCATAAAGGTATGAAGGTATGTTTGCAACATTGTGCCTAGGGATTGGTCTTTAAATCTTGCAAACATCTGACAAGTTCGTTAGGATAAACGCAGGAAGGCCCTCCTTTTGATCGACAATGCGCCATCCCACATGGTGGACAACCTGCAGCTGACCAACCTCAAGGTTCGGGCGCTTCCACCCGACGCGACCTCAAAAGTTCAATTAATGAATACCGGCGTTATTGTCGGTTTAAAGAGGCCGCTCTGGATTGCGACAAACGCGGCGAGACTCGCAACATTTACAAAGTTGACCAGCTAACAGTTATGCGCTTGTCTGTATATGCCTGGACGGAGATTTCGGTCAGCACGATCAAGGACTGCTTCAACCACAACCGGGCTGTTTGCAAAGCCTGCCAAGGTTTCCATTCCAAGATAGCAAGTGGAGAACATGATGGGCCAGAAGGAGACTGGAAAGGATGAGAGAGCTCTGGAGCAGGACCTGGAAATCAAGCTCAAACAGCTGCCGCTCCGCAATCAGATGGTTATTGAGGAGCTTCTCAACCCTGTCGAATAAGACAGAAATGCTTAGCCAGAGCTTAATGATCAAATAATTTTGGACGCAGTGAAGGAGGAGAAAGGGAACGAAGGAGCTGCAGTATAGAAGGGGGCAGTTACAGACAGATTCACCAAGTCCGAGACGATAACCATCTTCGGTAAGGCCAACACCTTGCTTGATCAGTCCCACGAAACCCACCGTTCTGCTTACAAGCTGCTCCGCAGCCTTCAAGAGTGCCAACACCACACAATCCACCCAAGATGCTTGGCTTAAATAAGTTTTCTCCCCCACATTTTTTAAAAATGCCAACACCACACAATCCACACATGATACTTGGCTTAAATAGATTTCCTCACTCACATTTTCTTAAAAAAAGTTCTTCCTCTATAAACGGATATCTGGCTTCTAAGCTATTTGTTATAACTTATAAGTTAGCGACCATAGAACGACCACGGTGGACGTCAAATTCTTTGAGTTAACGGGTTTATAAGCTTTCGGCGGATAAATTTTCAGGGGGATGACTGTAATAGCATATTAATAGACTTAACTTTATCTTTTGCTAAATTGATAGTCGCAATATATCCATCTTGTTAATGGCGAACAATTTCTTGAGTGTCTAGCTCTTAGTAGATAGAACGTTTATTGTTTATACGGACCATGCGTCTTTACGCACGGCCATTAACAGTCCACACCGCTCGAAAAAATTGGCGAGATGGTTGTCTTCGTCGCGGAGCATAATTTCTCCGCGGATCACAAATTTGGACGACTTAATGTGGTCGCTGTCGCCCTTTCGCGCCGGCCATTCTGTAAGTCTGCTGCGCAAATCGACAATTAAGATAAGCCCACTGTTGCAAAAATGAGTATTTTTCGTCAACATTGCTTGACATGTAAGAGAAGCCTTTGTAGAAGATTGAGCTTTTAAAGGTTTGATGGAATTTGTATCGATCTTTTTCAGATTGATACGCAACACGCAATGGTTTACTGGATTATAAAGCCATCACTGGCGACACACCTCGTGTCGTCATTTCCACCCATCAATATTTGCTTTTACGCATCATGTTTCAGTGCTACGATGTACTAACAAGTGGGCATCGTGGATGTGAGAAGACTCTCTCTCGGTAAGTCGCGACTTTTACTGGCCAAGCCAGTATGAGTTTGCTCGCAGGTATATACGTGCTCATACGTGCTTGTAATGTTTATCAACGAATGAAGCTTAGTTTTTCGTCCCGTGCTCCGTGACACCCTCTGCCTGTTCTGGCAGTGTTGAAAGTCCGTACTTATGGATTTCGTCTTCGGGTTCCCGAAGAAGAACAGAACAATAATGGTATTTTTGTGTTTGCTGATCGCTCCAGTGAGCTTGTGCATTCCTCGAATTGATCACAATCGAAGGCTGTTATCGTATTTTTATCGACAGATCTTTGATTCCATGGGTAACCTCGTGAACTGGTCTCAGATCGAGACCCCGGGTTCACGGCAGAGTTTTGGCAATCTGTGATCGAACCACCTGAAACAAAAACAGTTGTAAATATCAACTTCTGACCATCCTGAAACAGATGGTCAGACATATCGTGCAAAACGTATCCTCGAAGATATGCTTTGCGGATACCTCCACTCGTTTACGAGTTGGAGCGAATTCTTAACGATGATAAAATTTTGCAACCAAATATTCGGTGCACCCATCACCAAAGCATACACCGTTTTCCGTGAATGGCTTACACCTTCCACGTGTACCCACCCTATTTAAAGAGACTTCATGCAAGGGGAGGACTACTCGCTTGAGCAGAAACCAATTTTGCACCACGCATTTACTCAACAGTCAATGCGAAGGATACCAATGCTGATTCAATCAACATTTAAAAAGATAAATTCAGCAATTCGATAAGGTTATTGCTGACTTTGTTTACAACGAATCTGATATACACAGCATCACCAACAGTAATTCTAGTGAAAACAATGTGCTCTCATTAAAGAGGTGACAACATCTCCGCAATGTGCGCCTGGCGCACTGGAAACAAAAACAAAACCGAGTCAGCAGTGGCCGTTCGTGCAGGATTCCATCGCTGATGCGTGGACCGACAGGATACGAAATTCCGATCATGATAAAAGAGCAAACGTTCTTCGTTTTACTACTATCTACGATAAATCTAAAGTGAAAAATGTGGCCAGTTATAAATTACTGCCAAGATAAATTGGCCCGTTTCGTGTATTGTACCGTCCGGCAATGCGTACACGATCGAGCTGGCTCGTAGGATGCTTACGCATCCTAAAACTTTCGTTGAACGTCTTCACCTGTGCTACTACTACCATTACGGGGCTTCTTCTGGCTCCGAATCACACCTAATGGTCCAAGCCATCCGTAAAATGTGATGGTCCCGGGATAGAGGCTGAATCTCTCGAACATACGTTGAGTTTATCCTTCAAAAATAAAATCTTTTGAGGAGCTGTCGCCCCCTCTTCCCGAAAAAAATGTGCACCCGTTCGCTCATCAATTGATCGACGGCAGCTTGCGCTCGATTTTCCAAATGTTCGCGACAAAAATTGTCGACTGTTGACGCTAAGTAACGACGACGGGAATGTTCATGGTCAACGTCCTCCCGCAAATGCCGGAGGTCGCAACTATGTCATGTTGATACATCGGGACGAATAAGTTGATCCCGATGTATCTTTCTCCTTCACGTTCATTGATGGACTCACTTGCTGAGAAGGGCTTTCTGGCTGAACGCTTTTTGAAGCACTGCGAGGTGAAGGGGGTCCGAACGAGTTACGTCGTTCGATGGCGAGGGTATTCATACACCCTCGCATGATAGCTGAGAACCTAGTTCTCAATTAAGTATAGACATTTCGCGTTACGATGAGACCCAATTTCTGTCTCAGAAGGTCCGTACGGAAACCGAGTGCTCCCCACGCTTGTACAGACTTTTAAATTATTAATTTTTATCGGGTGCTTAAGAATGCACCCTTGAAGCAGCACTCCCACGAGAGACAAGATAAATTTGCCTCTCGAGGCAAACGTTGCAGCTTATAGCGTGCACCGACCACGGACCGTCTTTCATACCGGTCACGGAAAAAGACCAGTTTGTATAGCCAGGCCTCGTGGCCTGCGCTATGTACTTTCTGAATGAATACGCTTAAGCCTGAAACAAGGAAAACGCTGGCAGGTGTACAATTAATGCCAAAAAATGCTCGATGAAGAATTTTATGTCATTCTCACCAGGCTTGTGAACCCTGGATGATTAGAAACGGAATGTTTTTACCGTTCGTTCGTCATACAGACCAACGCACTACGTTGCGCCCGGAGGGCAACCCCCCAGCGTCTTTCGGGACCAAACCGCAACGTATTACGGTCCTTCTCCTTTTAACTATGGCTAACATTCCTCTCGATGTGATCGTAAAGACCACTAGAGCCACCAGTAATACTCTTTTCGAAATAGTCTTTACAACCACTTGGTTCATGGTGATGCACTTTAGCATCATCATTGCCACTCTCTTCATCGGAGCCATCACATGGTGACTCATCATAAAGAAAGTCCGGGTATTCAGACATCCTCGAGACCAACACTTGACTGGTTGACGGACTCGACCCCGAACGAACCGGAAACCGCAATGGTTGTCCTCGAGTCGGACCGTGACGCCGACTCGTAAGAATTACATCCGATAGAGTTGGAGGCGCGTTACTCCCCGCAGTACGCAAGAGAATCTACATAAATTGTTTGCATTACTAGCAGCTACACTTAGTCAAGTAGCTGCCAGCTTTCCAACCTTCCAGTGTAGCAGAGCTACCTCGCTCCTAAAGTCAGAGGATGCTTTTAGACTCGAGGAGTCTCTTGGTTTTATTGAACTAACAAGTTTAACAACTTAGCGAGTCGTACAAACTATTAAAGCTTAAGGAATCCGAGTCCAAGGGATTCAGGGGTTCGTAGAACCAAGTGGCAACTAAAGGCACTTAACGGTTTAAGATCCAAAGGGAAACTGCACTTTATTTAATTATTTAAATCCAAAAACCTTACCCTAGCTAATTAATATAGATTTTGGCCGCCAGATTTATATCTGGCAGTGACCACATTTGTTGCCCATAATAAATGGGATTTAGGTAACAAACTATTTTAAAATTAGACAAAAGGGTATTTTACCCATAAAGTAAATGTACCACAACAACGGTTCTCCAACCGATGTGTGCCCCATTACACAAAAGGTGCTCGTTACATCTTAGCTACTTAAAACCTCCCTGGACACGTCGTGTTCATGTAATAGTCGGAGGCACCTCACCTTCACTGTTATCAGTGTAGGTTGGCTAGTACTGAAGCAGTCCTAGCGAAAGAAGCCCGTTACAGCAGCGATAAAGAGTTAAAACAAGTAATAAATAGAGCTGTCACTTTGCTACCATAATATTTGGTAATATTAACAAGAGTGGCTTAAAAAAAAATATTTTATTCTTATTTTATTATTTCTCGTGTTATTAATTACATAAATACTGAGTTGGTCGAACCGTGACCTGATCTCGGGTATGGTCCTGACGGCGCGAGCTGGTATAATTTGGCGTTTGCAGCAAACGTCAGCACGTCATGCTTCATATATGTTGGGTATCGAGACAAGGTGGGTTGCGCTTCGATTGGCTGCAATCATGATGCTTTAAACATGCTGCTAATAATCGTAGTTGCGACGACACAGCAGCAGCAGTGCTTGATCAGGATGGGCAAGTGCTCAGTAGCGTCATTTCATCGCAATGGGAGCTTAATGCCAAGTACAAAGGTCATTTTTGTTAAAACTGCTTACTTAAGCAAATCTTATTGTCCACTTATGAAATTTACTCGAAGGAATCGTGCCAGCACTTGCGGCGCGAGCACACGCAGGCAATTTGCCTTACGTGATCAACGCAGCAGTCAAGCAAAGGTAGCAAAGTAATGTTTTATCATAAGGCAACATCTCATGAACTTATGAATATAGCGGGTTAGCGAGTTTGCAAGAATTAGCAGCGGTGGCGGTAACAACTGGGCCGGGACTTGCTCCATGTCTGAATGTAGGGCTACAGATGGCGCGTCAGATCTGCTTAAACAACCTCGACATCGCATTCTTGCAAATCAATCACCTAGAAGTAAGGTTTGAATTATATTAACAAGTGCAGTTTGTATAACTGGGTGATTTTTATTTGGAACAAAGGCTCATATTCTCGCATCAAGATTACCACACGTCCGTAATTTGCCCTGAAATCTTCGCGAATGGAAAAATACTGAGACAAAAATGTGTGGCAACTTTACGGTAGGCTGATACGTCACGACCAGAATTCCCTTTTGTCGTATTGCTTGTGTCCGGCGGTCACTGCTGCCTTGTATTGGCGAAGGGATTGGGAGACTATGAGCTGTTGGGAAATACACTTGACGACTCTATTGGAGAAGCTTTTGACAAGGTGGCACGAATGCTGAATGCAAGCGCCTTAGAAGGTGGCCAGAGTGTGCATTGGGGCAAATTGATCGAGGACATGGCAGCACGTGGCAATGATCGTGCTTTTAATTTTACGGAACCTATGAAGCATCGAAAGGTGGAGTTGTTTAAATTGTATGCCCGCCTCAAGTCTTGATTAAATCTCGAGCCATATAGGATTGCGACTTTTCTTACTCTGGAATTAAAACAGCGATGCTTCGAGAGGTGAAAAAGGTGGGTTAACGCTATCATTATTGTGAGGAATACTATAGCTCAATCAATTTTTTGAAACTGAAATAGCTTAGCGAATTGAATCTGAGAACGAAAGAGGATCTTTGCGCTTCCTTCCAGGTAGGTATAGACATTTAAGGTCGAGCCAAAGCTGACGCTTTTATATTCTTCAATAGCGAACAGCGGTGGACCAGTTGATCACGCGAACGCGACGGGCTTGCAAATGGAGTAAAGAGCGCATGGGGGACATTGTCACGAGTTTAGTATGCAAAACGTTCTTTGTTATTTCTCAATGATCTCGAGCTCGATAGTAATTATTGCTGTCGCATTTCTAGGTTGTGTGCGGTGGTGTGGCGTCGAATGAGTACCTTCGCAGCCGCATGGAGACAGCAGCAAGGGAAGAAGGGATCGTGACCATTTTCCCACCAGCAAAGTACTGCACTGACAATGCCGTCATGGTCGCGTGGGCAGGGCTCGAAAGATATGGTAAGGGCATTCGCAATGACCCCGAACTTGCACGCTATCAGCCTCGCTGGCCACTCGAAACCTTACGACCAATCTAAGCGATCTTGGGTCCACGACATAAATTGAAAGACGAAGCTACCAATGAATAGAGTTTGCTTTTCGCTCTGAAGCTTGATGTCATTGTGGTCACAACTCCGATGCAAAAGTTCTTGTACGATTTGATTGCAACTTTGGATTTTGCAGCGCAGTATGTAATTTCATTAAGAATTTTAAGCTCCACTGACAAGTTGTAAGCAGCAAATTGAATTGGCTTAGTAAGCTGTATAATGGTCTGCTTAATAATGTAAAATATTAAATTNTTTTTTGCTGACTTATAATCTCACTCTTTGCAACACACAGATGTCGCAAGCTCGCCTTACCAATGCTCAACACCTGCAAATTCGCAAACACAAGGATGTCAATTGCACATGAGCCAGCAGGCTTTGGCTGCCTCACTAAGGGCGTGGCTTAGGTTTCTATCAGCAACATCATCAAGAAACGTGCTGCGCTGGAGGCCTCTAGCAGCCTAATTGCCAAACATCATCGCCTTGTCTAGCTCCTAGTGGTGGAGGAGGCAGTAGTCTTCTGGGTGCTGCAAGGCCAGCAACGTGGAGTTATCCTTACGCGGGGGATCTGATCTGCGCAAAAGGCTCAGAAATTTGCCGAATCACTTGGAATACCGGATGACGCCATCAAGTTCCAGCAACGCCACAAACTACATGCTATCCGCATCCACGGTGAAAGCGGATCGGTTGATGTGGAGGCTGTGAACAAGGCTTTTATTTAGGCTTAAGACGGTTACTACCGGGTATTCTCTCCGTGATGCGTACAACATGTATGACTGGTAAGTTTGGTTTTGCCTCTGATTACCCTTGCTGAACCAGCTTTAACAGGAGTTCTTACAGCATGACACCTGATAGGACGATCGCTCAGGCAAAGGTTAATTGATATCCCTTTAGTCTACTCACTTGAATTAAGAAATTGACACCTGTCATACAGACACCCATCACCGTAGCTTTCACAGCGAATGCTGATGGGTCTGATAAGTTCAAGCCATTCTTCATCGGACGAGCCAAAGGATCGCAGTGTTTCAACAAGAAGACAGTAGAGCAGTAAAGATTCCTTTACAGGCGCAACGTGAAAGCATCAATGACCGGACAGTTTTTTCAGGAACGGCTTCTCAATATTCATAAAGGTATGAAGGTATGTTTGCAACATTGTGCCTAGGGATTGGTCTTTAAATCTTGCAAACATCTGACAAGTTCGTTAGGATAAACGCAGGAAGGCCCTCCTTTTGATCGACAATGCGCCATCCCACATGGTGGACAACCTGCAGCTGACCAACCTCAAGGTTCGGGCGCTTCCACCCGACGCGACCTCAAAAGTTCAATTAATGAATACCGGCGTTATTGTCGGTTTAAAGAGGCCGCTCTGGATTGCGACAAACGCGGCGAGACTCGCAACATTTACAAAGTTGACCAGCTAACAGTTATGCGCTTGTCTGTATATGCCTGGACGGAGATTTCGGTCAGCACGATCAAGGACTGCTTCAACCACAACCGGGCTGTTTGCAAAGCCTGCCAAGGTTTCCATTCCAAGATAGCAAGTGGAGAACATGATGGGCCAGAAGGAGACTGGAAAGGATGAGAGAGCTCTGGAGCAGGACCTGGAAATCAAGCTCAAACAGCTGCCGCTCCGCAATCAGATGGTTATTGAGGAGCTTCTCAACCCTGTCGAATAAGACAGAAATGCTTAGCCAGAGCTTAATGATCAAATAATTTTGGACGCAGTGAAGGAGGAGAAAGGGAACGAAGGAGCTGCAGTATAGAAGGGGGCAGTTACAGACAGATTCACCAAGTCCGAGACGATAACCATCTTCGGTAAGGCCAACACCTTGCTTGATCAGTCCCACGAAACCCACCGTTCTGCTTACAAGCTGCTCCGCAGCCTTCAAGAGTGCCAACACCACACAATCCACCCAAGATGCTTGGCTTAAATAAGTTTTCTCCCCCACATTTTTTAAAAATGCCAACACCACACAATCCACACATGATACTTGGCTTAAATAGATTTCCTCACTCACATTTTCTTAAAAAAAGTTCTTCCTCTATAAACGGATATCTGGCTTCTAAGCTATTTGTTATAACTTATAAGTTAGCGACCATAGAACGACCACGGTGGACGTCAAATTCTTTGAGTTAACGGGTTTATAAGCTTTCGGCGGATAAATTTTCAGGGGGATGACTGTAATAGCATATTAATAGACTTAACTTTATCTTTTGCTAAATTGATAGTCGCAATATATCCATCTTGTTAATGGCGAACAATTTCTTGAGTGTCTAGCTCTTAGTAGATAGAACGTTTATTGTTTATACGGACCATGCGTCTTTACGCACGGCCATTAACAGTCCACACCGCTCGAAAAAATTGGCGAGATGGTTGTCTTCGTCGCGGAGCATAATTTCTCCGCGGATCACAAATTTGGACGACTTAATGTGGTCGCTGTCGCCCTTTCGCGCCGGCCATTCTGTAAGTCTGCTGCGCAAATCGACAATTAAGATAAGCCCACTGTTGCAAAAATGAGTATTTTTCGTCAACATTGCTTGACATGTAAGAGAAGCCTTTGTAGAAGATTGAGCTTTTAAAGGTTTGATGGAATTTGTATCGATCTTTTTCAGATTGATACGCAACACGCAATGGTTTACTGGATTATAAAGCCATCACTGGCGACACACCTCGTGTCGTCATTTCCACCCATCAATATTTGCTTTTACGCATCATGTTTCAGTGCTACGATGTACTAACAAGTGGGCATCGTGGATGTGAGAAGACTCTCTCTCGGTAAGTCGCGACTTTTACTGGCCAAGCCAGTATGAGTTTGCTCGCAGGTATATACGTGCTCATACGTGCTTGTAATGTTTATCAACGAATGAAGCTTAGTTTTTCGTCCCGTGCTCCGTGACACCCTCTGCCTGTTCTGGCAGTGTTGAAAGTCCGTACTTATGGATTTCGTCTTCGGGTTCCCGAAGAAGAACAGAACAATAATGGTATTTTTGTGTTTGCTGATCGCTCCAGTGAGCTTGTGCATTCCTCGAATTGATCACAATCGAAGGCTGTTATCGTATTTTTATCGACAGATCTTTGATTCCATGGGTAACCTCGTGAACTGGTCTCAGATCGAGACCCCGGGTTCACGGCAGAGTTTTGGCAATCTGTGATCGAACCACCTGAAACAAAAACAGTTGTAAATATCAACTTCTGACCATCCTGAAACAGATGGTCAGACATATCGTGCAAAACGTATCCTCGAAGATATGCTTTGCGGATACCTCCACTCGTTTACGAGTTGGAGCGAATTCTTAACGATGATAAAATTTTGCAACCAAATATTCGGTGCACCCATCACCAAAGCATACACCGTTTTCCGTGAATGGCTTACACCTTCCACGTGTACCCACCCTATTTAAAGAGACTTCATGCAAGGGGAGGACTACTCGCTTGAGCAGAAACCAATTTTGCACCACGCATTTACTCAACAGTCAATGCGAAGGATACCAATGCTGATTCAATCAACATTTAAAAAGATAAATTCAGCAATTCGATAAGGTTATTGCTGACTTTGTTTACAACGAATCTGATATACACAGCATCACCAACAGTAATTCTAGTGAAAACAATGTGCTCTCATTAAAGAGGTGACAACATCTCCGCAATGTGCGCCTGGCGCACTGGAAACAAAAACAAAACCGAGTCAGCAGTGGCCGTTCGTGCAGGATTCCATCGCTGATGCGTGGACCGACAGGATACGAAATTCCGATCATGATAAAAGAGCAAACGTTCTTCGTTTTACTACTATCTACGATAAATCTAAAGTGAAAAATGTGGCCAGTTATAAATTACTGCCAAGATAAATTGGCCCGTTTCGTGTATTGTACCGTCCGGCAATGCGTACACGATCGAGCTGGCTCGTAGGATGCTTACGCATCCTAAAACTTTCGTTGAACGTCTTCACCTGTGCTACTACTACCATTACGGGGCTTCTTCTGGCTCCGAATCACACCTAATGGTCCAAGCCATCCGTAAAATGTGATGGTCCCGGGATAGAGGCTGAATCTCTCGAACATACGTTGAGTTTATCCTTCAAAAATAAAATCTTTTGAGGAGCTGTCGCCCCCTCTTCCCGAAAAAAATGTGCACCCGTTCGCTCATCAATTGATCGACGGCAGCTTGCGCTCGATTTTCCAAATGTTCGCGACAAAAATTGTCGACTGTTGACGCTAAGTAACGACGACGGGAATGTTCATGGTCAACGTCCTCCCGCAAATGCCGGAGGTCGCAACTATGTCATGTTGATACATCGGGACGAATAAGTTGATCCCGATGTATCTTTCTCCTTCACGTTCATTGATGGACTCACTTGCTGAGAAGGGCTTTCTGGCTGAACGCTTTTTGAAGCACTGCGAGGTGAAGGGGGTCCGAACGAGTTACGTCGTTCGATGGCGAGGGTATTCATACACCCTCGCATGATAGCTGAGAACCTAGTTCTCAATTAAGTATAGACATTTCGCGTTACGATGAGACCCAATTTCTGTCTCAGAAGGTCCGTACGGAAACCGAGTGCTCCCCACGCTTGTACAGACTTTTAAATTATTAATTTTTATCGGGTGCTTAAGAATGCACCCTTGAAGCAGCACTCCCACGAGAGACAAGATAAATTTGCCTCTCGAGGCAAACGTTGCAGCTTATAGCGTGCACCGACCACGGACCGTCTTTCATACCGGTCACGGAAAAAGACCAGTTTGTATAGCCAGGCCTCGTGGCCTGCGCTTTGTACTTTCTGAATGAATACGCTTAAGCCTGAAACAAGGAAAACGCTGGCAGGTGTACAATTAATGCCAAAAAATGCTCGATGAAGAATTTTATGTCATTCTCACCAGGCTTGTGAACCCTGGATGATTAGAAACGGAATGTTTTTACCGTTCGTTCGTCATACAGACCAACGCACTACGTTGCGCCCGGAGGGCAACCCCCCAGCGTCTTTCGGGACCAAACCGCAACGTATTACGGTCCTTCTCCTTTTAACTATGGCTAACATTCCTCTCGATGTGATCGTAAAGACCACTAGAGCCACCAGTAATACTCTTTTCGAAATAGTCTTTACAACCACTTGGTTCATGGTGATGCATTTTAGCATCATCATTGCCACTCTCTTCATCGGAGCCATCACATGGTGACTCATCATAAAGAAAGTCCGGGTATTCAGACATCCTCGAGACCAACGCTTGACTGGTTGACGGACTCGACCCCGAACGAACCGGAAACCGCAATGGTTGTCCTCGAGTCGGACCGTGACGCCGACTCGTAAGAATTACATCCGATAGAGTTGGAGGCGCGTTACTCCCCGCAGTACGCAAGAGAATCTACATAAATTGTTTGCATTACTAGCAGCTACACTTAGTCAAGTAGCTGCCAGCTTTCCAACCTTCCAGTGTAGCAGAGCTACCTCGCTCATAAAGTCAGAGGATGCTTTTAGACTCGAGGAGTCTCTTGGTTCTATTGAACTAATAAGTTTAACAACTTAGCGAGTCGTACAAACTATTAAAGCTTAAGGAATCCGAGTCCAAGGGATTCAGGGGTTCGTAGAACCAAGTGGCAACTAAAGGCACTTAACGGTTTAAGATCCAAAGGGAAATTGCACTTTATTTAATTATTTAAATCCAAAAACTTTACCCTAGCTAATTAATATAGATTTTGGCCGCCAGATTTATATCTGGCAGTGACCACATTTGTTGCCCATAATAAATGGGATTTAGGTAACAAACTATTTTAAAATTAGACTGAAGGGTATTTTACCCATAAAGTAAATGTACCACAACAACGGTTCTCCAACCGATGTGTGCCCCATTACACTCTCCTCCATCAGCCTGTTGACACCGAGTGACAACATTCGCTTCATTTCCTCTTTGAGGTTGGAACCTTAACAGCTAACTGTTCGGTAGTGTTTTTCTTTCCTTTGTCTCATGACAATCAAGCGTAAGTCACAGACTCTTAGCGCCTTCCTCGACGATGCGGGAATGGTGAACTTTGAATGTCACTCCATCAGAGGAGGAAGAGAGAAGAGATTCGTCCTTTTACGCTTTCTCCTCCGGATGAACGTCGGCGGGCCCCAAATCCGTTCCTAGAACGTCGTTCCGCTGATGTCTTAACTGCATTGAACAGGACACGGGACCCTGAGTCCAACATCATTACGAATCCGCTCGATGAAGAGCAAGAGCAGATAATCCTCATATAGGAAAGAGCTCGTCGTCGAGCTGCCGAGATAGCGAAAGCTAAAGCTCATAGTGAATTAAGATTCACTCCGCTTAGTGCAGACGAGCGTCTCAAAGAGATAGCGGGTCACAGCTTGGGCACCTGGATCTACGGTGACCCGGCGAGGACGCTGGAGGAGATCGCTGCTCGCAACGCTCTTCATAAGCAATACCTTACGCCAAAGGTAATGACGCGAAGCCAGTATCTGACGCGTTTACGTGATCAAGCCCGTGCGGCTTCAGTGACCTCCATCAGGGAAATTCGGATCGTTTTGTATCCAAACGGAACAAGGACTGAAAACGAAGTCTCATTTGAGATCTAGGTCCACCGGGCCCGCCGACTTCGTAATATTTGGAATATCCGAGAGTCTGCGGATATGGATGATGTTCGTTTGGAACGGAAGCTTCGCTTCGATTTCGCTAAGCTTAAGGCCAAAGGCCAGTTACGTTCGGCATTTGTGCCACAAAACGAAGAAAGGCCTAGCCGATAGTTCAGTGCTTCGGTTGACCGTACGACCAAGTATCGAAGCCGCACTGATGCTTTAGATCCACCTAATCCCACGTTTAGTGGTGAGACGCGTCGTTTGACGCGAGTTGACCCTGAGCTTGGCGCTCAAAAACGTCAACGGCGTGCGACCAATCTTGCCGAAGAGGTACCTCGAACTCCCAAGAGTTTTCAGAAGAGGGGTTGCCTAGCCATTTCACCAGAAACTGGTATTAAACCTCACGACGCCATCGCTTTAAAAAATTCTCCACATGAAACTGAAGGTTCCCCCGCGCATCAAGCAGCGCGGGAGGGGGCCGAACTTTTGGCGGAAGCATTTCATGCTCTACGGCACGAGGTGCAACTTCTTCGTGAGGTCCTTGCTCGGGTTGAGAGCTCTTTTGAGGCCGTTTAGAGGGCCAGCTGGATATTCTTGTGAGGATGCAGCAATCTGCGGTACGACCGCCTGTCTCAGCGCAAGCGCCTTCAAGTCCACGTGGGAAGGGTCCCGATATGGCTTAAGCAAGTCTGTGCATAACCTCGATGAGGGCGAAACAGTTGCGTCACTAGACGATTAAATGTTGCCGGGGCGTTGGAAAGCCCTTGTGGTATAACCAGCCACTCCCATAACATGCCGCTTGGGGGGGGGCTAATCGCTGCAAGCGGGATAAACCCTAGCTCGCATGAGCAATTGTTAGTAACCATCGACTAAGTCCAATGCACTGTACATTGAATATCCTACCGTTTTGCTCTGAAGAACATCCTTTCTAGGTATGGGGTTTGTGCTGGTATAGTGACAGCATCAGGCTTATTATTATAAGCATGTACAATGCTCCATATCCCATTTGGCTTTTTGACACAAAATTTCGGTGTCGAATGAGGAGATTTGCTCTCTCGTACCATTCCAGCCTCGTGCTTAGCACGGAAAAAATCGTCAATGACGTCACACTTCTCCTTTGGTAAGGGCCATTGTTTTGTGACAAAGTATTTGGTTCCCGGAACCAAGTCAATTTCAGGACGAACACCTCCATCCGGAGGTAAAACAGATGATGGGTTATTACATACCACATCTTGGAATTCCTTAATCAATGAAAAAAAAGATCCGTAGGATCTTTAACGATCGATGACCCATTTCGCGCACTTAGTGCAGCTTTTGTGTCAACCAGGACAGCTTCCTCTAGAAGTGACGATGAGTTTAACTCAATTGTTGGTCGAATGACCACCATTTCAGATAAGTCGCCAGCCTTATAAGGCTCGACCGCACTCATCAATAGACATTTCGTCTAGCTCTAAAAGAGCATGTAACGAAGGGATTGCCGCAAGGCTAACTTCCCCCTCAAATTTTTACCGGTTACGCCATTTACAAGCGTATGTTATTGCTCACTCGTATCACTTTGTGAGAGTATACACGCTTCGTGTGCATCCTGTCTTGGAGTTAAGACGATACGCCTCTTAGAGGCCGGGACATTCACGTCCCCGGGTTTTCCAGCCTGTATTGGTTCTATACAAGACATGGTGTCTAATTTGACATCCGACAAGGAGTTAGGTAACTCAACTTCCTTATCCAGCGAACGTTTACGTGTCGCTTCACGTGCATTTGGAGGGTTTGGCCCAAAATGTCCTGGCAAACCGCCAATAGTGTCACTATTGACACTCAGTATGGTGCCACCTCGGCCGACCACACTCGGTGGACTTAGATGTGCCACTCCACGTATATCAGAGATATTGCACCCTTGAGGTCCTGACGAACCGCCAACAGTGTCAAAACTGACACTCAGTATGCTGCCACCTCGGCCGACCATACTCGGTGGACTTAGACGTGCCACTCTACGTATCTCAGGGACATTGCACCCTTGAGTATTCGGCCTTAGACCAACAATGATTCAGCATTTAGTGAATCGTTATTTTAACGAGTGTTACTCGACGAAGTACGTGCCGTTCCACTTATTTCTGCTGACTTGGGCTCAGAATTGTGTTTTTAATATTAGAGTTTATTAACTCAGACATGCCAATGTCTAAAACACTGACAGACTCATTCAATGATCCGCGCCAATAGCGCTTTGTTGCCTAGCAAAGGTGGGTTCATGACTCTCCAAAACTTTGCTAGGGACATTGCGCGTGGCGCCTAAGATCTTAGACCTCCAATCGATCCATGGCTCATGGTGTTCTAATCAAGCCATACCAAGGATGAGATCATATCTCGAATCCAAATCAAGGACGAGACAGCGTTTCATACTGTTAAAGTCCAGAGACTTTATACCTAAGTTCAATGGAACTATAGGACAGTGGCACGAGTTTAAGTCGCAAAGCGAACAGTGATTGTATCAGCTTCATGCGCTCTAAGCGCCTCAACGTATTGTTGACTTCCTTCAAGGGAAAGGCGCCGAGCATAATTGCAAGGCGCTCCTGAGTCAATTGAAGTTGACCACGGCTTTCAAAACCCCTTACAGTTGCATGAGCGAGTAGCAAGCCAGGCTTGTACTCTCGCCTCGTGCCATTGAGCACCGAGATAATTGGGGTTAGGTTCTGCTTATTCTTACCTCCTTAGGGTGCCCCGCACCAACTGAATATCGACGTTTTCCCGCACCATACCAGGTCTCTGGTATAGGTCAGAGTTGCAGCTCTTTCGACCTTTACGCGAATTTCGAAGAGGACATCCAGGGCGTAAATGTTTCGTGCTTCCGCACATATAACATCTACGGATGCTCTTATGCTTTTCCACAGCTTGAAGGGCCTCTTCCTCTTTGTCAACGAGGCTTAAATCCATAGGTTCCGCTCTATTAGACGAAACCTATGTGTTCGAAGAGCTTGTTCGATAGACAGGCGTGCTAACGCGAGCAGACTTAAAGTCAAACTCGGCGCGTAGCGCTATGGCAACTGCCTCTTCGAACGTAGCCGGATGAGATTGGAACAATTCCGTCCGGGCAACGCCCTCATTGAGACCCCACAAAAAGATGGTCACTACAATTGCTTATTGCACCGGGTCTCGATGCATATATGCAATGAGAGTTCTCAACTCCTGGACAAAGTCCCCTAGGGTTCTTTTACCCTGTCAAGTCGCTAGGAGCCGTGCTCGCATGCGAAAAGCCTGATCAGGCGGTGCAAACATGCTGGTCATTTGCTGTTTCAGCGAATCCCATGAGGGAAAAGCATCGTTTATGGACGTGCTGCACGATAGTGCCCACTCCATGGCTCAACCTCCAAGTTTGGAAATGGCCATAGCCACCTTTTGCCGTTCTGTTAAGAACAAGGCGGAATCAATGGACATTTCCATCTGCTTAATCCAAAAAGGGAGATTTTCTCCCTCTTTTCCCTCAAATGT
>NC_090610.1:4082801-4099860 GCF_004359215.1 Bremia lactucae | reverse complement strand
ATAAGATAGAGATAAGAATTCATTTACATGTTTAGTATTAGGTTATAGTTAAGTCAGCATTTACAAAGATAGATTAAGAGACACTTAACTATATTTAATACAGTTTTTATTTTACCCTCTTAAGTCTACTTGTCTTAAGAGAAGTCTTCCTCTGCACGTACAGGGTACGTCACCTAACGTAAGGCACCACTCACAACTGGAGCAGTGTGAAGTGGACTTGTACTGAAACAGTACAAGTCGTAGTGCCCCGTTACACAAAATGCCCTGGCGAACCGCCAATAGTGTCACTATTGACACTCAGTATGGTGCCACCTCGGCCGACCACACTCGGTGGACTTAGATGTGCCACTCCACGTATATCAGAGATATTGCACCCTTGAGGTCCTGACGAACCGCCAACAGTGTCAAAACTGACACTCAGTATGCTGCCACCTCGGCCGACCATACTCGGTGGACTTAGACGTGCCACTCTACGTATCTCAGGGACATTGCACCCTTGAGTATTCGGCCTTAGACCAACAATGATTCAGCATTTAGTGAATCGTTATTTTAACGAGTGTTACTCGACGAAGTACGTGCCGTTCCACTTATTTCTGCTGACTTGGGCTCAGAATTGTGTTTTTAATATTAGAGTTTATTAACTCAGACATGCCAATGTCTAAAACACTGACAGACTCATTCAATGATCCGCGCCAATAGCGCTTTGTTGCCTAGCAAAGGTGGGTTCATGACTCTCCAAAACTTTGCTAGGGACATTGCGCGTGGCGCCTAAGATCTTAGACCTCCAATCGATCCATGGCTCATGGTGTTCTAATCAAGCCATACCAAGGATGAGATCATATCTCGAATCCAAATCAAGGACGAGACAGCGTTTCATACTGTTAAAGTCCAGAGACTTTATACCTAAGTTCAATGGAACTATAGGACAGTGGCACGAGTTTAAGTCGCAAAGCGAACAGTGATTGTATCAGCTTCATGCGCTCTAAGCGCCTCAACGTATTGTTGACTTCCTTCAAGGGAAAGGCGCCGAGCATAATTGCAAGGCGCTCCTGAGTCAATTGAAGTTGACCACGGCTTTCAAAACCCCTTACAGTTGCATGAGCGAGTAGCAAGCCAGGCTTGTACTCTCGCCTCGTGCCATTGAGCACCGAGATAATTGGGGTTAGGTTCTGCTTATTCTTACCTCCTTAGGGTGCCCCGCACCAACTGAATATCGACGTTTTCCCGCACCATACCAGGTCTCTGGTATAGGTCAGAGTTGCAGCTCTTTCGACCTTTACGCGAATTTCGAAGAGGACATCCAGGGCGTAAATGTTTCGTGCTTCCGCACATATAACATCTACGGATGCTCTTATGCTTTTCCACAGCTTGAAGGGCCTCTTCCTCTTTGTCAACGAGGCTTAAATCCATAGGTTCCGCTCTATTAGACGAAACCTATGTGTTCGAAGAGCTTGTTCGATAGACAGGCGTGCTAACGCGAGCAGACTTAAAGTCAAACTCGGCGCGTAGCGCTATGGCAACTGCCTCTTCGAACGCCGGATGAGATTGGAACAATTCCGTCCGGGCCGCCCTCATTGAGACCCCACAAAAAGATGGTCACTACAATTGCTTATTGCACCGGGTCTCGATGCATATATGCAATGAGAGTTCTCAACTCCTGGACAAAGTCCCCTAGGGTTCTTTTACCCTGTCAAGTCGCTAGGAGCCGTGCTCGCATGCGAAAAGCCTGATCAGGCGGTGCAAACATGCTGGTCATGCTGTTTCAGCGAATCCCATGAGGGAAAAGCATCGTTTATGGACGTGCTGCACGATAGTGCCCACTCCATGGCTCAACCTCCAAGTTTGGAAATGGCCATAGCCACCTTTTGCCGTTCTGTTAAGAACAAGGCGGAATCAATGGACATTTTCATCTGCTTTATCCAAAGGGAAGATTTTCTTCCTCATTTCCCTCAAATTTTCACATTTACAGTTAGAGGGCGAGCCTTCGGTTCTGAGTCAGGTACAGAGATGTACCGGGTTGGCATAGATGCCGCTAAATGGTCCTATACCTGACCGATCAGGGAGGCTTCGTACCGCACGGAGGCTTCAAGCCTTGCATGCAGGACCTCTAGACCCGAGAGACGATAAATTCCACTGCTCAAGCCTAACAACGTAGCGAGTCGTCAAACTACCAAAGAGGAATACCATAAAAGGATTCAAGCTCGTACAACCAATGGCAACTAAAGGCACTTAACGCTTTAAGATCAAAAGGGAAACTGCACTTTATTTAATTATTTAAATCAAAACCTTACTCTGCCAGATTAATATCTGGCAGCGACCACATTCGCTACCCATAACAAATGGGATTTAAGTAACTAACTATTTTAAAATTAGACAAAAGGGTATTTTACCCATAAAGTAAATGTACCACAACAACGGTTCTCCAACCGATGTGTGCCCCATTACACAAAAGGTGCTCGTTACATCTTAGCTACTTAAAACCTCCCTGGACACGTCGTGTTCATGTAAAAGTCGGAGGCACCTCACCTTCACTGTTATCAGTGTAGGTTGGCTAGTACTGAAGCAGTCCTAGCGAAAGAAGCCCGTTACAGCAGCGATAAAGAGTTAAAACAAGTAATAAATAGAGCTGTCACTTTGCTACCATAATATTTGGTAATATTAACAAGAGTGGCTTTAAAGATAATATTTTATTCTTATTTTATTATTTCTCGTGTTTAATTACATAAATACTGAGTTGGTCGAACCGTGACCTGATCTCGGGTATGGTCCTGACGGCGCGAGCTGGTATAATTTGGCGTTTGCAGCAAACGTCAGCACGTCATGCTTCATTTATGTTGGGTATCGAGACAAGGTGGGTTGCGCTTCGATTGGCTGCAATCATGATGCTTTAAACATGCTGCTAATAATCGTAGTTGCGACGACACAGCAGCAGCAGTGCTTGATCAGGATGGGCAAGTGCTCAGTAGCGTCATTTCATCGCAATGGGAGCTTAATGCCAAGTACAAAGGTCATTTTTGTTAAAACTGCTTACTTAAGCAAATCTTATTGTCCACTTATGAAATTTACTCGAAGGAATCGTGCCAGCACTTGCGGCGCGAGCACACGCAGGCAATTTGCCTTACGTGATCAACGCAGCAGTCAAGCAAAGGTAGCAAAGTAATGTTTTATCATAAGGCAACATCTCATGAACTTATGAATATAGCGGGTTAGCGAGTTTGCAAGAATTAGCAGCGGTGGCGGTAACAACTGGGCCGGGACTTGCTCCATGTCTGAATGTAGGGCTACAGATGGCGCGTCAGATCTGCTTAAACAACCCCGACATCGCATTCTTGCAAATCAATCACCTAGAAGTAAGGTTTGAATTATATTAACAAGTGCAGTTTGTATAACTGGGTGTTTTTTATTTGGAACAAAGGCTCATATTCTCGCATCAAGATTACCACACGTCCGTAATTTGCCCTGAAATCTTCGCGAATGGAAAAATACTGAGACAAAAATGTGTGGCAACTTTACGGTAGGCTGATACGTCACGACCAGAATTCCCTTTTGTCGTATTGCTTGTGTCCGGCGGTCACTGCTGCCTTGTATTGGCGAAGGGATTGGGAGACTATGAGCTGTTGGGAAATACACTTGACGACTCTATTGGAGAAGCTTTTGACAAGGTGGCACGAATGCTGAATGCAAGCGCCTTAGAAGGTGGCCAGAGTGTGCATTGGGGCAAATTGATCGAGGACATGGCAGCACGTGGCAATGATCGTGCTTTTAATTTTACGGAACCTATGAAGCATCGAAAGGTGGAGTTGTTTAAATTGTATGCCCGCCTCAAGTCTTGATTAAATCTCGAGCCATATAGGATTGCGACTTTTCTTACTCTGGAATTAAAACAGCGATGCTTCGAGAGGTGAAAAAGGTGGGTTAACGCTATCATTATTGTGAGGAATACTATAGCTCAATCAATTTTTTGAAACTGAAATAGCTTAGCGAATTGAATCTGAGAACGAAAGAGGATCTTTGCGCTTCCTTCCAGGTAGGTATAGACATTTAAGGTCGAGCCAAAGCTGACGCTTTTAAATTCGTCAATAGCGAACAGCGGTGGACCAGTTGATCACGCGAACGCGACGGGCTTGCAAATGGAGTAAAGAGCGCATGGGGGACATTGTCACGAGTTTAGTATGCAAAACGTTCTTTGTTATTTCTCAATGATCTCGAGCTCGATAGTAATTATTGCTGTCGCATTTCTAGGTTGTGTGCGGTGGTGTGGCGTCGAATGAGTACCTTCGCAGCCGCATGGAGACAGCAGCAAGGGAAGAAGGGATCGTGACCATTTTCCCACCAGCAAAGTACTGCACTGACAATGCCGTCATGGTCGCGTGGGCAGGGCTCGAAAGATATGGTAAGGGCATTCGCAATGACCCCGAACTTGCACGCTATCAGCCTCGCTGGCCACTCGAAACCTTACGACCAATCTAAGCGATCTTGGGTCCACGACATAAATTGAAAGACGAAGCTACCAATGAATAGAGTTTGCTTTTCGCTCTGAAGCTTGATGTCATTGTGGTCACAACTCCGATGCAAAAGTTCTTGTACGATTTGATTGCAACTTTGGATTTTGCAGCGCAGTATGTAATTTCATTAAGAATTTTAAGCTCCACTGACAAGTTGTAAGCAGCAAATTGAATTGGCTTAGTAAGCTGTATAATGGTCTGCTTAATAATGTAAAATATTAAATTTTCTTTTGCCGCCGTTGATTGTAAGTAGACTTTCGTTTTTGAGTCTTTAAGTGGAATCGATTTTGCCAACTGTCTTCAGCGCTTTGACCTTTCCCTAATTATCCAGTAGTTGCTCGAGCTGATCCAGCAACTTAATCTGAACTACACTTTTTTTAACCTTCTCAAGCACTTTCTGTACACACAAAGGTTTGCTATTGATTTTTATTGTGCTAGCGTTGCTCTGCTGCTGCGAGTCGCACTCAGCTCTATCGTTGGCATTTCCGCTACGTGCTACTTATTAACTTCGGAATTAAATGCAACCAGTTTGCAGCCATATAGTAGCACCCTCACAATAATCTCTCCGGATTACATTTCGGTAACCTCGCTCAGTAGTAGCCATTATCAATAATGCTGAAGTAGGATCAGATTGCATTTGTCACATAAAGGCACTTACACCTTCTTAGACAATGGGTTGGGCCTGTTTGCAGTCACAATGCGGTAATTAACTCTCACAATCTGGGCAGAAAGCATTCGTACGGACTTCAGCTCCAGCAACTCACGTCCTTTAACCCAATCAAGGAGCAGGGCGATCGTCGACTTTTCTACGCGAAGACGGCCAAACAAAATCGCACGAGGATACGACGCGACATGAAGCAACTAATGACGCGATCCGTTCGAGAACAGGACGAAGAGGAAGCCCATAAAGTCCACGAAATAACTGAAAGCTCCTCCGATGAAAGCGATCAAAAAATGTCTCAAACACTCTCAAGCTCGTCGTCAAAGGAATTAGAGAGGGATACTATTCTAGCCAAGACAGCGCCCTTGACCATTGAAGACGAGGGAGAAAATTTGCTTGAGACACAAATATTACAGAAAATGAGGGCGGGCGGTCGTGACGTGGTTTATAATACAAAATATGTTGCTGATATGCAATTCTTATTCACGAACACAAGCTTAAGAAGGAATCTCCTGCCAGGGTGCTACGTTCCGACCCATTTTGCATTCCCAGAGTCACAGATAATGTCACGAACTATCGACCCCACCTTAATCCGACGAGTGTTTTTTGGGGGGAAGCTCAACTACTACCGCGAAAATTACGACTTGATCTAACCGAAAGACTCCCGGTTAATGCAGTGTCGAAAAAAGTAATCAGGAAGCGAATGCGGAGGACGAATGGATCTATTCATGTGGCCTCGACCTCGTCCTTAAACTTAACGAAGCAATTTCAAAGCAAAACAAGTACATTCATGGGAACGATGCCGCGTCAAGTGAATTTTGCCGAAAGCCCCGTTTCGGAAAAGCTGTTTCAAAATCACGGATTGTTTTGCCCGTCACCACTCAAGTCGCGGGTCTTAACGTTATACAGTGCGAATCAATGGTCGACGGAATTGTTGGTTAGCAGCAAAGTGAAAAATTATTGACATCAAGCAGCAAAGAGGAGTCTCAAGAGCTGTTGACTGTCTCATGTGAAGCAGAGTGTTGTCCATCAATAATTTCTGGTCTTTTCTTGGGCGAACTACCGCAATCGTCAAGAAAACATAAATTAGTCGCTACAAATGGTCCTGTTGCGGTACCAGTCAGCACTGGGCTACGATCTGAAAATGCCACAGAATTCGCTATAGCCAACTCGCAAGATGTTACGGCATCGACAGGCAATCTAATTGAGCCACATGAACCGCTGGAGTCTTCCGCTGCTATGTTGACAAATTACTTGCCACTTCGAAGTACATCTACAGTAGGCGATGGTCATTCTCGGGAGATACAGCATCAAATAGAACAAGACATTCATGATACAGGAAGCTACGATCCCGCCGGTCTTTTAATGAGCCATGTGACCCTTCCTCCTATCACATCTCCCCGTGCGTTTGAGCTTTTTCAAGTGCCGACTGAATTCCAAGCGAGGGATCTATATACTGGTCTATCAATCGAGAATGCGGAGCCACTGATGACAAACATGTTTAAGCAGACATTCACTTCTGCGCTGGGATCGTATGCTTTCTATACTCCAAGAAACGGTGCAGCGGGAATGGACTTGGGGCATATAACGCCACGAAATAATGTAGAACGGCTGCGCGAGGGATTCTTTCATTTCGAACTAAAAAAGTCTCGACCATAGAATGTGTTTCGACCTTGCTCAACAGCACGATGTACTCGAGGTGGCCGTGGTAAATCTCGATTGTGCCAGAAACATGGAGGCGGCAAGCGCTGTGGTGCTGTCAATTGTCCGAAAGGGGCGCAAGGCAGCAGTAGCATGTGCCTCTTTCACGGGGGTGGTTATCGTTGCACGATGGAAGGGTATAATACTGGTGCCCGAGGTACCTCTGGTCTCTGTGCCAAACATGGAGGCTACAAGAAAGGCACGACATTATTAAAGCGTCGCACAGTCGCCAATAGACGACAACAAAGCGAGCAACAGCAAACGAATCACAGCTACCAGTAAATGTCAAGTCGACATGACTTAGCAATGAAATTTGAATTGAAAAGCCAAGCAAGAAGATTATCATTGCCACTGCGATTTGTCCGATTCGCGTCGCTAGATCAAAATGCAACGGATTTACAACTCTTTAAATTTGTTGGTTGAATCAACTCCCTTTTTGGCAATGCCAGGCTCCATGGCCGAATGCCAACCGTCTGTACAATTCGATAATCGCTTCCTGATAAAAAATCCCACGCAGTTTGCATTGGACAAACGACATCGTATCTACCGCCATCAACAAGTCATTAAAAGACTTTAGACAGCCATATTTATATAAAGTTCGTTGCATACCTTCCCTGAACAATAACCGTCGAAATGTGACGAATCCTGATTATATTTTGATTCAGAAAATTGTCCGTAGGAAAAAAAACTTTTTGAACGAAATACTGATTTTCAACGTTTCCGCAATGCGTTCGTCCCCCATCGACCATTCTGCCGCATTCGGTTTTAGAAAATAGAGAAAAAAAATAATTAGTACAGCAAAATCGCGTAAACTGAAAAGAAAAGCTCACTGGAGGAATCAGATTACCCGTGGGTTTTTCCCTTGTTGTCCATGCCAGCGCCGCTGGGATCCGAACTTTCGGATCGGTACTCGTTAAATGCTTGTGATAATCCATTAAAAATCATTTTGTTTGGGATTGCGTCTCGAAAGACCTGAAGTTGTGTAATATAAATGGTAATTGTTAAAAAAAATCAGCCTCATTTTTATCATCAATATCTTTCGAATGAATAAGATAGCTTGTTGCATAATCACTATCACCTATAAGAGTAATAACAAAGAATGAAACTTCATCGTTAATATTGTCAATATCATTACACATGGTACTATTGTTGTAATAACTTGACAGCTCTGTTCATTGGTTGATTGAAGTCAACACATCAGCTGCGCCAATCACTGCTAGACGCACGAGTGAGCGGTGACTTTACATAATTTTATATTGATGTACTAAGGAATATAAAATGGTTAATACGGAGGAGCTTATATATGCTACATATATTCTACTTTCCTTTAAACAAAGCAATTCTTAGTTTAGACCCGTTGCTAAGCAAATATTTAGCAACATAAAAAAAAATTCTTGCTTGTCGTATATGTAAGATTTCAAGGGTAAAGTTGCCAGCACTGTTATTTGTTTGGATCAGCTAGTACTCAAGTAGAACAAGCGGAGGGGTGTCCCGTTACACCTGTTAGCACTTTGTGATCCGTCCGACGACCACGCTCATCCCATCCAACTTGACTTTTTGAATGAAGAAACAGGAGCTACCAGACTATGCGTGACAAATTCACTCATTTCAGTAACATCGATGGAAAGCGGTTGAGCGAATGAGTTCGACCGTAGGCGGGCCAGCCGTCAGTGAAGGTTGTTCGCATTAAAAAAATATATGATTAACATACGGCTAAAGCCGAGTTCATCCAACAAGAACTTCACGCGGCCCGGGAAACAAAAACCTTGCTTCACCGCAAGACTGTCAACAGTTGAGCTGTTGAGAACACTTCTTGCTTTACAGTTGTGTGGAGACAGCAGCCTTCACTTGCTGCTAGCGGTCCGACGCTTCCGCGTCGACTTGAAAGCTAAAGCTAGAAATCTCAATAATTTAGGCAATTGAGGCGACACCCTTTTAATATGGCTCGACGAATTAGACGACGCGATTGAAGCAATGATAAGAAAAAATGGATCATCAGCCTTAGTGCGGCTTAGATCCATGGTTGCACGGGCAACCAAAGCACTTGAGTGCTGGCTAGGCCAAGTCTTGTACTGTGGCCAGTACACCGCACGTAACTGGCCTTAAGCTTGCGAAACCAAAGCAAGATTTTCAATCCAAAGGAGCATCGGCCACATTCGGAGAGTATCTTATAGATCATATGTTGCGGAGGCGACGGGGCCTGATGGACGCGTAACGTGATGCGACGGAAGTGAAATCTGGCATGTCCAACTTAGCCGGGCGTGTAAAACCTTGGGCTTTAGGGCTCAAGGTTCATGACCCATTGGTTTTTGGGTCGTAAAAGATATAAAAGACCCAGCTCAGACAAACGTTTGAGCCGCCATGTGCCGAATTCATGGCTCGAGCACAGCTCCTAAATTTGTCGCAGGGTAAACGTGGCACTTGCATTAAACTTTGTGAGATGTATCGTAAGAGAACCAAAAGATGAACAAACACAGGTTGTTATGTTCATAAAGGGTCTTGCAAATGGTCCCGTCAAGAACCACTCGTTTCTGCCTCCAATTAGAGACGCTACTTAAGCGATCTCTATAGCGGAACAAGAGGACTTCAGCCTAAAACAGGCTTTCTTACACTTGGGTTCCTAGCGCCCGTCTAGACAACAAGAAGTCATAGGTCCAGAACCAATGAACCCCTGTTATGTTGAGTGCGAGAAATCTCGCTCGTAAAGTTACAAACAATTTCAAAGATGAAATCGCTGTCAAGAGACAGGGTATTAAGCCTATGAATGTTCTGCCCCAAGCCCAGTGCCAAGAAATACTGAGCAAATTGATTGACCTCCCGCTTACAATAACGGAGGTCGCGGATTCAACGCTGTTGCAAATCGCAGCGACGAGGCGGCTCGTCAAAAACGGTCAGGATCAGTAGGTGCGGAGTGCGCTAATGATCCAGCAACGTCAAAACAAATTGCACGTCTTTTTACTAAAGTCGCTCCTCACACACAAACATTTTGTGTAACTGACCTGGTGATAATACTAACCTCATCACCTTGCAAGCTAAAGTTACAAATGGCTTGTCACTTCGTTCCCTTGTGGCTTGTGGAGTGTCGAATAAGTTCATGTGGCGCCAATCGCTAGAATATTGTAGATTCAAATAGGTTCATCTGTAACAATTAAAAAGCGTGTAGTTGACATTCAATTCACGATCGAATAATAAAACGTTGCAGCAATATTTTTATTCCACTAGATTTGGGTGACAATGTGATGTCATCCTTGAATTACCATAGCTCAGAAAGTACGAGTCTTGCATACATTAGCAGCAGCAGTCCGTCACGACGCATGTCTCTGTTCATCAGATGGACATCTCATGAACGTCTCGGAGCATCTACAAGTGTGTTAATAAACTACGAAAGAATGCGAAGGCCTAACTTGTAGTTCGGTCGTCAGTACGACTGCACAAGACCTCAGTGTGACAACCCGTCACGTTGTGATGTTAGATACCCACGGCTGTACACAGACACAAGTAGCATCGAAGTTCGACCACTCGTTTAAGTTCACGTGGTACGAACCAAGGACGCTTGCAACAAAATTAACATCCAAGAAAAGCTGAAAAGCCTGCCTAAAGATACAGTGCGAAAGTACCTTGATCGACTGGAGAGTCGATTGTAGAGGATTCGTCTATGGTTGCGCAGCCACAGCTCGAGGAAGTTAAGTAGATTACTCCCCAAATAGAATTTGAGCGAACAAATTTGCAAGAATCTGCGGGAATAAGTCGTTATGATTCGAATAGAATAAGTTACAGGGTAACTTTGGAAAAAGTTTCAAGAAAGGAATTGAGACATTGAATGTCTTAATGAACAAAAGACTTTGTGTAAGAGCTTATACGCTTGATTTGATAGCGCCTCTGAAGTTAAATTCGGAGATAACTCAATTGCCAGCGCTTGAACGAAACAGTTCTTACGTGATCTGCGTAGTGGCAAAGTCAAGCAGATCTGCATAATTGTCACAGATGACAAGTACGTGGCCAATATTCGGCCGGCAATGGTATTTCCTGAGAACGAACGGGTTGTGAGCAGCTCATCGATGGACAAAAGTATCATCGATGTGAAGACTCGGATGGAACGTTTAAGGCCCAGACGTGGGCGTCTTTTAATACAAATCCTCTTTATAAGGATTTGTTCAAATTAAGGATGTATTCCCTGAATCCGTTCCGTGCGAGTTGCCTGTGGATAAAAGCACTCGACACGAAATTGACCTGATTTCAGGCTCGAAATACTGTGTCATGAAGCAGTGACCATTGCCTCGTGAACAATTATTCGTGAGCGACAATTTCTTTGCCGATCGCTTGGCAGCGGTCCATGTGCGGGAATCAACCTCGCTACATAGCTCTCCGACTTTCTGTTTGGGTCATGCTACAGGAGAAGGGTGGATAGTGGTTACATGCTGCAACGGTACCGACTCCAATGCCGATACCGAGAAAACGTAATCATTGATGATACGTCAAATCCTACCATAATTTCGTCCGTGCATCTCTCAATTAGATCCTGATGCGTGAGCAGGTGTTCCATCACGACAATGAACCTCCCAAGCGGTATGCTTTGTGAGTGGCTAGCAATACACTTAGGCTATGTAATGCCCCTGTTACATTCTACAGATGTTTTATGAATCTGTTGCGATCGGTGTGAGATTTCGCACCGCGTTATTACTATGACGTCTTCATTTATAGCAGAGTTATGAGCGGAAAGTCGGATGGGGAAGTACGTTCGAAAGGTCATTAATTTATGCACAAGCATAAGTTGTGTGCAAATTTCAATTGGTGTATATTCACTGCAAGCGAAATACCACTTCTTGGGTGAGTAAATCGGTCTACACCTTGATCCTAAAAAGACGAAGGCGATCACCAACTAGCCTGTGCCGGTCGATGTAAAGGGACTTCGAACGTTCCTCGGCTTAGCGACGTACTTACATAGATACTCGCGCAACTATGCCGGAATGGAGGTACATATGTCTTGTTTACTAAAGAAAAATGTAAAATGGTCATGGATGGCTGATTGTCAGCGTTTCATTGAAGGTATCAAGCTGGAATGGCGGAATTTAATTAGTGCAGAGCAAGACAGACCATTTTGTTGAGTCTGTGACGCCAGCAATTTTGTAATGGGCTGGGTGTGCAATATAACACAGACTTTGAAAAGTGCGTCGTCTGCTATTAGTTTCGTTAACTTCACCTGCCAAAGACGAACATTGTGTAGCTTTGATATGAGCTTTCGGGAGCATTTAGCTTAAAGACTCGAACATTAAATTGTCGGCACGATTAAATGCTGGGTTACATCGATATCATATCGATAATGGCATTTTGTGCTATTGCACAGATGCAGCGAATCCTTCCCGCATCGTAGTTTCTCATGATAAAACTTGAAGTATCGAATCATATATGAGGCACATGATGCTAACTTTTAGCGGTCAACGCGGTCGACGGCTCCATGAGCCAGAGTTATTCGCGGCCTAAACTCTACAAGTGAATGAGAATTAATGCGAAACTTGCCAATGGGTTGAGCCCTCGGCTCACGCAACTGCGCCACTTACAAGTGTGAATTTTTTCGTGTTTGACCTCGCGGATAATTCGAAGGCAACACGAATCTGTGGTCTTTTTTGTAGAATTGAGCAACATGGCTTACTTAGCGGCTGTGCCGGGTACCATTGGTTGCAAAAGGTACAACCAAGCGGTTTGTCGATGACGTATTTCGACGACACGGCTTGCCAGTGGAAATTGACGCTGATAAAGACCCTCATATCACGGGTACGGTACAAAAGTCGATTTTCCGACTGCTTGTCAGCGGTTTGGACACGTCCACAGTGAAATGAGACCATTGGATAAAGTGTCATCCTCTTCTTCTTTAGTTTCCTTGACCGTAAGGTCTATCCGTGATGAGAAAGAGCTAAAAATTTCTTTGCATACCGATGACCAGACTATGCGAGTCAATTGCGTCATTAAAGACGTTCTTCGCAGTATATGTGCTCAGACTCCAAAGCGCGGGACCACAATGATTCCAGTTGTTGAATTTGCGTTGAATAACGCAGTGAATGCCTTGACAAGCTATACTTTGCTCTATGTAAACGGCGACACCCTCGCGTTTCGTTCAAGCTTTACGCTACCATTGGGGCTCAGGGTATGGTAGGGAAAAATAGCCGATCCGCTTGCTGATATCTGACCTATTACTGTTAAGAAACAGGTTCGCGAGCTTTTCGCATCGCCATGAAATATCTCACGACATGTGCATTATAAAATAGTAGATAGCTAACAAAACATACAAGCGGATGCTGAAGACAGAAGCTTTATTGATTCTTATGCGGTCGATAGTCGAGTATTGCTAAAGTCTAGAGTTACCTACAAACGTAGTATCTGCGGTCTTTAAGACTAATTTGCGTCCGCGCTTTATTAGACCATTTACGGTATGGGTCAAGAAGGGCCTGGCTTTTACATTAAACCTTCCACGCAACTGCGCACACACCCAGTGTTCTACGTTGGCTTTCTCAAGCAAACTCGGGGTCCTTTCCATGACGAACTGCTGCATCGCAGATTAACCATGATGTCCAGCTAACCCTCTTAAAGAAGTTTCCAACGCTAAGAATCCCCCGTTGTAAAATTCTTACCGGTACAACGTCCCTTCGACAATATCGCCCTAACGCCGTTGACGCTTCCCACCAACAGAAGTATTAATAGAAAAATTGTAGAATGTAATGTCGCTTGGATCCGAGGTCGTATGCAAAATTGAAGCTCTAGAGTGCTGAGTAAGCATAGCCTCGTGCAACGGCCGATACGCCGAACATTGTTGGCCTTTAAATATGCGAGATCAAATAAAAAAAGTTCGGGACGTATGTCGGACGCATTGGCAGTTACTTTAAGAGACCAAATATTCTGAAATCGACGGGCCGGACGGACCCATTGTTTGAACAGATCTTTGATCTTGTTTCCGAATCTTTTGAATGTGAAGTGATCAGATATCCTGTTTTAAAATTTCGTGCTTTATTACGCAGATGCGTAGATACCGACGGGACGTCAATATCAGCGAAGTAAGGTATCGCTCTCGGAGAGCATCGCATGCACCGAGCTTCTCCGGCATCCTCGATTTAGAGTGTCCCGTAACATAAACGTTATCACCTAGAAGAGGCATAGAGGAGGAAAATAAGATTAATCTCTGTTTTTCGCATTTTAAATAGTACCATACACGGTAATATTTGTTGCGGCAATGCGACATTTCTGTTCATCGGTAAAATTGATATTAAATTTACCCCTTAAATTGCTGCTAGACGTGCGAGTGGGCGCTGAGCAATAAGTGGCGATACAAACTTAAGAATATTTAAAGTCAATTAAACAAGATAGCAGTGAGAAGATAGTTAATTATAAGAAATACAATGTTACTTCTTCCCTTAACTAAGTCTACCTAAGCCTTAACCTTTATTTGCTTTAACTCGTAGCAACTCCTTACCATTCCTCTGCACGACATATTCGTGAAGTATTCAGAGGCCCTCTTACCTTTACTTTTATCATTGTAGGATAGCTAATACGCAGTTCTAGCGAAAGGTACTCCCTACGCCTGGTAACACTTTATGGTCCGTTAAACGACCACAGACGTACCATCTAACATTGACATGTTGTATGTAGAAGGGAGCTTTTAGGCCTCGCGAGAAAGCTTCCACGTTTTGCGTGAGGGGCTCAATCCTTTAAGTTACCTTACATAAGCTCTGGTCAAACGAATGAGCTCGAGCATAGGTGGGCCAGCCGTCATCGCAATGTTGTTCCCCTTCAAAAGTATGATCAACATGCGGTTACCGCCAAGTTAAAATAAGTTGCTCTCGATACGGGTCGAAAATAGGTGACCTCACCTCACGAGCAAGGCTTTAAACAGATGAACTGTTGAACAGCAGCATATACATGCTGCTTGCGAGTTGACGCGCATGCATCGACCCAAAAGCTAGATGATTGACATCTCCTAGATCAAGGCAATTATTTTTAAGATGGCTCGTCGAATTAGACGATGCCATTGAAGGTCGCCGCATCGATGGCGATGCGACGAAAGTGAATCTGGGCAAATCCAACTTGAGATTACGTGCTAAATCTTACGGCTTCGGCTTAAGCATCAAAACCCATATGTGTAAGACACGGCTCAAACAAACGTTTGAGCCGTCACGGTCGGAATTCCAAGCGCGAGTAGAGCTTTTTTAAGCAGAGCAAGCGTAGTATGCACGCTCACGCCCAACATACACAATATGCAATGGGGTTTACACGTATTAATCACTTAGGTGGCGATTAGAATATAAACATAGTTGGATTTTTCTGATTAAAAGCAGCTGGTCGGTTTGCCGCCATCGTCGTCTGCGTTGGCTATTACTTCTACGAGGCTTACTATATGACCCTTGCACCACGGTGATTGGTATTGCTTCATGGTACAGGAGTGAGAGGCTCTCGCTCGCATGGCCAATTGTTCCAGCTTGGCTAAGCTCACCGCTGTAACTTAAGTGCTCAGCCCGACTCCTGAGACAGTTCAGCGCACGCTCGCGGCACAGTAAATCGACTTCGAGCTCTTGGGACTGGCCGCTCTGTGGCTGCAAGGCACAACTGTCTTGCTGACGAATAAGACCGTTTTTCCTCAAACCCGCCAGCTGTAGCAAGGAGAGCAATACTCATCGATAAGCGCTCAATCGGTGGGTCTGTGTGTAGTCGGCATATCTATCCAAGCGCGCCAGCTATCCACTGAGATGGCGCGAACGCACTTCACCATAGCGAAGCTCACTGGTCCGGCAGAAGAGTGGGCTTTCGACCGCCTAGTTGCCAAACCCGACTGCTTGCTGACCACAAAATACCTTAGGTAGACTTGCGGCTGGGGTTCGAGCCGCCGGAAGATGAAGTGCAACACTGATCGGCCTTCCTCGCGATGAAGTGAGGCCTAACACATTGTTGTGAATGGGTGGTGCCGAGATTTTTTCTACCTGGCATCAATCATGAAAATTATTTTGGTACCAGCATTGACAACAAAATGTGTAAGGCCTCGAAAGGTCAATCTGGTTTACCTTCCTTGATCCAGTGCGAACATCACTGTGCCTAATCAATAACAGATAGTCGCTCGCCCTTCGCGACTGTAATCGACAGGGATCACCCCACGTGAGGCATGGAAGTCCTGTCTCACGTGACAACCGATGCAATTTATACCTTGCACCGTAAGTGCACGAAGTCGTTCTTGTCACTAGTCATGTCAGACGAAGCGTCACCCCTATCTATGAGCGATAATAATCGCGTCACTTCTGCTAAAAATAGAAAATCATCTCCACCACCTCTGCGTTATTAAGAGTCTGTTCTTTTGCGCCCTTGCTTTACACACATGTTTAGCACTTTCCACAAGAATTACTAAAGTATTCTGACAACTTTGAAAACGTGTACAGTTCGGGTGCTCCATGCTCCGCGACCGCTGGATTGATTTGCTGATTGCCTCGACGGCAACGACCTCTGTGGATTTTCCTTTCATGTCAACTATTACGGCATTCGTTTTGATGATTATGTCCTGACGTCTAAATGCCGTTTCTACTTTGTATTTCTTCAGCAATTTGTTGAATTCTCGGCGCAAAATGTCCGTCGCTTCAAGTAGCGATACGTTGCCATGAGTTTCGATGATCTTTGTAGGCGGGCACGTCGTAATGCGGCCACGCTCTACTTAGACACACACCCTAGCACAGCGAGGAAGAGGTTTAACCTGCTTCTCTTGCGTGTAGTGGGGTAGTTGTGGTGGGCGCGTAAGCGACCTCACCCAACAGACTAAGTACTCTGGTTAAGTGTCGTCACGGGAGCGGTAATCCGTCTCCTCGTGCGCAGTTTTCAGACTGATTTATATTTAAAAAAATTAAACATAAATACCTATTTTTACCAATTAAAATGTCATCTCTATAGATAACACGTAATATGTATTGCGAGCGTATCTTTCCAGATATCTCGCGTAACGGATGACGCTAGCCGTCATCACGAATGACGCTGGGCGTCATCCCTCCTAATGTGAATGCACCCATGTGCATCACATACACAAGGGTTGGTCACAAATGTGCACCACACCCGAGTGCTGGGTCTAATTACTATTATTTAGTAATTGACCATCCCCTTAAGTACACCAAGTGTACTTAACGGGGACTGTGTAACATTAGGGCAACTTTAGCCCGTTACACCATCCCCC
>NC_090610.1:4059989-4077441 GCF_004359215.1 Bremia lactucae | reverse complement strand
CATCACAAGCCACTCCCAAAGCACATTGATTGGGGTGCTTACTGCCGTTTTGGCTACATCGGACTCTCTCATGAGTACCGAATAGTAGCCATCCTTTAAATCCAACGCGGAAAAGATAGTTGACTTTCCTATGGAGTTCAACAAAACATCTTTTGCGGGATTGGCGTTTGCGCCGGTATGGTCGCCGTGTTCGGCTTATTGTAGCATGAACCACGCGCCATCCACCTGTGGCTTTACGAAGACAAAAGGTTGGGCTGCAGTGAGGCGATTTGCTCTCACACACATGTCCCGCCTCGGCTCGCTTGTCAAAGAACTCATCGATATAATCGACTTGTTCTTTCGGCAACGGCCATTGCCTGGTCGTACAATACTTGGTGCCAGGTTCGAGGTCTATATTGCATCCGATGCCCCTATCTGCTGGTAGGCGGCTCGGCACTTATTCTGGGAACACATCACGATGTTTCCACAGAACCTCAAAGAACGGACTGTTTCTCAAAGCATCATAGCCATGAGCAGCGTACCGCTTCTTTTTGCCCGTTTCTAGAACGCTCTCGTCCATTGTGGACGACGAGCAGCAGTCCACCAAGTTCTCTCCTGGAACTGGTGCGACTATTTCCGTGGATCTTTCCTTCCTTTAATTCGGCAAGGATAGATCCCACGACATCTTCGGTAGATTTACTATCTCCTCGGCAGATTCAAAGACTTGTAGGAGCATTACAACTGAGTATGCCTCCGCAATTTTGTCTTTGACGGCCTCGAACACCTCGTTCGAAGACCCGTCCTCTTTACTAGGGACTGATCTAAGGTCACTCGTTTTGACGTGTCTTTGATAGTCCCTATATGTCGGGAACTAGCTCTTCAAATCACCACGACCTTTGCCTGAGTAGTGGATGCCGTCGCTCTCCTGGCTAACGTAGCCGTTCCAATCGCACCAGGCTATAGACACTGTGCCTGTTTATGCGACGCATGACTTTCTGTCAGCTCGCCGTCTACTGCCACAGGCTCTCGGCTCCCCTCTGTGCAGGACATTTGGAAGCATGACTACTTGTAATCGTCTTTTTCTCTACCCCAGTCTCCTCGAGCTGGGTATGAATTGGTGACGTTTGACATCCCGTCAACGCATGTGTTCAACACGACATCGATTGCAAACGCCTCTCGTAGGAGCACATCCTTTCCGGTGTCCTGCGTAGGTTCGCTAGTGTGCGTATACGCCAGTGTATCGATGGTTGATGTTTTCCCAATAATGACATGCCTAGGATGAGGTCATACGGACTCTCCATACCTAGCACTACGAACTTCTCTTTACAAGAGAAGTAACTAAAGCGAAAGACAAGTTCTTAACGAGCGCGCAGTTCGCTAAACGAACCGGCGCCTCTTCTTGCTTGCCATCCTGGCAAAGCAACTCAAACATCGCCGGTCTCTTTCTTAGAGCCGCGAGTTTCACAAAATTTTGTGCTGCACCCGAATCCACTACGATGGTCATCACGTGGTCATAGCCTCTTACATGAGCGCTATAGACCAGCAGGGTTGAGGTCCGAAATTTCGAAACCTCAGGGACTATGCTACCCATTTGTTCCACAACTCTGAACTTAGGGGTAGCTTCAGAGTCCGCGTCAGTAACACGAAGCAACGTGAAACGTGAAACGACGTCGAATCTTTTAGCGTGTTCTTGAAATGGGCTCAGCAGAAAATATCCGGGCGCAAGTCGGCGGTCTTGCAGATTTTTTTTCTGGAATTTCCGAGACCCTGCTTTTGTTTTACGACTACGACGCTATTTTTTACGGGTAGGAAGAAATACACGGTTATTCGAAGCCGTGGTCCATGAATTCACCATGTCATTGATCCAATTGACGCTTTAAAAATGCAATAAGATTAATAGCAACAAGGACAATTTCAAACTCTTACTAGAAGCAATGACAGCAAGTTGTCCAAGACAGGAGCCTCGCGAAAAGAAATTATGCCGTTGAGTTGGCGACGACATCTAATGCGTGTTAAACCACTCGACTTTAGATCAAGTGGGCGTGACGAGAGGCCTCGAGACAGTCTTGACGATTAAAGAACCACAGAGATCGTCGACGGACCGGGAAGCTGTCAAATAAGGTGTTCATATTCAAGTTTATGAAGGCATAGAGCCGATTATTGACGATGAACAGGTCATGAGCACGAAGACGTTTTTATGGGTTTTAAGGAATTCTATATTACGCCATCGCGATTGATTTTTTTTTATAAGCCATCGCGATTGATCCCGCGGATACTGAGCCGTGTTATCCCCCGTGTCCAGTCGGGAACGATGTGCGATCTTCAACCGAGTGTTCGAAGCGATCGGGGTCCGCTAACGTACGACGTGATCATTCGTTCCTCTGAGTGAGGTACCAAGGTTTCTATTCAAACATCGAACGGTCGCTCTTTATTGGTCCTAACGAGTTCGATGGAATAAGCATACAAATTGTTACGGAAAGCGACAAAGTGTACATTAAAGAGGCCCGACCTGGTAAAAGGGAAAATCGTGGAAATGTACGCAAGTCTGTTCTGTCGAGAAATGCGACGCTTTTTCGAGAAACGAGCAAGAATCTTGGGTTTGGCATTGGCCTGGTATCTCGAGAACCGTGTAATATACACACAACTAAGGCGCGACGACCATTCAGGAAGGCATTGCTTTTGTGTCGCGTTCAAGTTCCATAAGAATCGTATTCCCGGGTCCCAGCGCAAGAAGAAGAAACTCGATAACTGCGCTGTATTTCTCGCTGACCCGGTCGTCGGTTAGCGAATGAAATCAAGAGGTTTACGAAGCTTTCAAAGCGTGGGAAAAAGTGGTATTATATTGAAGACGATACGGACGTGAAAGCTAGAAACACGTCAGAGACGATTAAAAGAGTAATGGGAGGGTGGATACGTCGTTATTGGGTACGCAAAAGTGAGGGGGTGCTGCAATGACGGCTCGGGATCAGCAGCGGTTTTGAAGGCAAAGAAACGGACTAGGATAGTAAGGATCGTCATCAAGCCGAGCTCATACGAAGAAAATGTGAACAAGCCATGCATCGTTTAAAGGAACAGAAGACCACGACTTGTCGGATGATAGCAAGAAAGAAAAGTGCATTTAGGATTAGGCGTAAATGCATATTCAATAGTACCCGTCCGAGATACGCGAGCGTCAAGTGGTGGTCGACATGCGTGCTGAGGCAGCAATCTTCTGATCAATGGCGTTCCTGTGCCATTTCACATTTCAACGATCAAGAATGTGAGGGTATTCAGGGGTTTGTAATACCAAGCGGCAACTAGTGCCCGAGAGTATATACCTTAGAAAGGATTCTTTCTCTCACAAATCAATGCGCAAGCCTTAGGAAGGCATAGACGCTTTGAGACAAAAGAGAAACTGCACCTTTTTAATTATTAAAATATAAAGCCTTACCTTAGCTATATTAAAAAGATTTCGGCCGTTAGATTTATTTCTGGCGGCTACCGCATATGTTACCCATAATAAATGGGATTTTAGTGATTAACTGTTCTAAATAAAATAAATGGGTATGTACCCATAAAGTAAATGTACCACAACAACGGTTCACCAACCGAAGTATGCCCCATTACACCCTTTCCCATCAGACTGTTGACACCTAGTGACCATATTCGCTTCATTTACTCTTTGAGGATTAATTATAAACAGCTAATCGTTTGGTTGTGTTTTGCATTCCTTTGTCTGATGACAACTGAGGGTGAGTCACAGACTCTTAGCACCTTCCTCGACGATAAGGAGATGATGGTCTATGAAATCTACACTCCATCGGAGGATGGGGAGAAGGGGCGTCGCTCCTACACGTCTCCTCGTGTGGACAAATCTCGGGGGGGGGGGCAAGCCCATTCACAGAACGTGGTGTCGCAGATGTGTAAGCTACATTGCGCACGACATCGGACCCTGAGTACAACATAATTACGAACCCAAATATGAAGATCAAGAGCATGCAATCCTCATGGAGGAACAAGCTCGTCAAGCTGCAGACCTTGCGAAAGCAAAAGCTCACAGCGAATATCGACTCATGTGGAAGAGCTCCTCAAAAGGGTTACCGGTCGCAGCTTGACCATCTGGACCTCCGGATCTAAGGCTAGGACGCCGGAGGAGTTCGCTGCTCGTGACGCTTTTTATGGGTGATACCTTACGCCCAACGTAATGACGCGTGGTCAGTATTTAAGTGTTTGCGTGATCACGCCGTAGGTCTTCGGTGACCTCAAAGAGGGAAATTCCGATCGTTCTGCTTACAAACGAATTAAAAAGCAAAAACGGCGCTTCATTTGAGAAGTGGGTCCATCGGGCCCGCCGCCTCCGCAACATCTGGTCGATAAGAGACTGTGGGTGTGGCTGATGTTCGTTTGGAACGGAAGCTCCGCTTCGATTTCACAAAGCATAACGCCTACGGCTAGTTACGTTCGGGCTTTCTGCCTCAAAACGAGGATAGGCCTAGCCAACACTTCAGTGCTTCAGTTGCCCGCGCAACCATAAATTGAAGCCGCACTGAGGCTTAGACCATCATTTCCCACCTCTATTGGTTGAAAGCGTCGTTTGACGCAAGTGGAGCCTGAGTGTGACGCTCAAAAACGTCAACGGCGTACGATTAATCTTGCCGAAAAGGTTAAAGCTCCCAAAAGATTTCCGGAGAGGGGCACCCAAGCCACTTTACCAGTAGTGCCTTGTGACGACGTTGCTTTAAAAGCTTCTCCACGTAAAAAAAATAAGTTTTCCTCGCTCATTCGGAACCCGGGATGTGGCCGAAATCTCGGTGGAAGCATTGATGCTCAAAAGAGCGAGGTGTAACTTCTTCGCGAGGGCTTTGCTCGGATTGAGGGCTCTTTTGACGCGGTCCAAAATTGTCTTTAATGTGGAAACGTCAACAACCTCGTTTGCAGGGCCAGCTGGACATCCTAATGAGAATGCAGCAATATGTGCCTGTCTCGGCGCAAGCGCCGTTAAGTCCACGTGAAAAGGATCCCGATATGGCTTAAGCAAGCCGACGTAGAACACTGAGTGCGTACGCAGCTTGTTAGGAAGATTTAGAGTGTAAGCTAGGCCTTTTTTGGTCCAAACTTACAAAGCGCGGGCGCAATCGGGTTTTAAAGACCGCAGAAACCAAATTTGTAGGTAGATTTTAGCGTTGAAAAAAACTCGGTCTCCGACCGCACAAGAATCAATACAACTACAACTTCTGCCGTCGGCATCAGTTTGTTCTTTCTGATTCCCTTGGTTATTCGCCATCGTGTCACACATGTCTAAAGACACTAAATCGCGTTGCGAGAAACTCGCATACTTGTTTCCGAACGGTAACAGGGCTGATATCAGCAAATTTATCGGCTAATTCTCTCCCACCAAGCCCTGAAACAAGAAGTGATATCGTTAACGGAAGGCGTGGGTGGGTGAGACGTTGACATAGAATGGAGTATAGCCTGTAGAGTCATATACAACGTTATTAACGCAAACTCCACTACCGGGAGCATTTATCTCCAGCGCTTTGGTACACTGCGCAGAACGACTTCGATGACGCAATTGACACGTTCAGTATGACCATCGGTCTACGGATGTTCCGCTGTGGACATCCAACCTGGTACCAAGCACTCGAGAATAATCGATTTCCATAATAAATTCGTGAAATGGGGTCTCGATTCGAGACAATTGCCACAGGCAAACCGTGTTATCGAAGCACGCTATCAATAAACAGCGTTACGGTGCCTTCACCATCAATGGCATCCGGCACAGGTGCTAAATGAGCCATCTTCTCAACCGGTCAACAAAGACTACGATGCCGGTGTTACAGACCGAATATTTTCGTAGACCAAACACAATCCAGCCTCGTGATTAGCACGCAAGAAATCTTCAATGACGTCACACGGTTTCTTTGGTAAAGGCCACTGTCGTGTGACACAGTATTTTGTTTTAGGAATCCAGTCAATTTCATGCCGGACACCTCTATCTGGAGGAAAAATCGATGGTGGATCGGTACACATCACATCTTAGAATTCCTTAACTAAGGATAAGAGTGGATCCGTGGAATTTTTAAGAATCGATGATCACTCCGCACTAAGTGCAACTTTTGTGTCCTCCAGAACGGCTTTGTCCAAAAGCGATATTGAGAATAACTCAATAGGTCGTCGAATGACTACCATCTCAGATAAGTCGCCAGCCTCGGTCGAACTCATCAATAGACATTTCGTCACGCTTGAAAGGATCATGTAACGAGGTGATTGCCTCAAGGCTAACTTCCCTCTCGATGTTATTGCTCACAGCTCACCCATTTAGAAGCGTATGCAACTGCTCGTTCGTAGCACTTTGTGAGATTATAGACGCTTCGTTCGCGTCTCTCCTATCCCGGAGTAGAGACAATACGCATCTGAGAGGCCGGCACATTCACATCCCCAAATTTTTCCAACTTCTATTGGTTCCGTATAAGAGCTGGCGTCCAATCCGACATTCGGCAGAAGGGATGTAACTCGACTTCCTTGTTCAGTATTCATTTACGTGGCACTTAACGCGCAGTAGAAGGGTTTGAACCGAAATGCTCTGACAACCTGCAAGTAGTATACTCAGTATGGTGCCACCTCGGCCGACCAACCTCGGTGGATTCAAACGTGCCACTTCACGTGTCTCACGGATATTAAACCCGTGATGACTCGGCCCTAGGCCTCAATGCTTTCAGCATTCAGTGAACCGTTATTGCAACGAGTCTCACTCGACGGAGTACGTGCCGTCCCACCCTCATTTTTTGAGTCGGGCTCAGGCTTAATGTTTTCAACATTGATCTTCATTAATTCATACATTCCAATGTCTAACACACTGACAGATTCGGTCAGTGTTTCGCGCCAATACGCGTTTTTGCCTAACAAAGGTGGGTTCATGACTTTCCAAAGCTTTGCTAAAACATTGCGCGTTGCGCCTAAGGTCTTCAACCTCGAATCGATCCAAGGCTCATGGCGTTCAAGCCATGACTTTCCAAAGCTTTGCTAAAAACATTGCGCGTTGCGCCTAAGGTCTTCAACCTCGAATCGATCCAAGGCTCATGGCGTTCAAGCCATTAGGCTCTAGGCTCGACAGAGCCTTAGTCTTCCCCAGTAGGGCGCTTGCTCCTGCTGGGTATCGACGTTTTCCCGCACCGGACGGGCCGGGCGTAGGTGGTTCGTGCTTCCGCACATATAACATCTACGGATGTTCTTATGCTGTTCCACAGCTTGAAGTGCCTCTTCTCCTTCCCCAACAAAGCTTAGATCAATGGGCTCCGGTCTATTCGACGGTACCCATGTGATCAAAGAGCTTGCACGGTAAAAGGGCGTGCTAACACGAGCGGACTTTAAATCGATTTCAGCGCTTAGCGCTATGGCAACTGCCTCTTCGAAAGTACAGAATGGTATCGGAATAATTCCGTCCGGGCAACGCCCTCATTAAGAATCTTCATAAAGACAGTTACTCTATTCCTTCTTGCACCGGGTCTTGATACATAGATGCAATGAGAGTTCTCAACTCCTGGTATAGTTTCCTTGTAACGGGCTTAAGCTGCCCTAATGTTACACAGTCCCCGTTAAGAACGCTTGGTGTACTTAAGGGGATGGGCAATTACTAAATCAAAGTAATTAGACCCAGCACTCCGGTGTGGTGTACATTTGTGACCAACCCTTGTGTATGTGATGCACATGGGTGCATTCACATTAGGAGGGATGACGCCCAGTCATCCATTACGCGACGTATTTAGAAAGATACGCTCGCAATACATATTAATTGTTATCTATAGAGATGACATTTTGATTGGTAAAAATAGGTGTTTATATTCAATACGATTAAATATAAATCAGTCTGAAAACTTTTATCTACTTGGTAAGAGCGCACGAGGAGTCGGATTACCGCTCCCGTGACGACACTTAACCAGAGTACTTAGTGCATTGGGTGAGGTCGATAACGCGCCCACCGCAACTACCTCACTGCACGCAAGAGAAGCTGGTTAAACCGCTTCCTCGCTGTGCTAGGGTGTGTGTGTAAGTAGAGCGTGGCCGCATTACGACGTGCCCGTCTACACCCCTATGGCTCGTTTACCCGCTACTCTGACGAGTCGCTATAAGCCGTGATCGCATACGAAAAGGATAATAAGGCGGTGCAAACATGCTAGTCATTTGCTGTTTCAGCGGATCCAATGTGGGAAAAGTGTCGTTTATAGACTTGCTGCACGTGAGTACCTATTTCAGGGATCTACCTCCGAGCTTGGAAATGGCCATGGCCACCTTTTGTCGTTCTATTTAAGAACAAGGCGGAGTCTATGAACATCTCCATTTCCTTGATCCAACAGGGAGATTTCCTACCTCTTTACTCTCAAATGTCTTAACACTGATAACGAGAGGGCGAGCCTTAGGCTCTGGCCCTGGACCTGTCTGATAAGAGAGGATTCGTATTGCATAAAGGCTTCAAAACTTGCATCCAGAGCCTCTGGTCCCTGTGACATGATAAAATTAATATCTTTCAGCCTAAGCAGGTTTTGAGCTTCTCAAACGCTGAGCGTTTCGCCCCTAGAAGTTCTGGAAAAATTCCATTTCAGCCGAGACTTAGTCTTATAAAGACTTAGGCGTAGATTTCCACGAGTGCTACCAGGCGTAACGGAGCTACCTTGCTCCTTACGTTAGATGAAGCCTTATAGACTCAAAGAGTCACTCAGCTCTTTAGAACTAATAGCTTCAACAACTCATTGAGTCGTACAAGCTTGTAAAGCTTAGTGAATCTTAGTTCAAGGGATTTAGGGGTTCGTAGAACCAAGTGGCAACTAGTGCCCGAGAGTATATACCTTAGAAAGGATTCTTTCCTTCACAGATCAATGCGCAAGCGTTAGGAATGCACTTGACGTTTTTAGATCAAAAGAAAACTGACCTTTATTTAAATAATTTAATCTAAGAAAAACTTATCTTACTAGCTAAATTAAAATAGATTTTGGCCGCCAGATTTATATCTGGCGAATTTCACATATGTTGGATTTATAATGATTAACTGTTTTAATTAGAATGAAAGGGTATTTTACTCATAAAGCAAATGTACCACAACAACGGTTCACCAACCGATGTGTGCCCTATACAGTGTATTAAAGCATTGGCCTTAAAGATAGAAATCTTTAATCTCGTTATTGATCCTCTTACAGGTATTGAATAATATTTATGAAATGGGACAACTTTGCGGCAACATTAACGTGAAGCTCGTAGTCATTTGGTAAAGTGCTGCTAAGTATAGTTGGAAGATTGATAAAGTATGTACGAATAGATATCCCGAAATGTTGCATACTTTCATCATCATTTTTGATATGGGCGATGACAACGGAAATTGTTTAAGATGGATCTAGGCTTCGTATTTGTATCAAATTTGACGGCGCCGTGCTATATCCTATTGCATTATAATTCCTCGGCAGAGATCGAAAAGGGCGGTGTCGGCATTTTGAGAGGCTCTTCCGGTGTGGAGCTCTGCTCGATGGCTTAGTCGTTAGAGATTTCCGCGGCACTTTCTCGAGTTACAGTTGGTTACCTATTCCTCACCCACCGTCAAAGGATATTATGTCCATAGTTTTAATTGTTGGGTAGCCCTCAGCTTGCTTTAGCGTACTTAATGAAATGATGAGAAAAATTCTGCTACTGCGGAGTCATACTTAACCATGATATCCGGTTACGTCGCGATTAAGCAACATCAAAAGTGGAGATGAAAACAAAACAGGTGCTACTTCACAGTTGTATTATAAAATTTTCAAAGCTGTTTGTAATTGCAAAGTCGCTACCTGGTCGAAGCATCTTCAGCGGCATATGGTCATCACACCCGGGGAGCTTCACGTGTTCGTTACCGCAAAATCGTCCTGCTTTTATTACAGGATAAAGGCTACCCAAACGCAGTTTCTTCGAATTCTTAGGGTTACTTTCCTTTGAGAGGGATAGATGTAGGTAAATTCACATAATCATCGGCCGGCTCATTCATTCTGCCTTTAATTTTGGTGTCTGGCAAGATTTTCTTGCAAGTGATGCAATCCGGTGAGTCAGCGTCAGCGAGAAACACTTGGAGGGACCAACACCAAAAGATTATTTTAAATGGTCCCATCACTGTTGGTCGTTTTGAAAGTGAGGATAGCTCGGACCGTTGAATTTTGCAAGTGCTTGATTTTTTAACATTCGCAAATACTGTGCAGCAGATGCTCGGATAGACATGAATTTATTTTTCAACAATGTAAAACAGGAATGTTTGAGGAAGCTGCATTCAGATCTGGGAGGAAGGATACAGGATGGTGTGACAGCCAATTTCGGGCACGCACGTTTTTGTAAGACTGTGCTAGAATTTTAATTGTAGCACAATAAGCGACGTAAAAGAAGCACGAGTTAGAAGCTGAATACAGCCTCCTAACAAATTTCGAAAGGCTCCGCGGATTGGAGCGCGGTATAAGATGACTGCAAACTTCTGACGATGTGTCTTTTCTGGCAAGGTGTGTGCGTAGTGTCAGATGTTTGAAAATGTCTGAAGATGTGTCTTTTGTGGCAAGGTTTGTGCGTGGCTTCCGGCTGCCGCTCTCATAAGATCGTATTAATTTGAGAATAAAACTACAAAGGTGATATAATAGATCGTCCGAAATTTTCTCTCCTTGACGCATCAAATAAATGTTAGATTAATGTATATACATATTTTAGTGAAGCATTACCGTTGCATTCTCCTGTTGGCGGAAACGAGCAAAACAATTTGAGCTTAGATCGTACAGTTGCTTAGAAGGTCGTTTCTTATTATTCTATCTTATTTATTTTCTTTGTTTTTCCTGTCTTAATAGTAATGTCCGAGTTACATGGCCTTTGTCACTTAAACTATAGAAGCGATTATATGGGAATCGGAATACCCTTTTGGTATTGTGCCGCATCGTAAAATTAAGAATTATTCCTTTAGTCGTCTTTAGATGGCCTTTTCGTAAGCATCCCACCCCTAAATTACATTTGCGAACCCGTATGGCCACACCCCTTAATAATATTTACTTCTGTATTCATGAGAGTAGCGTAATGGTAGCAACTTCTTGGTGCTAGAATTCATATTGATAAACCTTTATGCAGGCCTTCCCAGCTTCAGTAGCTCGAAAGGCCTGCAAAATGCCTTCTCAGTATCTGCGTAGCTTCTTTAATAAATAGCAAGTTGCTTTTTTACAAAGTAATTACGAACGAAAGCCGACAAAAACTGAAATATAAGGAAATTGTGGCTTGCTTGCTTGCGCTCATGGTGAATTGAAGAAAGAGCACTAAAATTTGCCTGTTTGAAGGTAAGCATGCACTTCCGCAAAAGTAGGAGGAAGTAAAGTAAAATAAATATATCCTTAGCATGACCCTTAAAGACCAACTAACATGCATGCGCAGGGCGCATGTAATGGGCCACACATTAATTGGAGAACCGTTGTTGTAGTTCATTTCCTCTATGGGTAAAATACCCATTTATCCTATTTTAAACAAGTTAATTACTAAAATCCCATTTATTATGGGAAACAACGTGGCCGCCGCCAGATTTATATCTGCGGCCGTAATATAATTTAATTAGGTAGGGTAAGGTTTAAGATTAAAAATATTAAATAAAGTGCAGTCCCCCTTTTGATCTTAAAGCGTTTACTGCATTTCTAAGGCTTGCGCATTGATATGTGAGAGATAGAAGCCTTTCTAAGGTACATACTCTCGGGCATTAGTTGCCGAGTGGTTCTACGAACCTCTGAATTCCTTGAACTAGGATTCCTTAACCTTAAATAGCTTGTACGACACCCTGAGTTGTCAAACCTAATAGTTCTATAGAACTAAGAGACTCTTTGAGTCAATAAGTCTTCCGCTAACTTACGGAGCGATGTAGCTCTGCTACAGATACACCTGTTGCTAGATGCACTTTCACCTCGTCAGAGGTATATCGCGCTGAATGATTTTGATTCTGCGATCTTCTAGCGATTGGTGTCAAACGAAACTGCTCGACGTCGCACAATCGACTTGGGACTATAGAGGCAATTTATTTGCCACTATAATATTCAAGGTAATGACATTGACCTCATCATCTGGGGCATTTTCACCCAACATTTGTGTGTGAGAAGCGACTTTCGTCGAAAGGCCTGCAAATTCTTTTGACGTTGCTGAATTAATAGGGCGATCCGCAACTACCGACCCCGTCCATTTTTTGCGATCCGGGTCGCGGTTGTGATTTCGTAACAGCGTCAAATCCGCATCTTTCGCTGTTTCTAGCCGGAGGTCGATCGTTTCACTCAGGATTTTTACGCACTGTGCGTGGGGCACTACACTCATTGGCGTAGTGGCCCGTCTTTTGACAACGATTGCAATTTTGCAATCGCTTGTGACTTGAAGAGCGAGGATTTTCGCTCTCCACATACGAGAAATCCGTGGGTTCTGGACTCAGTTTTCTGACTCGGTGGTCGATAAGCACCCGAGTGGGCGAAGGCCTACTTCAGGCTGAAGTCGTCTTGTTCCGCTACAAAGATCGCTTGAGCCAACGTCTCTAATTCGAGCCGGAACAAGTGGGTCTTGACAAGACCGTCTGCAAGACCCTTGGTGAACACAGTAACTTGTGTGTGCATCAATCGGATATTATTGAGTCATAATACATAAATTAACATAATTTTGTTCCTCTTTTAGAAATTAACATTTCCTATTCATCTTATAGGAAATAACATTTATATAGCGGGACACCACGGTACACTTTCAATGTAATAGGGAATGTGATATATTTCCTTAACAATTTCTGAAGGAAGCCGATATAGCCACACCCTCTTTCGGTATTGCCACACACCCTCTCCGTCTGTATTGAATAAAAAAACGTTATGTAAAATATTTTCCCTGATTACGTTATTCCACTGCATCCAGAAATCAAGTTTCTCCTATATAATCGTCTTTAGATCGCACTTTTCGTCTTCGGAACACCCCCCCCCCAAATTACATTATGGAATCGCTACAGCCATACACCCTAATTATCTCGCTCCTTGAGTCACAAGAAGACTTATAGACCCAAAGAGTCTCTTCGTTCTATAGCACTAAAGGGTTTAACAACTCAGGGTGCCGTAAAAGCTAATAAAGCTTAATGAATCATAGTTCAAGGAATTCTTGGGTTCGTAGAACTAAGCGGCAATTAGTGCCCGAGAGTATGTACCTTAGAAAGGCTTCTATCTCTTACAGATCCATGCGCAAGCCTTAGGAAGGCACTATACGATTTAAGGTCATAAGGGGAACTGCACTTTATTTACCTATTTAAATCTAAAGCGTTTCTCTAGCTAATTTGAAATAGATTTCGGCCGCCAGATTTATATCTGGCGGCGACACATTTGTTACTCACAATAAATGGGATTTTAGTAAGAAGGAAATAAGTTGCTTCTATTCAACCTCAACGAGGAAATGAAGCGAATTTTGTCTCTCGGTGTCAACAGTCTGATGAGGAGGATGTAATGGGGCACACATTGATTGGAGAACCGGTGTTGTGGTACATTTACTTCTCGGGTAAAGTACCCATTTATTCTATTTTGAACTAACTAATCAGCAAGCGCACGCCGCGATTGCGCTGAATCTGAGTGACGCGCAATTGATGCACATTATCGACGCCGCGACGGCGAGAGAGGCGTGGGGAAGGCTGGCGAAGTTTCATCGCACACAAGACATGGCGAATCGACTTTGGCTTACGGAGAAGTTTGCGTCGTTTAAGTATACAGCTTCAAGCATCAGTGGTCACGTGACAGAGCTTGAAGACCTAGTCATAAAGATGAATAGCGCCAACTGCGGGCCAAGTGAAGAGGACGCATGTGCGGTGATGCTGAGGAGTCTACCTGCAAGCTACGAGAGCTTAGTGCAGGCGTTTCGCATGTCGGTGTCAAGTTTAAATTTCAGTGACCTCGTGAGCAAGTTGATTGCTGAGGAAGTGCGGCACAAGGATACGGCACGGGTGGAAGAAGCAACGGCCCTTTACACAAGTAAGAGAAACGGCAAGCAGCACCCCAAGAAGCAGCAAGAACGGCGTGCTAAGAAACCTTCAGGAGCATGTTTTAACTGTGGCAAGGTCGGCCACTATGCTAGGCATTGCCGTTCAAGTCGTGGACCAAGAGAAACACGAGAAGGAGGACACGACCACTCCAACGTCGCATTTAATGCTAGCGAAGGGTCCGTCAGCGACTGCTGGGTTATGGACAGTGGCGCATCTGCACACATGTGCAAGGACCGAGAAGCTTTTGTGGAGTATGAGGAAGTGTGCCAGGCGCGCAGTATATCAAGCGCGAAGAGTAACGTGAAGCTCAAGGTCATCGGTCACGGAACGGTGAAGCTGCGCGTTTGGACCGGACATGCTTGGATCGATGCTCGCCTCGAAAACACTCTCCATGTCGAAGATCTGTCAAAGAATTTATTCTCGCTTACGGCTGCATCAGCGCGAGGAATGACAGTAGAGATAACGCGCAACAAGTGCGTCGTGAAGCGGGGCGGGACACCAGTTGCCACAGGAAGGAAGCAGGGCTTCCTGATGTACCTCAACGTTGAGGCTGGTGCGGAGTGTCACGTAGCCGCGTACGAGAGCGAGCTATGGCACAGAAGACTGGGTCACGCATCGTACGGGACAATTAATGATATGATCAAGGACGGAAGAATCAAAGGCGCGGAAATGAAGACCGACATCGTGTGTGACGTATGCGCAACGTCCAAGCAAGTACGCAAGTCATTCAAGTCAAGCGAGGAAGACAAAGGACTCAGGGAGAGTGCACGTTTTGACAACATCGTGTGCTCCGACGTTCTTGGACCAATCACTCCAGCTTCAAGATCCGGCTTTGAGTACATTGTGAGCTTCATCATGATGAAGAGCCGGTATGTGACGGTTTATCCATTGCAAAAGAAGAGTGAAGTCGTGAGCGCGTTCGCAAGGTTTTATCGGGAAATCAAGATAGCATCTGGGACTAAGATCAAGATAATTCGAAGTGACAACGATGGCGAGTACCGGAACACGGCAATGAACAACTTCTGCAAGGAGAAGTTCATCAAGCAAAAGTACACAGTTCCATACAATCCTAAACAGAACGGCATGGCAGAGCGCATGAATCGAACTCTGGTAGAGATGACGCGCTGCATGCTTAAGGACAGCAGTCTCGACAAGTCTTACTGGTGCGAAGCGTTGATGACAGCAGCAGACATTCGGAACGTGGTTTTAAACTCGTCGAACAAGAAGCAAGTCCGTATGAGATGTTGTTTAAGCGAAAGCCGCGCATCGATCATATGCGCGTGTTTGGTTCGCAATGCTACGCGCATGTTACAAAGGAGAAACGAAAGAAGCTGGACGATTCGGGCGTGAACTGTTATTTTCTTGGCTATGCAAAGGATCACAAGACGTACCGACTACTTAACGCGGATGACGGCTCTATCATAATTTCAAGAAGCGTGACATTTGCTGAGCATTCCATTTCGAAGGCAATGAAAAGGGAAGACGAGCGAATTATCGACATCATTGATGATGATGAAAATAGGGAGACGTCGACACTTAACGACAATGGTGTGGAGGTTCCAGCAAATGATGAAAGACTTCGGACTCCGCCACTTCGATCTTGCCGTGATCCGATTCGTGGTAGCCAAAACGAGTCCAGTGTTCAAGGTCAGGTTCCCACTCGAGCATCAAGCACGCCCGGAAGAGACGGCGAAGAAGAGTGGATGATGCGACCAATTCGAAAGAAGCGCGGTGTGGTGCGCTACGAACAAGAGTTTCCCAACTTACGTCGCGGTCACTTTAACTTGGACGATTTTGAAGGAGACGACTCGTTCTATTGCTTTGTTGCAGATTGTGATGGAGAACAAGCTTCAAGCTACGAAGAAGTATTGAAGAGTACGAACAAGAAGCAGTGGCTGGAAGCGATGAAGAGTGAGATGCAGTCGCTTAACGAACACAGCACATGGGCGTTAGTGGACATGCCACCGAACAAGAAGGCTGTTGGCTGCAAGTGGGTATTTCGGATCAAGCGCGATCCAAGTGGAAATATTGTCAAGTTCAAGACACGATTGGTTGGAAAAGGATTTACGCAGCGGCGTGGGATCGACTTCGTCGAGACTTTTGCACCAGTGGCACGCAAAGAGTCAATCAATACGGTGTTGGCAATTGCAGCTGCTGAAGACTTGGAGGCAGAAAATGTTGACGTTGATACCGCATTCTTGAATGGAGAAGTTGATGAGGAGATCCACATGGACCAACCCGACGGTTTTGAAGATCAACAAAATCCGACGAAGAAGTGTTTGCTGCAGAAAGCGCTGTATGGAACCAAGCAAGCGGCGCGGCAGTGGAACAGCAAACTGAATCAGCATTTGGAGAACCAAGGATTCAAAAGCACTTCAGCAGATCCGTGTGTATTTATTCGAGTGTCAAGCGGCGAATACAGCATTATTGTAATCTACGTGGACGACCTAATGCTGTTCGAAAAAACTAAGGAGCATATTGCGGACATTAAGAGTACGCTTAAGCAAGAGTTCAGCATCAAAGAGCTTGGGGATCTCAAGTACTGCTTAGGAATCGAAATTCACCGCAAGCGCGATGAACATTTGATCAAGATGAACCAGAAGGCATACATCAGGCGACTCTCGGAAAAGTATGGAATCGAGAATTGCAAGGACGTGCACACACCAGCGGACAACAACTCGAAACTGGTGAAGATGCCTGAAGAGGAAGCATTTGTACCGAGATTTCCGTATCGCGAACTGGTGGGTGCATTAATGTACATAGCGACTTGTACACGACCAGACATCGCGCATGCGGTTGGCGAAGTTGCCAAGTTCTGTGAGCGCTACGGGAAGTCACACTGGGTAGCAGCCAAGCGAGTTCTCAAGTACTTGAAGACGACTAAAGATATTGGCATTGTGTTTAGCGGCGTTAACAAGGGAGAGCTTATTGGATTTGCAAACGCAAACTGGGCAGGCGACTTAGACACGCGGCGTTCAACGACAGGATACGTGTTCTTCCTGAACGGCGGCACGATCTCATGGAATTTCAAGCGACAGCCAACCGTTGCGACATCAAGCACGGAAGCAGAGTACATAAGCCTGTATAGCGCAACTCAAGAGGCAGTCTGGCTTCGAAATTTGATAAAGGACTTGGAGTACAAGACGGATACGGCGACGACGATTTTTCAAGACAATCAAGGATGTATTGCGCTTGCCAAAAATCCTGTCTACCATTCGCGCACGAAGCACATCGACATTAAGTTTCATTTCTTGCGAGAGAAGGTGGCAAGTGAGGTGATTGCGCGGGAGTACAAGCCGACGGAAGAAATGATCGCGGGCGGATTGACCAAGGCGCTTCCAAAAGACAAGCATACCAAGTTTATCATGGGACTCGGCATGGCAGCATAAGGGCATCACTTCGAGCGCACATCAAGGGAGAGTGTTGAAGATTAATGTATTCATCGAAAGTGTTGCACTTTATGCATATGCGTGTATACGG
>NC_090610.1:4044417-4059889 GCF_004359215.1 Bremia lactucae | reverse complement strand
AGTAGAAGGGTTTGAACCGAAATGCTCTGACAACCTGCAAGTAGTATACTCAGTATGGTGCCACCTCGGCCGACCAACCTCGGTGGATTCAGACGTGCCACTTCACGTGTCTCACGGATATTAAACCCGTGATGACTCGGCCCTAGGCCTCAATGCTTTCAGCATTCAGTGAACCGTTATTGCAACGAGTCTCACTCGACGGAGTACGTGCCGTCCCACCCTCATTTTTTGAGTCGGGCTTAAACTTAATGTTTTCAACATTGATCTTCATTAATTCATACATTCCAATGTCTAACACACTGACAGATTCGGTCAGTGTTTCGCGCCAATAACGCGTTTTTGCCTAACAAAGGTGGGTTCATGACTTTCCAAAGCTTTGCTAGAAACATTGCGCGTTGCGCCTAAGGTCTTCAACCTCGAATCGATCCAAGGCTCATGGCGTTCAAGCCAGGCCATACCAAAGATGAGATCATATCTCGAATCAAAATCAAGGACGAGATAGCGCTCCACACTGTCAAAGTCCAGAAACTTAATACCAACGTTCAACGGACCTTTAGGAACAGTGATACGGTCGCTAAGCGAACAGTGATAATATCACTTTCATGCGCTTTCAGCGCCTCAACATATTGATGATTCCCTTCAAAGGAAAGACGTCGAGCATAATTATACGACGCTCCTGAGTCGATTAAAAGTGACCATGGCTTATCAAAGCCGTTCACAGTCGCCTTAGCAACTAACAAGCAAGGCTTGTACTCACGCTCCGTGCCATTGCGCCCCGAGCTAATGGGCTAGTTCCTGTTTACTCTCACCTCCTATAGGCTCGACAGAGCCTTAGTCTTCCCCAGTAGGGCGCTTGCTCCTGCTGGGTATCGACGTTTTCCCGCACCGGACGGGCCGGGCGTAGGTGGTTCGTGCTTCCACACATATAACATCTACGGATGTTCTTATGCTGTTCCACAGCTTGAAGTGCCTATTCTCCTTCCCCAACAAAGCTTAGATCAATGGGCTCCGGTCTATTCGACGGTACCCATGTGATCAAAGAGCTTGCACGGTAAAAGGGCGTGCTAACACGAGCGGACTTTAAATCGATTTCAGCGCTTAGCGCTATGGCAACTGCCTCTTCGAAAGTACAGAATGGTACCGGAATAATTCCGTCCGGGCAACGCCCTCATTAAGACTCTTCATAAAGACAGTTACTCTATTCCTTCTTGCACCGGGTCTTGATACATAGATGCAATGAGAGTTCTCAACTCCTGGTATAGTTTCCTTGTAACGGGCTAAAGTTGCCCTAAAGTTACACAGTCCCCGTTAAGAACGCTTAGTGTACTTAAGGGGATGGGCAATTACTAAATCAAAGTAATTAGACCAAGCACTCCGGTGTGGTGTACATTTGTGACCAACCCTTGTGTATGTGATGCACATGGGTGCATTCACATTAGGAGGGATGACGCCCAGTCATCCATTACGCGACGTATTTAGAAAGATACGCTCGCAATACATATTAATTGTTATCTATAGAGATGACATTTTTATTGGTAAAAATAGGTGTTTATATTCAATACGATTAAATATAAATCAGTCTGAAAACTTTTATCTACTTGGTAAGAGCGCACGAGGAGTCGGATTACCGCTCCCGTGACGACACTTAACCAGAGTACTTAGTGCATTGGGTGAGGTCGATAACGCGCCCACCGCAACTACCTCACTGCACGCAAGAGAAGCTGGTTAAACCGCTTCCTCGCTGTGCTAGGGTGTGTGTGTAAGTAGAGCGTGGCCGCATTACGACGTGCCCGTCTACACCCCTATGGCTCGTTTACCCGCTACTCTGACGAGTCGCTATAAGCCGTGATCGCATACGAAAAGGATAATAAGGCGGTGCAAACATGCTAGTCATTTGCTGTTTCAGCGGATCCAATGTGGGAAAAGTGTCGTTTATAGACTTGCTGCACGTGAGTACCTATTTCAGGGATCTACCTCCGAGCTTGGAAATGGCCATGGCCACCTTTTGTCGTTCTATTTAAGAACAAGGCGGAGTCTATGAACATCTCCATTTCCTTGATCCAACAGGGAGATTTCCTACCTCTTTACTCTCAAATGTCTTAACACTGATAACGAGAGGGCGAGCCTTAGGCTCTGGCCCTGGACCTGTCTGATAAGAGAGGATTCGTATTGCATAAAGGCTTCAAAACTTGCATCCAGAGCCTCTGGTCCCTGTGACATGATAAAATTAATATCTTTCAGCCTAAGCAGGTTTTGAGCTTCTCAAACGCTGAGCGTTTCGCCCCTAGAAGTTCTGGAAAAATTCCATTTCAGCCGAGACTTAGTCTTATAAAGACTTAGGCGTAGATTTCCACGAGTGCTACCAGGCGTAACGGAGCTACCTTGCTCCTTACGTTAGATGAAGCCTTATAGACTCAAAGAGTCACTCAGCTCTTTAGAACTAATAGCTTCAACAACTCATTGAGTCGTACAAGCTTGTAAAGCTTAGTGAATCTTAGTTCAAGGGATTTAGGGGTTCGTAGAACCAAGTGGCAACTAGTGCCCGAGAGTATATACCTTAGAAAGGATTCTTTCCTTCACAGATCAATGCGCAAGCGTTAGGAAGGCACTTGACGTTCTTAGATCAAAAGAAAACTGACCTTTATTTAAATAATTTAATCTAAGAAAAAAAAAACTTACTAGCTAAATTAAAATAGATTTTGGCCGCCAGATTTATATCTGGCGAATTTCACATATGTTGGATTTATAATGATTAACTGTTTTAAATAGAATGAAAGGGTATTTTACTCATAAAGCAAATGTACCACAACAACGGTTCACCAACCGATGTGTGCCCTATACAGTGTATTAAAGCATTGGCCTTAAAGATAGAAATCTTTAATCTCGTTATTGATCCTCTTACAGGTATTGAATAATATTTATGAAATGGGACAACTTTGCGGCAACATTAACGTGAAGCTCGTAGTCATTTGGTAAAGTGCTGCTAAGTATAGTTGGAAGATTGATAAAGTATGTACGAATAGATATCCCGAAATGTTGCATACTTTCATCATCATTTTTGATATGGGCGATGACAACGGAAATTGTTTAAGATGGATCTAGGCTTCGTATTTGTATCAAATTTGACGGCGCCGTGCTATATCCTATTGCATTATAATTCCTCGGCAGAGATCGAAAAGGGCGGTGTCGGCATTTTGAGAGGCTCTTCCGGTGTGGAGCTCTGCTCGATGGCTTAGTCGTTAGAGATTTCCGCGGCACTTTCTCGAGTTACAGTTGGTTACCTATTCCTCACCCACCGTCAAAGGATATTATGTCCATAGTTTTAATTGTTGGGTAGCCCTCAGCTTGCTTTAGCGTACTTAATGAAATGATGAGAAAAATTCTGCTAATGCGGAGTCATACTTAACCATGATATCCGGTTACGTCGCGATTAAGCAACATCAAAAGTGGAGATGAAAACAAAACAGGTGCTACTTCACAGTTGTATTATAAAATTTTCAAAGCTGTTTGTAATTGCAAAGTCGCTACCTGGTCGAAGCATCTTCAGCGGCATATGGTCATCACACCCGGGGAGCTTCACGTGTTCGTTACCGCAAAATCGTCCTGCTTTTATTACAGGATAAAGGCTACCCAAACGCAGTTTCTTCGAATTCTTAGGATTACTTTCCTGCGAGAGGGATAGATATAGGTAAATTCACATAATCATCGGCCGGCTCATTCATTCTGCCTTTAATTTTGGTGTCTGGCAAGATTTTCTTACAAGTGATGCAATCCGGTGAGTCAGCGTCAGCGAGAAACACTTGAAGGCACCAACACCAAAAGATTATTTTAGATGGTCCCATCACTGTTGGTCGTTTTGAAAGTGAGGATAGCTCGGACCGTTGAATTTTGCAAGTGCTTGATTTTTTAACATTCGCAAATACTGTACAGCAGATGCTCGGATAGACATGAATTTATTTTTCAACAATGTAAAACAGGAATGTTTGAGGAAGCTGCATTCAGATCTGGGAGGAAGGATACAGGATGGTGTGACAGCCAATATCGAGCACGCACGTTTTTGTAAGACTGTGCTAGAATTTTAATTGTAGCACAATAAGCGACGTAAAAGAAGCACGAGTTAGAAGCTGAATACAGCCTCCTAACAAATTTCGAAAGGCTCCGCGGATGGGAGCGCGGTATAAGATGACTGCAAACTTCTGACGATGTGCCTTTTCTGGCAAGGTGCGTGCGTAGTGTCAGATGTTTGAAAATGTCTGAAGATGTGTCTTTTGTGGCAAGGTTTGTGCGTGCGTGGCTTCCGGCTGCCGCTCTCATAAGATCGTATTAATTTGAGAATAAAACTACAAAGGTGATATAATAGATCGTCCGAAATTTTCTCTCCTTGACGCATCAAATAAATGTTAGATTAATGTATATACATATTTTAGTGAAGCATTACCGTTGCATTCTCCTGTTGGCGGAAACGAGCAAAACAATTTAAGCTTAGATCGCACAATTGCTTAGAAGGTCGTTTCTTATTATTCTATATTATTTATTTTCTTTGTTTTTCCTGTCTTAATAGTAATGTCCGAGTTACATGGCCTTTGTCACTTAAACTATAGAAGCGATTATATGGGAATCGGAATACCCTTTTGGTATTGTGCCGCATCGTAAAATTAAGAATTATTCCTTTAGTCGTCTTTAGATGGCCTTTTCGTAAGCACCCCACCCCTAAATTACATTTGCGAACCCGTATAGCCACACCCCTTAATAATATTTACTTCTGTATTCATGAGAGTAGCGTAATGGTAGCAACTTCTTCGTGCTAGAATTCATATTGATAAACCTTTATGCAGGCCTTCCCAGCTTCAGTAGCTCGAAAGGCCTGCAAAATGCCTTCTCAATATCTGCGTAGCTTCTTTAATAAATAGCAAGATGCTTTTTCTACAAAGTAATTACGAACGAAAGCCGACAAAAACTGAAATATAAGGAAATTGTGGCTTGCTTGCTTGCGCTCATGGTGAATTGAAGAAAGAGCACTAAAATTTGCCTGTTTGAAGGTAAGCATGCACTTCCGCAAAAGTAGGAGGAAGTAAAGTAAAATAAATATATCCTTAGCATGACCCTTAAAGACCAACTAACATGCATGCGCAGGGCGCATGTAATGGGCCACACATTAATTGGAGAACCGTTGTTGTAGTTCATTTCCTCTATGGGTAAAATACCCATTTATCCTATTTTAAACAAGTTAATTACTAAAATCCCATTTATTATGGGAAACAACGTGGCCGCCGCCAGATTTATATCTGCGGCCGTAATATAATTTAATTAGGTAGGGTAAGGTTTAAGATTAAAAATATTAAATAAAGTGCAGTCCCCCTTTTGATCTTAAAGCGTTTACTGCATTTCTAAGGCTTGCGCATTGATATGTGAGAGATAGAAGCCTTTCTAAGGTACATACTCTCGGGCATTAGTTGCCGAGTGGTTCTACGAACCTCTGGTTCCCTTATACTAAGAATTATTATCTTTTACCGGACTCTATGAGTCTAAAAGTCTTCTTCTGACTTAAGGAGTGAGGTAGCTTCGCTACACCTGATAGCAGTTGTAGTCAATCTACGCCTGAGTCTTTGTAAGATTAAGCCTTTACTGAAATGAACGATTTTCCAGAACATTTAGAGGCTCAACGCGCAGCGTATGACAAGCTCAAAACTTTGTTTGGGCTTGAACATATAGTGTTCATTATGTCCCAGGCGCAGAGGTCCTACAAGCAAGGCTTGAAGCCTTCATGCGATATGAATCCTCCCTGATCGGTCAGATTTAGGATCACCTTGCGGCATCAATGCCAACTCGGTACATCCCTGTACCTGATTCAGAGCCTACGGCTCGCCTTCTAGTTGTCAATGCAAGAACATTTGAGGGAAAAGAGGGCGAAAAAAAACCTTTTCTGATCTAAGCAGATGGAGATGTCCATTGACTCCGCCTTGTTCCTAACAGAATGGCAAAAGGTGGCTATTGCCATTTCCAAACTCGGAGGTAGAGCCATGGAGTGAGCACTATCGCGCAGTACGTCTATACACGACGCTTTTCCCTCGTGGGATTCGCTGAAACAGCAAATGAACAGCATGTTTCCTCCGCCAGACCAGGCTCTTTGCATGCTATCACGGCTCATAGCGACTCGACAGTGTAAACGGACCCTAGGGGACTATGTCCAGGAGTTAAGAACTCTCATTGCATCTATGCATCAAGATCCGTGCAAGAAGCAATTGTCGTTACACTTTATGGTGGGTCTCAATGGAGGCATTGCCCGGACGGAATTATTCCGATCCCATCCTACTACTTTCGAAGAGGCAGTTGCCATAGCGCTACGCGCTGAGTTCGACTTTAAATCTGCTCGTGTTAGCACGCATGTTTACCGTACAAGCTCTTCGAGCACATGGGTACCGTCTAATAGACCGGATCCCATTGATCTAAGCTTTGTTGGGGAAGGAGTAAAGGCACTTCAAGTTGTGAAACAGCATAAGAACATCCGTATATGTTATATGTGCTGAAGCACGAAACATTTACGTCCGACCTGTCCCCTACGCAATACGCGTAAAGCTCGAAAGATCACCAATCCCGACCTATACCAGAATCTGGTACGATGCGGAAAAATGTCGATACCCAGTAGATGCGGGGCGCCCTACTAGGGAAGACCAAGGCTCTGCTGAGCCTATAGGAGGTGAGAGTAAAAGGACCTAACCCCAATTAGCTCGGGGTGTGATGGCACGGGGCGTGAGTCAAAGCCTGGCTTGTTAGTTGCTAAGGAGACTGTGAAGGGCTTTGATAAGCCATGGTCAATTTTAATCGACTCAGGAGCGTCGTATAATTATGCTCGACGTCTTTCCCTTGAGGGAAATCATTAATACGTTGAGGCACTTAAAGCGCATGAAAGTGATAAATCACTGTTCGCTTAGCGACCGGGACTCGTATCACTGTTTTTAAAGGTCCGTTGAACATTGGTATTAAGTCTCTGGAGTTTGACAGTGTGGAACGCTGTCTCGTCCTTGATTTGGATTCGAGATATGAACTCATACTCGGACTGGCCTGGCTTGGACGCCATTGGGTCATGGATTGATTGGAGGTCGAAGACCTTAGGCGCAACGCGCAATGTTCCGAGCAAAGCTTTGGCGAGTTATGAACCCACCTTTGCTAGGCAACAAAAGCACTATTGGCGCGAATCACTGACTGAATATGTCAGTGTGTTAGACATTGGAATGTCCGAGTTTATAAACTCTAATGTCGAACACATTAATTCTGAGCCCGCTTAGAAAAGGAGGTGAAATGGCACGTACTCCGTCGAGTGAGACGCGTTGTAATAACAATTCACTGAATGCTGAAAGCATTGTAGGCCTAGGGCCGAGTCATCACGGGTTCAATATTCGTGAGACACGTGAAGTGGCACGTCTAAATCCACCGAGGTTGGTCGGCCGAGGTGGTACCATACTGAGTATACTACTTGCAGGTTGTCAGGGTATTTCGGTTCATTGCACGTGAAGTGCCACGTGAATGATTACTGAACAAGGAAGTTAAGTTACATCACTTCTGGTCGAATGTCGGATCGGACACCAGCTCTGATACGGAACCAATAGAAGTTGGAAAAATTTTGGGACGTAAATGTCCCGGCCTTTAAGAGGCGTATTGTGTACAGGGGAGACGCGAAGCGTCTAAACCCTCACAAAGTGATACAAGTGAGCAATTACATAAGCTTGTAAACGGTGCAGCTGGTAACATCGAGAAGGAAGTTAGTCTTGCTGCAACACCTTCGTTGCATGCTCTTTTAGAGCTAGACAAGATCTCTATTGATGAGTGCGGCCGAGCCTTAAAGTCTGGCGACCTATCTGAGATGGTGGTCATTCGACCAACGATTGAGTTAAACTCATCGTCACTTCTGGACAAAGCTGTTCTGGATGACACAGAAGCTGCGCTTGGCGTGCGGAGTGGATCATCGATCCTTAGCAGCCTACGGATTCATTCTATCCTCGATCAAGGAATATCAAGATGTGGCATATACCAATCCACCATCTATTTTACCCCCGAATAGAGGTGTCCGTCATGAAATTGACTTGATTCCTGGAACCAAATACTGTGTCAGACGACAGTGGCCTCTACCAAAGGAACAGTGTGACGTCATTCATGATTTCTTTCGTGCTAAGTACGAGGCTGGAATGGGACGAGAGAGCAAATCTCTCCATTTGACACCGACATTTTGTGTCAAAAAGCCAGATGGAAAATGGCGCATTGTACATGCTAATTTTTATAAGCTTAATGCTGCCGCTATACCAGCACAAGCACAAACCCCCATTCCTAATAAGGATGTTCCCCAGAACAATATGGCGGGGTGTACAATGTACAGTGCACTTGACTTAGTCGATGGATCAGTTGACTGCTCATGTGAGCTCGCGATAACCCGCTTACAGCGTTTAGCACCCCAAGCGGTATGCCACAAGGACTTTCCAACGCCGGCAAGATTTAATCGTCTAGTGACGCAACTTTTCCACCCTCATCGAGGTTATGCACAGACTTATTTTGATGACATTTTTGTTCATAATCGTGCGGAACAGGGTCGGTCGAATGTGGAAAACCATATAGACTATTTGCGAGCAGTGCTCGAGTGTTTGCGCACGAACACATTGTATGCCAATGCATCAAAATGCTTTTTTTGGCGCAGAAGAAATTTTTCTCTTAGGGTGCTTCATTGGGAAGCGAGGCGTTAGAGCGGATCTCGCTAAGGCAAAAGTTAAAGTAGATTGGCCAGTTTCTAGAACCAAAAAGTTGCTTTAAGCAAGTTGGGTCTCGCCAATCATTTTCACAAACATAGCAAAAATTACTCGGATATGGCTAGACCACTATCCAATCTCCATTAAAAGGATACGAATTGGTGCTGAACTAGCACAGAGCATAATTCTTTTCAAGCAGTTAAGGATAGTATTATCCATGCCCCGATTCTAGCACTGTCAAATCCAAATTAGCCTTTCAGTGTCGGCTGTGACGCATCGGATTTTGCCATTGACAGTTCTCTGTTACATACAGATGAAGTTGGGCGCGAACGTGTAATTGTGTTCGAGTCTAGCCAGCTTAAAACTGCGGAAAAGAACTATGCAGTCCATAAAAAAAGAGTTACTCGCAATGAAGTATGCTCTTGTCAAATTCAGAGTTCATCTGCTAGGCTCTAGCCATTTGTGATATATACAGGACACGTGTCATCACGCACTGCGATAAAGTCGCCCCATCTCTCACAGAGAATGACCCGGTGGCTATCTTTTTTCGCCGAATGCAAATTCGCGGTGAAGTATAAGCCTGGCAAGCAGAATACTTTGGCGGATGCGTTCTCGTGCAGGCTGGATAATGAGCTCTCTCATTCACGACAATAATGTCGACTATTACTGAATTACTCCGTTCGACTTACGCCCAAGATGACCAGTGCGTAGCTCTGCTACAACTCGAAAGAGCACCGAATCAGGCTCCAAATTGTCGACACGTTTGCGTGCAAGATTAAATCGATGTTCTAGCGATAACGACCTGTTGCTTTATTGCACGGATGCTGTAAATACTCCACGTGTCCGGAGTGTATCGTAACATAAAATTAATACTTTCATGTTGTTAAATAATATATTATCTAAAAGGTAGACAGTATTTGGGAAAGATTCCGTTAAATAGTAATAATCGGAAAGCTTTCCCATTTGTAGATATAGACCTTTATATCTACTTGCTCCGCGGTCCAGTCAGCACTGGACGCGCGCAAAGAGAGAGACAGATAAGACTTTATTACATGCTTTGTATTAGTATTTAATTAAGTTAGTAGTAAATAGATAGAAATAGAAGAGCTAAATTATATTAAATACAGTTTACTTTTTACCCTCGCTAAAGCAAGTGTTTTAAAAAAAGTCTTCCTCTGCACGTACTAGTGTACGTGAAGTGATGTGTAGCACCACTTGTGCTGAAGCAGTAAAAGTCGGCAGTGCCCCGTTACACCGCGCGTCGTTGTTCCTCATGATGAGGGTTTGCAACACCGAATCCTCTTTGAGACACACGATACTGTCGTTGGTGGTCATGTCGGTCGAGAAAATACCTACGGCTTTGTAAACCGGATTTATTGGTGGCCCAAACTTTACAAATGGGTTAGCACATACGTTCGCATATGCGAAACTTTACAACGGGTGCAATCCTCGGCGCATGCTGCTGCACCACTGGCAAGTCTGCCCGTACCCACAGTGGTGAAGGTACAGCAAGGGTGTTCATCGATCGCGTCTTTCGACAACACAGTTTGCCAGTAGCAATTATCGCTGATCGGGACCCCCGTTTCACGGTTAAATTCTGGAAATTGATTTCTCGAGTGCTTGGCACCAGATTGGACATGTCTACCGCGGAGCATCCGCAGACCGATGGTCAAACTGTACGTGTCATCTGCGTTATTGAAGACGTTTGACGCAGTGTGTGTGCTCAGACACCAAAGCACTGGAGTTCAATGCTCTCAGTGGTGGCATGTTTTCGTTAAATAACGCTGTCCTTGCCTCTACAGGCTAAACTACGTTCTATGTCAACGGTTTTACCCACCCACGCGTTTCGTTAGCGATACCACTGCGTGGCTCGGGACTTAGTGGGGAGGTATTAGCCAATAGATTCGCTATATCAGCCCTGTTACCATTCGAAAACAAGTAAGCGAGTTTCTCGTATCGCGATTGAGTGTCTTGAGACATGCACGTTACACGATGGCTAATCGCCAAGAAAAACCAAACGAACAAGCAGACGCTAAAGGCAGAAGCTGTATTAATTCTTATGCGGTCGGAGACCGAATTTGAATAAACGCTAAAAATCTACGTACTAGCTTGGTTTCCGCGGTCTTCAAGGCGAAATTGCGCCCGCTTTATTGGACGATTTACGGTTGTGGCCAAGAAGGGCTTAGTTTACACGCTAAACCTTCCTTGCAAGCTGCGTGCACACCTACTCTCTAATATTTCAAACATTGCGGAGACAGCCAACCAGCTCTCAAACGAAACTTCGTTTCGCTTTTTGATTCGTTTCTTTATTGAGGTCGCCGAAGCCTCACACGCCTGATCAGATACTGACTGACTTCGCGTCATTATCTTGGGCGTAAGATATCGCTCATGAAAAGAGCGTCGCGACCAGCAAGCTCCCCCGGAGTCCTCGCCGTGGGTCCGGAGGTCCAAATGGCCCAAGCTGTGACCCGTGATCTCTGAGGATTGCCCGCTCTTGCTCTTAATCGGCGGATTCGTGGTGAAATTGGACTCAGGGTCCGGCGTCCGGTGTAATGTAGCTAAAATGCCCGCGGCATCACGTTCTGGGAATGTTTTCGGAGCCCGACGTGACTCGTCTACACGCCGAAGAGTATATGAGCAAAGCTCTTCTGCCTCTTTCTCCGATGTATTGTGGTCATCGTCTACCTGCAACTCATCGTCGGGGGAGTAGCTAGGAGTCGGTGACTCACGCTTTGTTGTCATTAGACAAAGGAATGAAAAACACAACCAAACGGTAAGTTGCTTATATTCCAACCTCAAAGAGGAAATGAAGCGAATGTTGTCACTGGTGTCAACAATCTGATGGAGAGGGTGTAATGGTCACACACTGATTGGAGAACTGTTGTTGTGGTACATTTACTTTATGGGCAAAATATCCATTTATTCTATTTTAAACTAGCCAAATACTAAAATACTATTTATTCTGGGTAACAAATATGTCGCCGCCAGATATAAATCTGGCAGCCAAAATCTATTTTAATTTAGCTAGGGTAAGGTTTTTAGATTTTATAATTAAATAAACTGCAGTTCCCCTTTTCATCTTAAAGCGTTAAGTGCCTTTCTAAGGCTTGCGCATTGATCTGTAAGAGATAGAAGCTTTTCTAAGGTATATCCTCTTGGGCACTAGTTGCCACTTGGTTCTACGAACCCCTGAATTCCTTGAACTAGGATTCCTTAACCTTAAATAGCTTGTACGACACCCTGAGTTGTCAAACCTATAGCTCTATAGAACTAAGAGACTCTTTGAGTCAATAAGTCTTCCGCTAACTTACGGAGCGATGTAGCTCTGCTACAGATACACCTGTTGCTAGATGCACTTTCACCTCGTCAGAGGTATATCGCGCTGAATGATTTTGATTCTGCGATCTTCTAGCGATTGGTGTCAAACGAAACTGCTCGACGTCGCACAATCGACTTGGGACTTTAGAGGCAATTTATTTGCAACTATAATATTCAAGGTAATGACATTGACCTCATCATCTGGGGCATTTTCACCCAACATTTGTGTGTGAGAAGCGACTTTCGTCGAAAGGCCTGCAAATTCTTTTGACGTTGCTGAAAAATAGGGCGATCCGCATCTACCGACCCCGGCCATTTTTTTGCGATCCGCGTCGCCGTTGTGATTTCGTAACAGCGTCAAATCCGCGTCTTCCGCTGTTTCTAGCGGGAGGTCGATCGTTTCACTCAGGATTTTTACGCACTGTGCGTGAGGCACTACACTCATTGGCGTAGTGGCCCGTCTTTTGACAACGATTGCAATTTTGCAATCGCTTGTGACTTGAAGAGCGAGGATTTTCGCTCTCCACATACGAGAAATTCGTGGGTTCTGGACTCCGTTTTCTGACTCGGTGGTCGATAAGCACCCGAGTGGGCGAAGGCTGAAGTCGTCTTGTTCCGCTACAAAGATCGCTTGGGCCAACGTCTCTAATTCGAGCCGGAACAAGTGGGTCTTGACAGGACCGTCTGCAAGACCCTTGGTGAACACAGTAACCTGTGTGTGCATCAATCGGATATTATTGAGTCGTAATTAATAAATTATCATAATTTTGTTCCTCTTTTAGAAATTAACATTTCTTATTCATCTTATAGGAAATAACATTTATGTAGCGGGACACCACGGTACACTTTCAATGTAATAGGGAATGTGATATATTTCCTTAACAATTTATGAAGGAAGCCGATATAGCCACACCCTCTTTCGGTATTGCCACACACCCTCTCCGTCTGTATTGAATAAAAAAACGTCATGTAAAATATTTTCCCTAATTACGTTATTCCACTGCATCCACAAATCGTTTCTCCTTTATAATCGTCTTTAGATCGCACTTTTCGTCTTTGGAACACCCCCCCCCCAAATTACATTATGGAATCGCTACAGCCATACACCCTAATTATCTACATGAAAGTAGTGAAATGGGTGTGTCTGTCTGGGTATATGAGAAACCGTGTTTTCGTTTGGCGATGTTGAATGTACTGTTTTACCAGTAAGAAAAGGCCAAGATCGCCCGCACTTGATTGGCAAACCATGAAAAAGCAAAGTTCGAGGAAGAAGTTGAGCTATAAATAAGCGACAAGGGTCGGAGGTGCGCTGTAGCGGAGCTACCTCGCTCCTTGTGTCACAGGAAGACTTATAGACCCAAAGAGTCTCTTCGTTCTACAGCACTAAAGGGTTTAACAACTCAGGGTGCCGTAAAAGCTAATAAAGCTTAATGAATCATCGTTCAAAAAATTCAGGGGTTCGTAGAACTAAGCGGCAATTAGTGCCCGAGAGTATGTACCTTAGAAAGGCTTCTATCTCTTACAGATCCATGCGCAAGCCTTAGGAAGACACTATACGATTTAAGATCAGAAGGGGAACTGCACTTTATTTACCTATTTAAATCGAAAGCGTTTCTCTAGCTAATTTGAAATAGATTTCGGCCGCCAGATTTATATCTGGCGGCGACACATTTGTTACTCATAAATAAATGGGATTTTAGTAATTAATCAGTTTAAAATAGAATAAATGGGTACTTTACCCATAAAGTAAATGTACCACAACACCGGTTCTCCAATCAATGCGTGCCCATTACACCCTCCCCATCAGACTGTTGACACCGAGAGACTAAATTCGCTTCATTTCCTCGTTGAGGTTGAATATAAGCAACTTATTTCCTTCTCATACACATAAAGCATATGATTTAACAAGTGCGCCATGGTTGCACACTTCTGCTGCCTAGTCAGCCTTCATTTTGTCGAAGTCTCTTCTGGATGGGCTGTCCAGGTACCGTTTTAATGTCCTCAACTTAGATTCTTCGGGCCGATCGCCCCCACTGACAAGCTATGCCGCTATCAATTTGTCCAAGAACTGCAAACTTCAGTCTTGAAGCCCGATCCTAGCCCCAGGTACTCTTCTTTGCCCGTAAAACGCTCAATTGCTAGCTTCATGACCTTAATACTTGGGACCTTGTATCCTTAGTTCAGCGAAATTATTGTCCAACCGCCGGATCATGCATTGGCGGAAAAATATATTCCATAGCTTAACCCTGGAGTGATGGTGCCATGATTGGTGATGAATTGTTCTCTGGTGTGATACCCCCCATCTCTTCTCCAACCGAGTCAGCTCCAGATCTGCCTTCCCTCGCCGCAAAAAACTGACTGAATACGCTTCCTCCAGGTGGCATGTGGACGTTGGACTCGTCAACAGACTGCTTGATACGATTATCTTGTTCCCGCGCCCAGGTTGCGAACAAAACTTCCGATGAAACCTTCCAATCTTCTCAATCGGTCGCTCACGTCTTCAGAGGTTCCATTCTCGCACTTTCGATGAGGAACCGCGCCTTGCTTACTTCTGCGCTGACGTGAGCTGGAGTCAGGTCGGCAGTATCGGTAGCGGCGTTTGTAACGGGGTGTATCGTTACATGAAATTAACACTTAAAGGTTGTTAATTAATATATTATCTAAAAGGTAGATAATATTTGGAGGGTATTACTTTATATAGTAATATTCAGAATTCTTATCCATAAATAGGTATGGACCATTATACCTATTTGTTCCGCAGACTTATCAGCTGTAGGAGTAATCAAAGAGAGAGTTACATATAAGATAGAGATAAGAATTCATTTACATGTTTAGTATTAGATTATAATTAAGTTAGCATTCACAAAGATAGAACAAGAGACACTTAATTATATTTATTACAGTTTTCATGTCACCCTCTTAAAGCTAGTTGCCTTAAGAGTAGTCTTCCTCTGCACGTACTAGTGTACGTGAAATAACGTAGGCACCACTCGCAACTGAAGCAGTGCGAAGTGGACTTGTACTGAAACAGTACAAGTCGTAGTCCCCGTTACACCTGGTAGCACTTTGTAGTCCGTCCAAGGACCACTTTTCCCACATACATGGACATGTTAGATGAAAGTGGGAATACGCATCACGTTTCCCCTGAAAGCTACTCCCTTCTAAGTGATATAGAAAGGAGTGCGGTTGAACGAATGAGTTCGACCGTAGGAAACGATGCAACCCTGGCATTGCTGTCCATCTTAGACAGAGATGCCCTCCATTCAACTATCGCCAAGTTCATACAACATGAACTTGACGAGATGAAGGAAAAAGTAGCCTTGCTGAATCAGCAAGGCTCTCAACAGGCGGAACTGTTGAGATTACAACAGGTACAGACCCCTGTACCTGGGATGACGCAAACGCGTCGTCCCGAAACT
>NC_090610.1:4009192-4041123 GCF_004359215.1 Bremia lactucae | reverse complement strand
ACTCCCCTGAGTGGTACCCACTGAAGCAGGGGTACCACAAGAACTTCTCTTACGATGGCTTACGCCATTATCGTCACCTTGCACAGAGACACGTGCAGGTGACCGTATGGGAGATCGTACGGGCGATGAGGGATCATCCTCATCGTCGATCCAAATAGACTGTTTACTCGTCTATCATAATGAGCCCTCTCATTCGAAGGCTCATAGTCAGCCGCCTGACGTATATCAGGCGCCTGTTCCATTCTCCCCGAGTCGGCCACTTCATCCGACTCGCATTCGTAGTCGACCTCCAAAGAGGGGTCGTAAGGCAACTAGTTTTAAACATGAAAACTGTATTTAATATATTTAAGTGTCTCTTGTTCTATCTTTGTAAATGCTAACTTAATTATAATCTAATACTAAACATGTAAATGAATTCTTATCTCTATCTTATCTGTAACTCTCTCTTTGATTACTCCTACAGCTGATTAGTCTGCGGAATAAATAGGTATAATGGTCTATACCTATTTATGGACAAGAATTCTGAATATTACTATATAAAGTAATATCCTCCAAATATTATCTACCTTTTAGAATATATATTAATTAACAACCTTTAAGTGTTAATTTCATGTAACGATACACCCCGTTACATCACCCCTCCCTTAAACGACAATCACTCTGAGTGTCATTGGATGAAGTGGTCGCTATGTGACCACTTAATTTTTAAAACGATGTTGATTGGTCAGATCCATCGTTTCAAATTCCATCGCATGAAGAATCAACTTATGCGGGGTGTCGATAGTGCTGCGCCTTCGGCTGCGGTTCGTGCAGCCGCGGGTGACGCACTGCTATCTCTTGCGGTAGACGGAACGTCTGCCGTTGTGTCTTCCACTCGCACAACACTAGATGTTGCGAGTGCACGTGGTGATTCACCACGTGAATAAGAGTAGTCTTCCTCTGCACGTACTAGTGTACGTGAAATAACGTAGGCACCAATCGCAACTGTTTTGAAATGTTTTAATGAAAATTAACAGTACAAGTCGTAGTGCCCCGTTACCGCGTTGGCAGCGTGGGTGTCTTGTGGTGTCGTTTGGCTCATAACCTCTTACCTCGTAGTGCGCTCCAATAGGTAGATGTAGAACTGAGAGTTATATTATCCTGTCCGCTTATACTCGTATGTTACCCACAACTCTCTTATGTGCGCAGCCAACAGTTGCCTTACCCCGAAAAGTCGCTGAACCTGACAGCCGTTGCACTCCAAAACGTCGCTGCCGTTCGTAATTGGTGTTATACACACAAATAGATGTTAGGCGCTTGAATAACGTGTTATGTACACAAATAATTTTACAGGTTGTTTTTTAACAAAGTGACGCGAACAGGCGACTGTAGAATAAGGTTGTAGTCTTTTCAGGACAATGGCCGTGACGGAGGAAAAAGATGTGGCTGTGATGGCCCGACAGATTGCAAAAGTAACACAGCGCGAGGGCTGGACGTCAGATACGAGCGTGGTCCCCGACATGCAGCGGCTGCTGGGGAAGCTCACGACTTTGAAAGTGGACAAAGACCTTTTGCAGCGAACAAAAATTGGCGCTGCCGTGAATAAGCTTAAGAAGCACGAAGATGAGATTGTTCGTGGATACAGTCAAAGTCTCACCAAGAAATGGAAGAGCCAAGTGGGAATTGCTTCATCTTCTTCAAGTGGACCCATAAAGACACAGTGGGTCCCCAGTCCGTCGCCTCCAAAGCAAAGTTGGTTTCAAGAACATTTAAGAGCTTGTCTGGCGTTACTAAACTGATTCACTTTTATGTTTCGTTTATCATCAGTCGATCCAGGGGATCGAAAGAGGCTTGAGAGTGCTCGGAAGAGGCTGCAAGAAGGATATGCGACCGAGCGAGCGAGGAGAGACTCGAGAACCGTTCAAGTACTTAGTGGACCTATTGCTAAGAAAAGAAAGGGTACAAGGGTATCCACGCTGCCATCTCGAAGCTCAATTGGCAGAGCGCAATTGGTGCAGCGTCGTCCGCTTTCGAGTGTTAAATATCGAGCTGCATCAGCACCCCCGGTACCTCGTCGAGTGATGCCCACGACCCGAGTACAGCAGCGTGAAATACGTCCTGCTTCATCCGTCACTCACATGTACGTCGTCAATCTTGCGCACTGATGCGACGCCGGTCATGATAATGAGGAGGCATGTCGGCATTACAGGTCTGCCGAAGAGAGACATCGACAGCGTCAGCAGAAATACCGCGTATTGTCTGGGCACGTAGGCAAGGATACTGATCGCGGTCGCCAAGAACGTCATCGTATCCAGAGCAGTAACAAATTTGCTGACCAAAGAGTAAGACCTGATTCGCGACCGTCAAGCTCGTCGCCATCAAAAAGCGGCTCAGTGCCGAGAACTTCGCCACCATCCATTGATGCACGGAAAGCCATGCTGAATAAAATGTTTCCTCGTGTGTGTGGCGTTGGTACGGCTTCGACGTATGGTAGCGCATCCGGTGGCACAAAGAAAAAGTCGAGTGCAGCAGCTAGTAAACGAGATGTTAATTACACAGAGGGACAGCGCGAGGTCTTATCGTGGCTCAAGGGATTAACTGTCGACATGAGCGAGTACGCTTTAGCATTTTTTGAAAATGGGTTTGATTCAGTAAAACTTTTAAGCACGATTGAGAAGTCGGATCTGCCGTCTCTAGTGCCGAAGAAGGGTCATCATCGCTTGATCCAACAGGCGCTAGATGATTTACGGCATAATCATTCGACATCTGCCGCTTCTCAGTGCCGCAATCAACTCCCAACGAAGGCGCGGAAGCGGCGTCAAGATCCGTTTGAAGAAGAAGACTCGGACGATAGTTTTGTGGTAAGTGACGACGGCGAGTACCGTCCTGGGCACATTGCGGCCATGTTTCGTAAAAATCGGAAGCGACAGTACTCGTACGACTCGGATGATTCGATTAATATGGAAGCGTCGTTCGATGAGATCCAGAAGGAAGAAAAACGGAGGTATGTTACAAAGTGGCAACTGTGTTAAGACGTCTGAGATTTATTGATATTTGTTGGCTCGATAGTGCTCTCTATGGCGAATATGAAGATTTTCGAGAAGACCTGCGGAACAAAAAGTTGTTGAAAAAGAAAAAGTAAGCTGATGCGCTTACATGAACCACTCGAGCTTGCGGAGGCTTTTTGCATTGTGTTATAATAGCAGCAAGGTAAGATAAGGAGTGCTGACGGCTTTTAGTAGATTGTAATTTGAAATTCGAATGAATTGGCCATTTAAGTGCATGAAAATTAGCGCTTCGTCGGTTCTTGTAAGCATTAAATGCAGATATCTGCATCAAGTCTTCCACAAGTTCTTTGTCCTTACACGAGACCTTTTTCGAAAGAGCATATCGCTTTTGCTTGGTCGTCGCAATTTGCTCATGCATTTCTTGACAATTTGCGCCGTTGCGAAATTCGTCGCTCAATTGTCCAGCAGTAGGATTCAATCATGTTCACATCCCCTGTCAATACGTTGTCCACGTTAAACTTGAGATACGCTTTAAATTATAGCAGGTATGCTGAGCCAAACTTTCGGGACGCGCTGCGAGATCGTGCCCTTGAGCTTCTATTCTTCATGCGCTCGATCACACGAAAGATTCACGTTCACAGACGAGGCCTTTCATAAAGCAATACGGCCCGCTTGCGGCTCGTCTTCGTGTGATTCACGGTGTAGTCTTTCAAAGCAAAGAGTCCTGACCGAATTAGATTCAGTAACCAATCGAAAGAACTAATGTCTTATTGTATCAATATTAGCAGATTTGGTAATATTGGAACCGTAACGTCGAATAATTAATAATTATAATTATGTATACTTCTTTGCTTGTTTCCTTTCATAGAACATAATATTAATGATTACTCTTCAAGGAAATAATACATAACGGGACACCGATGTACCTCGAGAAATGAAATCGAAAATCTGATACTGCGAGCTTATAAATCAGCTGAAAGTGGTTGCTCTTTAAAAAACCAGTTTTAAAGCAAATGCAATTCCAACTTCTCTTTTGGACTTTTATTGCTGATCGACATCCGCCTTTTTATTAGTGCGACAGCATCAACATCCACGGATGTTTTGATGCCCTTAGCAAACAGTCACTACAGTGTCGGATGTGGAGTGACAGCGATATGTCGCATCCTGTATTTTTGCATTGTTGGTTTATATTTAAATTCCAATTCTGCCGTATTATTAATTTTTGTTCAGTAACTAATTCGTTTGCGCATGACGACTTATAAGTCCGTGCGCGTCGCCCGTGAGGCCGCAAAGCTGGCAGCTGCACGGATCAGCTGGTAATGCAAATGTTTTAGTGGACGCTAATGCGTCTACTGCCTTAAGCTTTAATAGCTTGTACGACTCCCTGAGTTGTTAAACCCATTAGTTCAATAGAACTAAGTGACCTTCTGAGTATAAAAGTCTTCCTCTGACTTTAGGAGCGAGGTAGCTCCGCTACACCTGGTAGCACTTTTATCAAGATAATCACTTCCTCCCAAGTAATAAACATATTTTAGAAATTTTATACCAATGCCGATTCGATTTTTTTTAAAGCTCTTTAAATATTTTCAATTTAATCTGCACAAGCTTTGGCTTAAAAACACCGATTGCACTATTCATTTTCCTCTGCACTGCACGGTCATCAATGGAGAGCTTACCTGCAGTAGGACGGCTGGACGCGCTGGTGCTAAAGCTGCGCCATCCTCTGGCGAAGATTCGTTTTCGCTCTCTCCATGCTTTACTTTTTAAATTACAGGAGCGCCTGGTGTGTTGGCAGGAATTGGAGCCACTGCAAAATGTCCTGATCCCCGCGTTGCTAGCAAATCTAGAGCCGCCATTGGAGCTCAAGACGCTTCATGTCCTTCAGCTTTTATTACAGAGCCAGTCAGAAATTTTCGTAGCAAGCTTGCAGCATCATGGGGCAGCTCAGAAGCTTCAGCGAGCTGCGAACGCGAATCCCGAGCTCCAATCCACGTATGAGAAGGTCAAGAATCACGTTTTGAAATCATTATCGTGAAGCAGGCGAATGATAATGTTGAGCATTTCTGTGCTTTTTGATACAGCTGTTGAGTCAGATTTACACAATGAAGTGCGCGTCAATGGACAGCAAGAACAACGAGCAAGCTACGATTCCAGACGATAACCCGAAAGCGAAGGTGAATCAATTAATAATCAATACAGTCGTGTCGACGCCCGCGCCCAAAGTTGAGGTGCTAGAAGCTCGAGGCTGGAGATTTGCTCAAGTAGCACTGGTACCGGTTGATGATCAGTTTTTATTCGAGTTTGAAGTGAAGATACAGCTTCGGACTGAAATACAGGAAATCGTCGCTGCATGTGCGATGTTTCGAAACGAATTATTGCGAAATTTTCCCGCAGAAGTGTTCTTACAGCGACCAATAATTTTGCAATATTTACTGCATTTAATACAGCAGCCAATTTTACCCGAAAGATCGCCGCCACGAATAATTCAAAAGGGCAGTGACGACACGATTGAAGGAGCAATGGCAGTAGCAATGGGGGTCAATTACTTTGACGAAGTATTGAATGAAACTTTTGCCGCGAGACGTCGAAATTTTACCGGAGCAGTTATCATGGCGAGTCTTAAAGCAATTGAATCATTTTTGTATGCGCTGAAGCTTTCAACGCAAATTTGTCTGGATCCTGCTTATGTCGTGTATGCACCAACGAAGCCTATGGAGGAGCGATTGGATACGGATAATACGCGCCGCGTAATGTATCCACGGGTCAAAGAGGCAGAGAGTAAAAACTGTCGTTTGGAGCAGTTTTCTTTAAGTGGGGCGATCTACAAAATCTTTTTGAATTTTTTGCCGTTATTGCGTTCTGCAAGACACCCACGACTTCACTTATTGAATCTCCTTTGTTTCGCACTTCCCGATTTACCTGAGAAAAGTTTTAAAGATCTTATCAGTGAATCAAACATGCAGGAGCTTAATAGTCTGCGACTCGAGCACATATTAGATATGTTAAGTGGAATTTGCAGACCTGTAATGCAAGACCAATCAAGGTGGATAATGGTAGACAAAGAGCTGGAACTGACTGTGTCTATGACATGGAAGCTAGTGGAACTAGTGCTTCGATTGCTTCGATTGTATCCACCATCGCAGTATTACGTAGAAGGCATTGAAACGAAAGCTGAAAGTTCTAAAAAAGGTATGAAAATAAGGGAAAAGGGCCACATCAAGATCCCTCAGGCTTTGTGGGAAGCTGTTAAATCCTGGGTCGCTAATCCTGTCTTTCTAAAATTAGCAACTCGTGATTGGAAAGACGAATCAATTGCAGAAGAATTGTCCCAGATTGACGCCACAATTCCTGCTTTTATAAAATTAAAGAACTCATCGCGGCAAGATGCAAAATTAATTTTGAAGTTTATAAGTTATGCCGAAGCTCACCGTGAACAATTATTAAATTTTTGTTCGTGCGAGAGAGCCGCCATTTTGACTCTTTGTATTGCAAAGAAAACGATTCAAGCAAGATGGGCGTTTAGTGACAAGAAGGTTCAGGCGATTGCTGACGCCACATTACTGACAATCTGGTTTGCTTTGACTTTGAAGGACGACAAAGTTCCAATTGAAGAGGATTTTGATACTATTCAATATATTCTTTGTGAGCTGCTGAGTGGAAAGGATAGGAACCAGGCATCAAAACCGCACAACACGATGAAGTTTTATTTTTTTCGAGGCCTTAACACTCTTGTTGAATCTATATCTACTGACAATGTGTTACGTTCAAGTGACAGTCGATACCAGTTACTGTCTAAGGCTTTGTGTGGACCAAAAGTTCTGACGCTTGTGCTGCTTGAGTTAGCGAAAAATAATGACGAAGTTGGCGACGAAGCGGACTTTGCGGTCTTTTGGATTCTTTTACGCACAACTTTACATCAGCTAGCAGGTAGTTTTAGCGATAAAGTAGCTCATCTTGAGCCTGTCGTCCCTCTGCTGCAACATTTCGCTTATATTGAGTTATCTGAAGACTCTTCACACGAGCAAAGATTAACGCAGCCACATTTGGCAAAAGTTTTAAATCAAATCGAAACGAATGTACCGGACAACAGAAGGATTCTTCTTATCTCTCGATGTTTGCTTCACGTGTCGTCGCACATTCGTAAAGCAGCTTCTTTTAAAATTCTTCGCTTGTTGGCTCAAATATCTCCGTCTTGCGCCGAATGGATCTCAAAGTACGAGGAGATTCGTGACGACCCATTTTACGAAACTTTTGCTCATAATGACAAGCAAGTGAATCTTGAAACGTCACTGCTGGAAGTGCCGTTGCCTGTAAGCCAAGCAAGTATGTATCACCCCAGCGAAAGTGAATTATCGTCACAGCTGAGTAAGTTGTCGCACCTGGTGCATGTGATTAGTAAGACAACTTTATCTTTTGATGGCATGAAAGAGGCAGCGCTAAAAGAGTTGATTGTGTTTATTGAAATGGCATCCGTCGAGATGTTTCGACTACTAGAAGAGCTCAATAAGCTCACAGAACTAATGGATTTGCTACGTGGAATGCTGCAAATCAAAGCTGGTCAAGAACATTCGTCGATTATTCAATACTCTCTGCTTTTGCTTCGGACACTCCTACTTCGCAGCCGACTCTTGCGATCTGCGATTCAACATGCAAGTGATTTCATGACGCTTCTATTGCCGTTCATATTTCATCCATCCGCCTCGATTCGAGCGCTCATGTACTATATTATACTTCTGCTCACATGTTCCGCCGACAATTTCATTCCAAATAGAGTACCCGTCGATTTAACAAACAATGCTCTAGCCACAACCAACGAAGACGCAAAAGTACCTGATCTACTCAAGTCCTCATTTGGGCTATATTCAAGTCGCTGGACACGATGCTGTCTCGTAACTTGTTCTTTGCAAAAAATACAAGCACATTTTGACGTCGCAACGAAGGAAACGGATACGATGTGGTTACAAGAAGTACAAAAGATTATTCACGAAACTCCAATGAGTTATCAAAGTGACAAAGAAAAGCTTGAGGACATGCACAGTCGCGAGCTCAATGCGATCTTGGAGGCAGAGTATGCCGTTGTGGCTCAGAAACTCCGGGACGCACCTTCGCATGGAATGTGCTTGAATGCGCTTTACTATATGATGATGATGTGTCGAGCGTGTCGTTTTAATCGCGATTGCTTTATAAAAGACTGGGAAGTTAATTTTGAGCGCTTTTTTGCCAAACCGCCAAAAAGTGAACGCGACGAAGTCATTCTTGGTGCAATTTTAAGTACACTCAGTGTCATGATTGGAAACTTGACTCGAGCAGAGCAGCTGCGGATACTTGTGGTGGTAAAACGCAGAGTGCTCCCGCTTCTAAAGAGATCCGAAAGTATCTGTTTTTCCCTACAAGTTGCGCGATTATTGCTTAACTTGAGTGAATCGAACATTCACGACTTGTTCTTATCATTAGCTGCTGATACTGACATTATCTCGACAATATGCCTGAAGTACTCTACAATGTACGCCACGGAGCCATCCCTACATGGATTAATGCTAGAAATTTTGTTACGTTTTGCCCGTGGCATGAACGATAAAGCTGTCCCGTGTCTTTCCCCGCCCTCACGCGCTAAGATCTGCAAGCGTCTTAGCGAGATGCTTTCACCGCTACTGACCATTGTATGCCATCATCGGATTCCGGGTTCTTTTCAAGGACGAAATGTCTTTGCTATTGCATCTCAATGCATGATTGAGATACTACGGACGCTTCCCCACGACTCGCTTTTGGCAAGCGATATCCCATTGCAGCATACTGATAGCAGGCTTCTTCTTGACGGAAGTTGGGCGACTCGGTTCCTCTTTGACCACGTATCACATATTCGCGAGCTTGGCTTCTATGCTAACGTACAAACAGCATCGTCAAATGTTCCCTCAGTACGCGTAGTGGAAATGGCGTTGGAAACATCTTATGATGTCCTCGAATCCGATGCGGTACGTGCGGCAGCATGCACTGTTGTGACTCAAGAGATTCTTCGATATCATGAACGTCCTCCAGATGATCAGGCTGCATTTTTTACGACACTTCATGGGTCTGCGTTCACAGAAAACTTGCTGCGCTTGTTCTCTGGTCTTTTTAAAGGCGACAAGTTGCTCGTTCGTGCTACTAGTGCGTTCACTCGACAAGTTCGAGTGCTGTATGTACAAAAGGACAGGTTGATAGCTCATGTTGGAAATATGCAGGAAGAATTGAAGAAAGCGGATCGCAACGTTGGTATTTACACGCTTCTGATTCAGGTACGAGATGTTTCTGCATCTTAGTATATCTTGTTGAAACTAATGTTCTCGTGCATAGGCGCTCTCTCTTCGAGAATGGAAAGACAAGTGCAACCGCTTTAGCTCAAGCTTTATGCATTTATTCGTCTGTGACGAGCATGCGTGGAGACGTACGCTTCTTCCAGCCATCTTTGATACGCTAGTAGAACTCTTGCATCTTCTACAGAACATTTGCCGCGACGGTGGATCCGAGCAAGCGACATTCTTTCTATTGGTATTGCTTTAGCTTACATAATTGCTAAGCTGTTTGCACGACTGATCTTGTTTTGATATTTAAATGGCATAGCATACGATTTTGCAGTATCAGCTAGTACAACTTATTCAAGACGTCTATGTTTCCATCGATGACACGCTCTCGTTGGCTTTAAGGCGTCGACATTACGAGGTTCTCGACCTTTCGGCAGGGACACTCGGCATTCTTTTAGTGCAAGTTTGCAACGGGATTAATGATACCGGTTCAAAAGAGCTTGATACACCAATAAGTTCAAGTTTTGGAGCGGAGTTGATGACGACAGTGACAAACTTACTTAGTTCTCAACATCCAATCGAGTTTCGCGTGTCAATCTCTCGAATAATAGCCGCGGTTGGTGCTGCCAAGCCACACAACGAGGAATGTTTTTCTAATGCATACAATTTATATGTATGTATGCTTTTAGACACCCTTACTGATCTCGATATCGATAGACTGGTCAAACACTTCAGTGATCAACGCTTTGTCTTGTGCTGTGTTCGACCTGTATGAAGAAGTCGCTGCATTTAGTCCGCGTGCGGATAGCACTTGCAAGTCTGATGTTCAAGATCGAGCATTTCCATTGGCATCCATTCGACGGGTTGCGTGTGCTCTCCAAATTCTCGTTGAAACAAATTCAGCTGCTCTATCACTTGTTCAGTTAAAGCGTGAAATTTCTTTTGCTTTAGGAATCATTAAAGCTTCCTTTTCTGCAATTCGTATTGCCGGTGGATTTGGTGGCAAGCGAGGGAAGCACACAAACTCGAGCTTCAGTTCTTTGGATGCATACGTCCATGATCTTTGCGGCCGCATCCAGATACATATGGACGTTGTAAGCTCTATCATTGGAGGCAATGAAGAATGCCAGCGAATGGCAAAAGTACGTGCAAGTGTAGGAGTTGAAAGCTTTTTTTTGGGATGTCTTACGCTAACGCATTTCTATTGCCTCAAGGACGAAGGCCTTCTTCGTGTCATTTTGTCAAATTGGAATTTCATGAAGACGGCGCACGTGCATGGGTCTCAAGTGATGCTGCGTGCTTTATGTCTTGTAGCAAATTACATTTACGGCAATGACAATGCTCAGGTCTCCCTGCTGATTTCGTTACCGTCTGGCTCCTCGACGCTATTATCATTATTATTCGACTTGGTAAGCCAACGAAGTGCGGTCCGCTGTCAAGGAACGCATAGAGATAGAGCTGCGTCCGAAGCAGATCTGGCTCTAAGCAACGCTGCATGCCAAGTGCTCAAGGCAGCTTTGGTAAACGTAGAGTGTGTCTCTCCTTCCATAAAGACGGGATTGATAACAAAGTTACTCCATTCGCTACAAGATCGAATGAAGCAAGCCCGACAAACTAGCAAAACTAACCAACGGGAGAAGGAAAACTTGGCATTTGTGCTTGGTGTCCTTTGCAGCATTGCTAGCACGGAAGAAGGGGCTCGCTTTCTATACACGAGCTTGGCTGGCACAGCACTCTCCTTAATGTTTGACGATATACTGCATTTGCTCGATATGGCTATTCAACGGAATGGATTTCTATTTTTGCGAAATCTTTCCTTGTCACGAGTGACTAAGATTCATTTTGCAATGTGGAAGGAGCTACTGGATCCAATAATTAATCTTTACATCCATGCAAGTGATTCCAACAATTTCGACTCGATAGCTTATGAATACCTGTCAATCGCTCTTTGGGCACTTGTCTACGACAATCAAAAAGCTCGCGCGTTGATGCTTTCGAAACCCGCAACATTACAAAGCTTGAAACGAATACTAAGCTCTCAAACGTGTGGTACGTGTGGCTTGACATATCATTTTAGGCATTAATAACAATTATATATTCTGCTGTTTTCATCTCCAGGAAAGCTTTTCTCAGCTGACACTATGAAGAACCTGCAACGCGCGCTGCTGCTTATTGAAGCAAGATCATGATGCAGCTTCAGTATTCACGAATGTATTCACAAGATGTTTCCATGTTTGCAATTAATTGTATCAACACAAACAATCTGCTCATGTCAAGAAGCCTTGCCGTCCAAGTGTGGACAGTAAGTCACTGCTCATGGGATTGACACAATTGTTTACTCCAAGATGGCAGCACTAAATTACACGACTTTCGCGCACCCTTTGGTCGAGTTGCTTATAGGATGTCAAAGTTTGCTTCTCCTTCACTGCTATGATACTCGTCATCATCTTCGGACGAACTGCCGTCTTTTTCAACACGAATGTGTGTCGTTCCCCCCGGACTAATGACTGCCTTCAACGAATGGGACCCAACATCTTCTGCAAGCATCACGGCTTTCTTCTGATCAAACGCAAAGATGGTTTACAATTCATACTGTTGTTGTCAGAGTCCTCTTACAATTGAACGTACTTTAGCAAATGTCGCTTTTGTCAACGCTTGTTTGACCGGGGTGATCATTGATGTCATGCGGCGCGCTTTACCACAGACCATCACCCCACCGTCTGCCACATGCTGGCGATTAATGCCGAGCACGTACGAATCGATATCATCACGCCGTCGGGAAGTCAGCTTTGTCAAGAGTCCTGGTGTTTCTTTATCAACATCTGAATCATCATCGGCAAAACTATTTGACGGTGTTGTCAACTCGGGCGACTTAATTGCGTCAAACTCGGGAAGCTCCGGTAAGCCTTCTTTAGACGGAGTCGTCTCGAATACATCATCGACGTGTTTCTTCTCGTACTACGACCATGACGACAAGACCCGAGTTAGAACTGCATGAATTCATCATGTTTATCAAAACCTTACGTCTTGTACAAAGTCGCGCACTTGCTTTTTGAATTTATTCGAGCCCGCTCGTGCAATTTTAGCAGACAAAGCAGATTTTGTCGTCGAATCGACTTGTTTGATTATTTTTTTTGCTGCTTTTCGATGGGTTGGTGGCGACCGAAAGTGCTCAAACGTCTTTGCCTGGCAGTCTTGTGCCGACTTTCCAGGAACAAACTGAGCAACCTAATTCATTCTTCAGCATGTTGTAATTACAGTCTTTAATACAACGAAAACTCGTATACCTGTGCCCAAAAGTTTAAAGCAGTTGTAGGTATTTTGATCTTAGCATTCAGCAATGCGTCCACTTGTTCATTTGTCCAGATATCTGTCTTTACAATCGGTTCATTCCGATCCGTTGGAACACTTTTCTTCGGTTTCTGCACGATATGTGTTTAATATTAAAGAACACGTCAGCTTTTGTGTTCTCGTAATTAACTCACGTTCTGTGCAACTCACCACCATAGTTGCCATTGATTCGTTATCGTAAGTACGAGAATTAGCCTCGTCAATTGCTGGCAATGAGGACCTAATTTCCAGCAAAAATATCACAGTTTCGTTAGCAAACCAAAACCTTAGTTTTTTTATCCTGACGCACTTAGTAATTCTCTTTTTTGCCCCATGACGTATGGCTACAGACGTTACAATTGCAGTTTCCAGCGAATTTTGTGTAAATGGAAGCAATCGCCTGAAATAAAACGGTGGAATGCCATCCTCTAAAAGCTTGATCGCTATACGTGGGATTCCAGCGCTTTTTGCAGCATCACGGTCCATTTTGCCACTCAGCACCACGTACACGCCATCTTTGGACATAAATTTAGTCGAATCCTTGCGTTTTTCAACAACATACCGCGATACTTTCTCGCTATCGCGTCCTGTCACTTCCAGTACCGCCCTCGTTCTGCTAGCCTCCCGCTTCGGTGGCCATACGACCCACCAATGCTTCAATATGACCGCTTTCTTGTCACATTTCGCCGTACCAACAGCTTGATGTAATTTTCTCGACTGTTTTTTGATCGATTTCATCTTGGGCTTTGGCGATCGGAAAACGAGTTTCTTCTGGATCTCCACATGGTCCTCATCTTCTGGTTCTATTTCAACATCCTCGATCATTTCTAAACTGCTTCGTTTTTTCTCCTTCATTCGTGCCATTGATCTTGTCACGGGCGTATGTCCTGCCATCTCTAAGACACCCGCGTAGCAACGCTTTCGTAATTTGTTCAGCTTCGAAGCGCTTCTTGTGACAGCAGGAGACGATGCCCTTTGCTCTCTATCCTTGTCTTTTCGCTTCCGTTTTTTCTTTTTTATGGACTTGATGAGTTTCATACTTGCAAAGGGATCTTCATCGTCGTCAATTGGGGTTTGTGAACGCTGCGCAGGTGCACTGAAGGACTGCGCAAGCTTCCGAAAGCGGCTGTGGCTGGCTTCGTAGTGTCTTTTTCTACGTATCTTACGCGTGGAGTTCACAACAGCATCCTCACGACCTAAACTTATAAGTGCGCTTTCGAGCACCGAGCTATAGCGGCTGGACAACCGCAGTGGCGCCGACGCGCAGCGGCTTATCGAAGACATGGGCAAACGGATTAAATATTCTAATAGGGAGGTATGTATATAAAAGAGTTTTCAGTAATTACGATATTCTATCGAGGAGGTTTGTGTGTATTTCGAAGCTGCGTTTATACTACTTCGAGCAGCAATGCAATAAAAACGCGTGTGAAGTAGGCTTAATAAACAACGGTCAATATTGAGTGTAAAGGCCTGAACAAATATTGCAAATGCAGGAGTGGCGCCCGTGCGGCAGACTTTGATTGCTTATGTCACAGCGCGGAATGTGTATCTAGCACTGCCTCCATTATGAGAGATTAATACTTTTCTGTGACGGTATATGTATGTTATGATTTCTTAAGTACGCTCAGTGTGCCTTTAGTGCGAGTATCTATCCCAGCAACTATTTTCCTGGCTTTTCCCTACTATACCTCAGTGGTACGCGAGCTATAGCACTCTCGCATGTAGTATCCGATCAATATAGACTTCGTACGATAAGCAAAGACGATTCAGGAAGCTGCAATATGCGGTTATGTAAAACCTTAAAGCGTTGCTTGCGGCATTTAAAACGACTCCACAAGTAATTGGTCCGCACCCACCCAACTTATACTACTGTGGCAGGAAAAGTTGTGTAAAGGGCTTACCTTCTGATTTCAGATAACGGGTTAGGGCCGGTCGCAAACTAACCATTTCATTTGCAGTGAACATTTATTTCAGCCAATCGTTACAGTTAATGTTTATCTCCTACATTTTAGTAATTAGCCCTAGCCTAACTCGCTCAACGGTCAGTCGTAAATCTCCACTGACATTTGCTCTTATTTAGCGCCATCCAAAGATTAACTGACTTAAGTGCGACGTCAATAGTATTGCCATAACATATCACTGCTTTCAGCGCGTTTGCCATTACTGCTGTTGTAGGAGTGCATCCGTAATTTCAATTGGCCTAAAACCAATTAAATTTTTCGAAAGACAAAAAGCTGTCCTGATTTTGTCTGTATCGTGTGCCTTCTTTAAGAAATGAGTAATTTTTATAATCGCATTTTTTTCACTCATGTTATTCGACATAGAGTCATTTCTTGTCCGGCATGACGATGCGGCGGCGGCGACGGAACTCGCTGCTGCTTAGTTGTCTTACATTGCTGCTGTATAAATACGATACTAATGCTGCCAAGGCCGACTACTCTATCGACTTGACAGGCATTGCCTCAGGCACAGGTGATTAATTGTTGATGCGCCATGGAGACCTACCTAGTTTGTAACATTTTTGTGGTCCTCTTGAAGCATACACACTCACCGTAAACATCGGTACACTCGGCTCGTCAAGTGACAACGTACGTAAAGATGCAATAGTAAATGAATTGATTGTGCAGACTAATGACATCGCTTCACTATAGAATGCTTTTCGAATGATAGCAGACACTGGCTCGTCGAACGACGCAGTACTAGGCACTGGATGTTGCGGGTCAGATGCAAAAACAACGTACTCATGTGACGCGTCGTCAACCTGTACTGATGGTGGGGGCGAGCAAGTCTTATTGGCATTTGCTGGAGCTAAAATTCAGTAAGGATTGGACATTTTAAACGGTTATTGCTGGAATGGGGTTTGCTAACATGGGCTGGTTATTCATGGTTATAGAGGACAGTTTATGACCGATACATGGTCATCAACCCAGATCGGTAGTATCCCCAAAACCTTTTTGGTTATTGAGAGACAGGATACATTTTACCGCACGACGTATGATGGCATCACGGGCTTAGCATATAAGACGCTTGCGGCGTCGACAGAGAAAACCATGTCATCATTCTATAATGTACTCGTAGACACGGCAAAGTCGACCGATGCTTTTGGGATGCTGTTGTGCGGTACGATGCAACCCATGCTACAGACTGGAGGCACAAATTTTACGTACCATTCCGGTCAGCTAGTCGTTGGTGGTACAGAAGGTCTCGATGGCGAAATGTACTACTCTGGCCAAATGTTTTACACGCCAGTTACGAGGGTATGTTTGAAAATAGATGCCAGTATGTATAAAGGAGCTGTATTAACGGACGCATTGCTTTTTATGGCTTCGTTATTCATTTTAGGAAGCGTGGTATGTCGTGACAGTAACTGATATTGGCTACGGTGGAACGAGTCTTGGGCTATCGTGTGATCATTACAATGATCCACATGCAATCCTTGACTCCGGCACGAGTAATTTGTCGTTTCCACCGGATGTCTATAATGCGCTGATGGATCAAATTAAATTAGCAACTTTAGCAGCCATCCCGGACTTTGATGCGCGATACTTTGACGATTCGACGTCTTGTTGCAATGAAGTTTATTGTGATCCAACGTCAGCCACTGCAGCTTTGTTGGAGCTGCCATCGATTTATTTTACACTTGGGATGGAGACGAGCGATGGCTCGACGAGTCATCAATTTACTGTTGAAATTCCTCCTGAATACTACTGGCGCCCTGAAATGAACGGGGATAACTCGAGTACCCCTTGTCGGGCACTTGGTATCTCTGAAGGAACGTCCACCGTCTTAGGTGATGTCTTTATGGATGGTTTATATTCGTACCATGATCGCGTGAATGGAAAAATTGGTCTTGCCGTCGCAAGCAATTGCCCGAATAATGTCACGTCCCACAAAAAGGTGTATGCTTCCGTAGAATCAATTGACTGGTGCTCGTGTTTCTCGAAATCCCTTCAAAAGAGAAGTACGTGGACAACGTATTTTCCATGGGGCAGTGGATGTTTCTTCTGGCAGTGGTGGATGTACGTGGTACTTGCCAGTGTGGCGGTTACGATAGGTTGCGTCTGTGTCTTGATTTGGTGGCACAAGACGAAGAAAAGTATCAAAGAGCTTCAGAAAGAGGCAAACCATGCGTCAGGCTATTCTTCCACGCGCCAAGCGACAATGCATTCAACGAATTCAATGGGTGGGCCAACCCTTGCCGTCACGTCACCGCCAGAAGGCTTTTATGTCGCCACAGTCCTCACACCGAGGCGAGCTTCGAATCGTTCGGGGCGTTCACGCTCTCTTACTAGTCATACTTCAACCGTGTCTTCAAGTTCAAAGAGCAGAAAAGCAAAGCCGGTGGAAATACCAATTATGGCCGAGCAAAAGTATCCGAGTATGAGTTCGCCACGATCGCCAATGTCTGATACCTCGAGCATTGCGCTTTTGTCGGAATACGCTTCCTCGCGTGGCTCAATCGATAGCTGGAGACCGAATGCAAAGCCGGCGGATCTCAAGGATTGGGGTCCTTCGTTAAAAGAGAACGAGTTTTGATCGATAGGTCCTTTTTTTATGTCTTCGATGATCATTGTGAACAAATAGTGTACTTAAATATCAATCACGAGAAATGGCTTGTGTCTGTCTGTACCCATATTAAGTGTTACACAATCGACTCGATGTCGTCACTAGTGACAACATCGCCATATTAATCGTTATAAGCACCAAATGCTTGATGATAAGAATGCACAGAGACGTCTAACTCACTTTTGCAAGCTGCTAGTCGCATGCGGAGTTTAAGCAGATATGCCGGGTTGCTTCGCAAATGTTCATTCCTTACATTTAAACGAGTCAATGAATTCACGTATCGACAACAATCGTTGTACAAAATCTGATTGTTCGATGTCATACTGACGAGGGCCCTTGTCTATTTCAATGCATTTCTTTAAAAAAGTGTTATACGAACAAATACGTCATGTTCTATAGAAATTGAGTACAGCGCCCCCGACATTTTTATTTCTTAATTAAATTGTTAGGTTATCAATTTTTAAGACGTGTCGTCTTCCCATCGTACGCTCAATTTCGCAGTGTTGCGAACGCGCGCACGACGCACAAGACTTTGTACTCGTGCATATCTACAAACCAGCACCATGGCTGAACCTCGTGCTGCATGCGGTGAATCCGGGAGCTCCAACGATTTTCATTTAGGCGACCAAATACTCAGTCAGGACAATTTCATGCAACATCAGGTGAACACGATGCACAGCCTGGACAATGCTGAAGATTCTTCATTTCTCGAATCCGCACCTTCGCATCGTAGTAGTAATTTAAGTGGCCATAGCGAACGTTCCGCAACAATGACCGTCTATGAGAAGCTTCAAGCGCTGGTTTTGGCTGAAAATAATAAACTTGATAAACCCATTGTCGGGTCGGGATCACCGAAGGAAGAGGGACAGGTTCCTGACGATGATGAAGACGAGGGTGAAGACGATTCGTACGAAATTTCATGGGACGGCGGTTCACTTGGATTATTATTCAAAGCCAATGCGAACGGACAGCCAGTGATTCGACGCGTTAATAAAAAAGGAGCCGCGACGGGTTTGCAGTACGCACGAGCAGGAGACGTGTTGCTTGCCTTAAATGGCGTGAGTGTTTCGGCCACGCCATTTAGTGAAGTCATTGAGGCATTGAAAAATCCGGAATTTCCCGTAAAACTCGACTTTCGACCGTTAAAATTAAGTGACTTGGCATCGGCGGCTTCGTCAGCAACAACCAAGTGGGGACTCTCTCGTCCAAATTCGTCCATTCATAGTAGTGACGCAACCTCCGCAGTCTGTGGCTCACCCGTATCGTCAAATGCTACGGTTGACATGCGGAATAATCGAGGAGGAGGCTGGTGCGATGCTTCGCCAGCGTATATGCCCCAGCTAGATGAAGTTTTGATAGAAAGTGCCAGCGATGTCGAGTACGATGTCGTGTGGAGTGAAGGGCCTTTAGGTTGTGAATTGAAACAACGCAATGGACTTCCAGCAGTCAAGTCCGTCACAGGTACAGGCGTCACGCCTTCGGTTGCACAGATCGCGGCGGGCGATATTCTTGTGAGTATTAACGGATTACGAACCGAAGAAATTGGATTCAAAAGTACGGTTACCTTAATGATGCGAGCGACAAAGCCCGTTTATTTACGTTTTCATCGAGGAGGACCACGGCAATCGTCGTCTGCTGGAAGAAGCTCTAATGATTTACCGCCAAATTATCGAGGACGTGTCAGCAATAGAAGGACGTGTCAAGAGAAATTAGACGGAGGGGATGGTGGCTCATTGGAATCGAAGCAATATACAGTGCTCTGGCGTGAAGGTCCGTTAGGATTACAGATTCGGACATCTAGCAAAGGATTTGTAGTCGTGGCAAGACTAACAGGTGCAGGGGCTCCTAATGTTCATGAAGTTGTCAAGCCAGGAGACATGTTTTTGCGCATAGCGGGCGTTGATGTCGATTCTTTAGGCATTGCAGGTGCGTTTGAAATGCTTCAAACGGTTCAAAAGCCCGTGGTTCTCGTCTTTCAGCGACGTGGACGCACTTCAAATCGCTCGAATCTACGCAATCGACATCATGGCTTACCAGCTCCAGCACCCGTGCCATCGTCGTCTGCTGTACCTTCTTTTCGGCAATTGCGTGAAGAGGAAGCTGCTGCTGCAGCTGCAGGGATCTATCGAACCCACAGCGCGGGACATATGCCGATACAACCGATACATCCCAGCCACGGAGGTTCTTTAAAGCAATATGGTAGCGGCTACGATCATCTCGATAATTATGCAGCTTCGGATGACGGTATGAGTCAGCAAAGTTTCGATTATTCCGGCGACTCGCCGCGCTCAAGTGCTTCGCGTCGAAATCCAGGCAATCTTGCGAATGTTGACGGTACCTTTACTGAAAATTGGTTACCCGACCAACCTTCCGCATTTCCACATAATGCTATTAATGAAGCCGAAGACGACGAAGATACATTTCCATCCGAGAGTCGGGATGAAAGTCCGTCCCTCGCAGCATTGGTACCGCCTCCTGCTTACATGGATGTCTTTACAGCTTCTGGACGGGCAAAAGATGTTGATTCAATGGTACCTCCTTCTGCTCGTAGTATGGATCTTCAAAATCTCCACGATGATGAAGCAGGAGGTGACGAGTACTTTGGTGGTCAATTGGAACGGCCTCCCCCTTTTGAAGCTCACAGCGATTATGGACCGTTGCCTCCTCCTATCAAGCATTATGAAGCTCCAAGGCCTTCGGCAGAGGAGACATCATCATTATTAGGCCAACCAAGCCGATTGCAGGAACTTCGACGCCAGTATATCGAGTCGGAGCGTCAACGCAATATGCTTCAGAACGGCAGTGCGACGATGGTGAGTACTTATTCGGATATTGACGACTCGGGTCTTGTCGTGCGTCACTCGTCAGATGGAGCAAGGCATATCAATAAGCAACCTCCTCAACTTCCATTACCGGAACTTTGGGTGCGCTGGAGTGAAGGCCCGCTGGGTATTACATTTAAGCGCAAGAATGGCCAGATTGTCGTATCACGCCTAACTGGGTCAGGCTATTCACCAGGTTTGACACAATTACGTCCGGGAGACTGGCTCGTGTCGTTTAATAACCAATCGACGAGCAATTTACGGCTTGGTGATACGATGGAGCTACTGAAGCGATTGCCGAAGCCTGTCGATATGTGCTTTGTTGTTCAATAAAGTTGCGTCGTTTGAGCCTGTGAACTGTTCTGAGTGTAAATAGTTAATAGCAAGCCGCTTCGCGTAAGAATAGAGCAAACAATGTAGCGACAGACAATAAAGCGGAAGAATATGGGAGCGAGTCAGGATACTCTCATACCAATGAAGTGATGCGTTTTTCAGTAGATCTCGGTCTTAATCGAAGCTTTGCGCTGACTAAATACTTCATGTAAAGCTATTTAGATCGTGCATGTATTTTTTTGCTACTATCAAGTATGATTCTTGACTTATGGCGTTTCAAATAGCGATTTTTTTCTGTGTACAAGCACAAATTTCTTAAGCTTTAATTGCAATGTTTATAAAAAAAACCAATTAAATGCAGTACCTGGTTCAAATTGACAAAAAAAAAATTCATAGGAGTTGATTACTCCCTGTTAGCGTCATTTTCTTGAATACAATTTTATTTGCCGTGACAATCAAATAGATCAAAATTTTGGCTTGAACGGATTTTATCATGCAAACACCTATTTCGTATATACGTTTTGTATGTCAACGAGATTACAGCTGCGTTTCCTCTCTAAGTTGTAGTTAATCCTGTCGGGTCTCTTGTAAGTGTTTCTACTGCAATAATTTCGAAGTCTCGAAAAACTGTCGTAGTTGGCGATTTCGTGCCATTAATTTAAATTGCGTCATCAATCCTAACACAAAGTAAAATAAAGTTATTGGCGACGTAACAATTGTGTATTGCAAATAAAAGTTTTACATTTTTGTTCAGTACGGCTTTCGATAAGCAAGCTTGACGTAAGCTTGACGTGGCTTGCGTTTAAAAATGATTATTCTTAAAGGTTATTCGAAGACTCGCAATTTTCAGAGTCACCATTCGACTGATTAATGCGATTCTTCAAATCTTTCGTCCTGGAAGCTATATAGCAGCAGTAGCAAATTCGGAGCTTATTTTCCATTGACTGTTTGGGAACCTGCCGGAAGATGGAACACCTCCTGCATATGGGTCCCCTGCATATGCGACAAGTATGACGCTTTCTCAGCACATAAAACTCTCGCATACAGACATTACAAGTCTTCCCAATGCTGTGAATACTTCGACATAGCAGCAATATGAGAGACATTTACAAAAATTGTACAAACATTATCAAGCTTTACCTCCGTGAATCAGGTGAATCATAGCGAAGGTTGTCCAACATTGTATACGATGTCAGACTAGTGCCATTAAAAGTTGAAGATTTGGTTGAATTGACTGCGTCAACGCTCTCATTACAATCGATCGTATAATTTACACTGTCACAACTTCGTGGCATGCTTGCGAGACAAGTATTGCCTATTTGGTGCTGGTTACTTTCGTACGCCCCAGTACTGATACTATTATCTCGTGGCGAATCAAACTTCCTCAAGATCTTCCTTTTCACATCTACCCTTCTAACGTGATCCTGCTGAAGCTTCATGTCCAATTGAAAACCATGTATTGGATTGCCACAGGTCTTATGAGCCTTACTAGAGACATCAGACTGATTTGTCCAACCGTTTTGAAAGCTTTGAGCGGCGGCAGCGAGAGCAGTCGCTGTACTTGACGGTGACAGGAGCACAGCATCTGCGTTCATTGATGACACAGTTTTGGCCTTGCAAAGGTGTTTCGGAGAAACAAGTTGTGGCTGGTTGTCTCCACATAATTCATTCTCCAAATACAGTCGTAAGCTTTTTTTGCGATTGTTACCATCCTTGTAGCCCCGAGTCAATTGGTCTAATCGCATGTCGTCTCTTTTCTTTGCAGGACTTAATGATATGATCGATTTAATAAAATTATCGTCCAGTCTATTTAGTAATGATGGCTCAGAGCTGATGAGTTGCACGAATGCTCTCTGTTTGCTCGAAGAGCTCAGCAGCCCTTGTTCCATCGATCTTGAATGTATACGGCCAATAATTTTGGACTTGTTGTAAAAAGGCGAGAACCTGTGGAGTAAGTATGACACGACCAAAAGCCCGCAAGGGTGCGTTCGAATAGCAGAGATGGGACACTTCACGTTTAAACTTCGATTCTGGTTATCAGCTGACGCTGTACAAAAGTAATTGTAGGAATGGAAAGCTACCGAGTTCCTTTTTAAGGGTTGTCGTGAAACTTTCGAAACGGTATTGCAATGACCGTTAAGGTCATTTGACATTCAACGGAATGTTAATTTAACCCTGGCAACATGGCCTTGTATGCTTATAGAGATGGTGCTGCGCACAATTTTGCGAATAAGTTGCGCGTGTTGGTGTATGGTTGAGCTACGCGTAAGCCATGTGTATTTACTTGCTCTGAGCTCACATGTACTTCTGAATAAAGGGTTCTAATAATAACAGTTGAGGCAACGGAATTCTGAAACGGTGGACTATTGTTAATTTAGGCCAGATCAACAACAGAATCATGGTGTGTATTTTAAGAATCGTTCATTAAAGCTATGGTCAGTCTTTCAGATACGATTGAGAAAGCGGTCGTCAGTGCAGTGCGTGTCATTATTACAAGACTCGTCAAGTGCTGATCGCAAATGTCCATGCCAGAGCAAATACAGTGCACCCTATTTCTGTATCACATGCTTTGAAATCTTGGCACTAGCCAGTAGATATTGGGGCTATTATAAAACCAAAATAAAATATGTTTGATTAATAATTCTACAATCGTAAATGTTCTCTCCGATTTAAATATCCTTCGGTATGTATTCGCGGACGAATTCATTCAAATGAGCATCTTTAGATTACTCGTCGACAACGTCAATGGTATCACAAGCTCTTCTGAATCATTGGTCGTCCAAGGACAAGCCTAACACTCTTTTCTCCGAATAGGTTCGTATTGTAGCGAAGCTACCTCGATCCTAAATTCAGAGTAGGACTTTCAGACTCAGAGAGTCACTTAGTTCTATTGAACTAATGGGTTTAACAACTCAGCGAGTCGTACAAGCTATTAAAGCTTAAGGAATCCTAGTTCAAGGGATTCAGGGGTTCGTAGAACCAAGTGGCAACTAGTGCCCAAGAGGATATACCTTAGAAAGGCTTCAATCTCTTACAGATCAATGCGCAAGCCTTAAGAAGGCACCCATCGCTTTAAGATTAAAAGGGGAACTGCACTTTATTTGATTGTTTAAATCTAAAACCTTACCTAGCTAATTAAAAATAGATTTTGGCCGCCAGATTTATATCTGCGGCGCCCACATTTGTTACCCATAATAAATGGGATTTTAGTAACACTATTCTAAAATTATATAAAGGGTATTTTACCTATAAAGTTAATGTACCGCAACAAAGGTTCTCCAACCGATGTGTGCCCTATTACACCATCCCTCATCAGACTGTTGACACCGAGTGACAACATTCGCTTCATTTCCTCTAAACAGCTAACCGTTCGGTTGCGTTTTTTAATTCCTTTGTCTAATGACAATCAAGCGTGAGTCACAGACTCTGAGCACCTTCCTCGACGATGAGGGAATGGTGGACTTTGAAAAGTCACTCTCAATCATAGGACGAGAAAAAAGAGCGGCGTTCGCTCACGTCTTCTCCTCCGGATGAACGTCGGCGGGCCCCGAATCCGTTCCCAGAACGTGGTGCCGCTGATGTCTTAACTGCATTGAGCAGGACATGGGACCCTGTGTCCAACATCATTACGAATCCGCTCGTGAAGAGCAAGAGCAGATAATCCTCATAGAGGAAAGAGCTCGTCGTCGAGCTGCCGAGATAGCGAAAGCTAAAGCTGATAGTGAATGTAGATTCACTCCGCTTCGTGCGGACGAGCGTCTCAAAGAGATAGCGGGTCGTAGCTTGGCCATCTGGATCTCTGGTGACCCGGCGAAAACGCCGGAGGAGATCGCTGCCCGCGACGCTCTACATGAGCAATACCTTACGCCAAAGGTAATGACGCGAAGCCAGTATCTGACGCGTTTACGTGATCAAGCCCGTGGGGCTTCGGTGACCTCCATGAGGATTATTCCGATCGTTTTGTTTCCAAACGAAACAAGGACTGAAAACGAAGTCTCATTTGAGAACTGGATTCACCGGGCCCGCAAACTTCGTAATATCTGGAATATCAGAGAGTCTGCGGATAGAGGTGATGTTTGTTCGGAACGGAAGCTTCGCTTCGACTTCGCTAAGCTTAAGGTGAAAGGCCAGTTACGTTCGGCATTTATGCCACAAAACGAAGAAAGGCCTAGCCGATATTTCAGTGCTTCGGTTGACCGTACAACCAAGGATCGAAGCCGCCCTGAAGCTTTTAGATCCACCTAATCTCACGTTTAGTGGTGGGAAGCGTCGTTTGACGCGAATTGACCCTGAGCTTGGCGCTCAAAAACGTCAACGGCGTACGGGCAATCTTGCCGAAGAGGTACCTCTAACTCCCAAGAGATTTCAGAAGAGGGGTACCTAGCCACTTCACCAGATACTGGTATTAGCCTTCACGACGACGTCTCTTTAAAACTTTCTCCACATGAAAGTGAAGGTTCCCCAGCGCAGGAGGGGGCCGAAATTTCTGCGGAAGCATTTGATGCTCTACGGCACAGGTCCTTGCTCGGGTTGAGAGCTCTTTTGAGGCGGTTCGGGACCGTCTTTCGACGCTGGACCGTCAGCAGCCTCGTTTAGAGGGCCAGTTGGATATCCTGGTGAGGATGCAACAATCTGCGGCACGACCGTCTGTCTCGGCGCAAGCGACTTCAAGTCCATGTGGGAAGGGTCTCGATATGGCTTAAGCAAGCCAACGTAGAACACTGGTGTATGCAGCTTGCTGGGAAGGTTTAGCGTATAAGCTAGGCCTTTCTTGGCCACGACCGTAAATGGTCCAATAAAGCGCAATTTGGTCTTGAAGACCGCGGAAATCAAGTTGGTAGATAGGTTTTTAGTGTTTAGTAAAATTCGGTCTCCGACTGCCTTTGGCATCTGCTTGTTCTTTTTGTTTGTCTTAGGTATCAGCCATCGTATCCCTTACATGTCTTAAGACACTAAATCGCGTCGCGAGAAACTCGCTTACGTTTCCGAACGGTAACAGGGCTGATATCAGCAAGCCTATCGGCTAATTCCCCCCCCACCAAGTCCTGAACCACGCAGTGGTATCTTTAATGGAACGCGCGGGTGGGTAAGACCGTTTACATAGAACGGAGTATAGCCTGTAGAGGCATGAACAGCGTTCAATTGCCACTGTCAAACCATGTTGTCGAAACACGCGATCGATAAACAGCTTAGCTGTACCCTCTCCATCAATGGAATCCGGCACGGCCGCTAAGTAAGCCATTTTGCTCAAACGGTCAACAAAGACCACTTTACCGGAGTTACCGGCTGAATCTTTCGGTAGTCCAAATAAAATCCATACTAATGGACTCCAAGCAACCTATGGGGACGAGAAGACTCGCCAGTGGCGCAGCAGCATGTGCCGAGGGTTTAACCCGTTGGCACGTTTCGCATGTGCGAACATATGTGCTGACCCATTTATAAAATTTGGGCCACCAATAACTCTGGCTTATAGAGCCGTGAGGTCTTTTCTCTACCGAGATGACCACCAAGGACAGTATCGTGTGCCTCATAGAGGATTCGGTACTTCAAATCCTCATCATCAGGAACAATGACACGCGGAGGGTCCGCGATGTCTGTGCAATAAAGCAACAGTTCGTTATCGATAGAAAATCGATGTAACCTTGCACGCCAACGTGCCGGCAATCTAATAACTGAATCAGAGATCTTTAGAGCAGAGCTACACACTGTCCATCCTTGGCGTAAGCCGAACGGATTAATTCAGGAATAGGCGACATGATAGTCGTTAAATAAGAGTGCTCATAATCCGGCCTGCGTGATGACGCATCGACCAAAGCATTCTGCTTGCCGGGTTTATACTTCACCTTGAAGTTGTATTCTGCAATAAAGCATAGCCATCGGGCCATTCGGGCGACTTAGTCGCCGTGCGTAACGACGCGTGATCTGTATAAGTCACAAACGGCTTAGAGCCGAGCAGATGAACTCTGAATTTGACGAGAGCAAACTTCATAGCAAGTAACTCTTTGCAATGAACTGGATAGTTCTTTTCCGCAGCTTTAAGCTGTTAAGACTCGAACCCAATAACACGTTCATGCCCAACAACATCTGTTTGTAACAGAGCACTGCCAATGACAAAATCTGATGCGCCACAGACGACACTGAAAGGCCAATTTGGGTTTGGCAGTGCCAGAATCGGGGCATGGATAAGACTTTCCTTAACTGCTCGAAAAGCATTATTTTGGCGCTAGTCCAGCACCATTCTGTATCCATTTTAAGGAGATTAGATAATGGTCTAGCCATAATAGCGTAAGTTTCGCTATATTTGTGTAAATAATTGGCAAGACCCAACCACTTACGCAAATCCTTTTGGTTTTTAGTAACCGGCCAATCTACTATGGCTTTTACCTAAGCGGGATCCGCTCTAAGGCCTCGCTTTCCAATGAAGCATCCTAAAAAAGGAATTTCGTCTGCGCCAAAAAATGCATTTAGATGCATTGGCATACAATTTGCTTATGCACATACACTCGAGCACTGCCCGCAAATGGTCTTAATGGTTTTCCATATCTGACCGACCCTGCTTCATACGACTATGGACAAAAACGTCATCGAAATAAGTCTGTGCATAACCTCGATGAGGGCGGAACAGTTGCGTCACTAGACGATTAGATGTTGCCGGGGCGTTGGACAGCCTTTGTGACAGAACCAAAAACACTAGTAACATACCGCTTGGGGTGCTAACCACTGTAAGCGGGATATCACTAGCTCGCATGAGCAGTTGGTAGTAACCGTCGACTAAGTCCAATGCACTGTACATTGTACATCCCACCATATTGTTCTGAAGAACATCCTTTATAGCAATGGGAATTTGTGCTGGTATAGTGGCAGCATTAAGCTTATTATAAGCATGTACAATGCGCCATTTACCATTTGGCTTTTTGACACAAAATGTCGGTGTCGAATGAAGAGATTTGCTCTCTCGTGCCATTCCAGCCTCGTTCTTAGCACGGAAGAAAATCGTCAATGACGTCACACTGCTCCTTTGGTAAAGGCCATTGTAGTGTGACACAGTATTTGGTTCCCAGAACCAAGTCAATTTCATGACAAATACCTCTATCCGGAGGTAAAACAGATGGTGGATTATTACACACCACATCTTGAAATTCCTCAATTAACGAATAAAAGGGATCCGTAGAATCTTTAAGGATCGATGACCCATTTCGCGCACTAAGTGCAGCTTTGTGTCATCCAGGACAGCTTCGTCTAGAAGTGACGATGAGTTAAACTCAACCATAGGTCGAATGACCACCATTTCAGATGATTCATCAGCTTTTAAGGCTCGACCGCACTCATCAATAGACATTTCTTCTAGCTCTAAAAGATCATGTAACGAAGGGATTGCCGCAAGGCTAACTTCCCCCCAATGTTACCGGTTACGCCATTTCCAAGCGTATGTACTTGCTCACTCTTATCACTTTGTGAGGGTATACGCGCTTCGTGTGCATCCTGTCTTGGAGTGGAGACAATACGCCTCTTAGAGGCCGGGACATTCACGTCCCCAGATTTTCCAGCCTGTATTGGTTCTATAAAAGACATGGTGTCTAATTTGACATCCGACAAGGAGTTAGGTAACTCAACTTCCTTATCCAGCGAATGTTTACTTGTCGCTTCACGTGCATTAGGAGGTTTTGACTCAAAATGCCCGGGCGAACCGCCAATAGTGTCACTATTGACACTCAGTATGGTGCCACCTCGGCTGACCATACTCGAAGGACTTAGACGTGTTACTCCACGTATCTCAGGGATATTGCACCCTTGAGATCCTAGCGAACCGCCAACAGTGTCACTACTGACACTCAGCATGATGCCACATCGGCCGATCATACTCGGTGGACTTTACGTGCCACTCCACGTATCTCAGGAATATTGCATCTTGATGATTCGGCCTTAGGCCAACAATGCCTTCAGCATTTAGTGAATCATTATTGTAACGAGTGTCACTCGACGGAGTACGTGCCGTTCCACTTATTTCTGCTGAGTCGGGCTAAGAATTAATGTTTTTAACATTAGAATTTATTAACTCAGACATGCCAATGTCTAAAACACTGACAGACTCATTCAATGATCCGCGCCAATAGCGCTTTTGTTGCCTAGAAAAGGTGGGTTCATGACTCGCCAAAACTTTGCTAGGAACATTGCGCGTGGCGCCTAAGGTCTTAGACCTCCAATCGATCCATGGCTCATGGTGTTCTAACCAGGCCATACCAAGGATGAGATCATATCTCGAATCCAAATCAAGGACGAGGCAGCGTTCCATACTGTCAAAGTCCAGAAACTTTATACCTAAGTTCAATGGAACTTTGGGAACAGTGACACGAGTCCCATTCGCTAAGCGAACAGTGATCGTATCAACTTCATGTGCTTTAAGCGCCTCACCGTATTGTTGACTTCCTTTAAGAGAAAGGGTCGAGCATAATTGCAAGACGCTCCTGAGTCAATTAAAATTGACCACGGCTTATCAAAGCCCTTTACAGTCGCCAGGCTTGTACTCTCGCCCCGTGCTATTGAGCACCGAGCTAATTGGGGCTAGGTACTGTTTATTCTCATCTCCTGGAGACTCAACAAAGCCTAGGTCTTCCCCAGTAGGGCGCCCCGCACCTAATGGGTATCGACGTTTTCCCGCGCCGTACCAGATCTATGGTATAGGTCGGAGTTGGAGCTCTTTCGAGCTTTACGCGAATTTCGAAGAGGGCAGGCAATGCGTTAATATTTCGTACTTCCGCACACATAACATCTACGGATGGTCTTATGCTCTTCCACAGCTTGAAGAGCCTCTTCTCCTCCCTCAACGAGGCTTAAATCCATAGGTTCCGCTCTATTAGACGGAACCCATGTGCTCGAAGAGCTTGTTCGGTAGACATGCGTGCTAACGCGAGCAGACTAAATGTTAAACTCGGCGCGTAGCGCTGTGGCAACTGCCTCTTCGAACGTAGCCGGATGAGATCGGAACAATTACGTCCAGGCAACGCCCTCATTGAGACCCCCATAAAGATGGTAACTACAATTGCTTCTTGCAACGGGTCTTAATGCATAAAACAATGAGAGTTCTTAACTCCTGGACAAAGTCCCCTAGGGTTCTTTTACCCTGTCTAGTTGCTAGGAGCCGTGCTCGCATGCGAAAAGCCTGATCAGGCGGTGCAAACATGCTCGTCATTTGCTGTTTCAGCGAATCCCATGAGGGAAAGCGTCGTTTATGGACGTGCTGCACGATAGTGCCCACTCCATGGCTCTATCTTCGAGGTACAGAGATATACCGAGTTGGCATAGATGCCGCAAGGGTGATCCTGAACCTGGCCGATCGGGGAGGATTCGTACGCATGAAGGTTTCAACCCTTGCATGCAAAACCTCTGGTCCCTGAATATACTGAACTTTACATATTCAAGCCCAAATAAAGTTTTGAGCTTGTCATACGCTATGCCCTGCGCTTCTATAAGTTTTGAGACCTCTTCCATTTCAGTGAAGGCTTAGTCTTATAAAGACTCAGAGATTGACTACTAGTGCTACCAGATGTAGCGGAGCTTCTTCGCTGCTAAAGATAGAGGAAGACTTTTAGACTTCAAGATCAAAAGGAAAACTCAGCATTTTTAATTTTAATTTAAATTCAAAACCTTACCGTAGCTAATTCAAAATAGATTTCGGCCGCCAGATATATATCTGGCGGCGACTACATTTGTTACCCATAATAAATGGAATTTAAGTAATTAATTATTTTAAAATAGAATAAAAGGGTATTTACCCATAAAGTAAATGTACCACAACAACGGTTCTCCAACCGATGTGTGCCCCATTACAATAAAGGTACCACAAAACGGTTCTCCAACCAATGTGTGCCTCATTACAGAGGCAGTCAAAAACACGTCGATTTGGGCGAGCGCGCGTGAACAGGCACAACCGCGTCTCCGATTGCGCATAAAATGCAACGTCAACATTTGATGATATTCCATATGTCTAACGTTAACTCCATTTTGTTCGGTATTGAGGTTTCGACCTCCAAGCGGTACGGAACCGTACATTCGACCAGCACCATTTGTTGGACACACTGCTGAGCTTTATAGGAACGTTATTTAAGTTGTATATGGCATAAGCGGCCACTATAGTAATTTGATAAGGCCTTTCGGTGCGCGTGCTGCTCTTCGAGTAACGCCAAATAGGCAGCCTCCGCATGTGTGATTAGCTGTACTCGAAAAGGCGGGACCAAGCCAGACCCATTCTTAGACCCGGCTTTGATATTGTCGATTACCAGATCAGGAGCAAGCCTGGTATGAGCGAGCGTTAAAATTTTACGCATACGCCAACTGCTGACGCTAACCTAAATGTAGTGATAGCGTAAACGACTTTCAGTAGACAGCGAAGGCCTAAATGATACCTGCATCTTCCTACGATGTTCCGCTGTAAATATATGCTGCAGCGAGTGTACGCTCGAAATTATGCTCGACCTCTAAAATTAAAATTGCGTGGGCTAAAATTTAAGCTTCATTGTAAGGGTGGTCGATTTGGCTATTTTCGCCTCGCGAACCAGACTCAAGATTTTTATTGATCTTCCTATCTGATGAATTTTAATTAAACGATAAATGCTCAGGACTCAATTCAGGCATCAGTAAACTGCAAGCGGGCACGTCGTAATGCGGCCACGCTCTACTTATACACACACCATAGCACAGCGAGGAGGCGGTTTAACCAGCTTCTTTTGCGTGCAGTGAGGTAGTTGCGGTGGGCGCGTTAGCGACTTCACCTAACGCACTAAGTACTTTGATTAAGTGTCTTCACGGGAGCGGTAATCCGGCTCGTGCTAAATAGTTCCGCTTACCATTTTTGGTAGGTGTGTGGACTTCTTAGATGGACTTTTGGGTAATCAAACCAAAGGAAGTTGGAGGCAATAACAGGTCTGGGATGCCCTTAGATGTTCTGGGCCGCACGCATGCTACGACGGGGTGTATCGTTACATAAAATTAACACTTATAAATAGTTTATTAATATATTATCTAAAAGGTAGAGAATATTTGGAGAATATTACTTACATAGTAATGTTCAGAAATCTTATCCATAAATAGGTATAGGCCATTATATCTATTTATCCACCACGACCTGATTGGCACGTTCTGTTTGGCCATTGATCTGAGGATGGTCTGCAGTCGACATGGGGAACTCGCCACCTAGCAGCCCAAGCACTTGTCGCCAAAACCCAGACGTAAATCATTGATCCCGGTCCAATACTATGGACTCGGCCATCTCGTGTAATCGGTATACGCGATCCAGGACAAGAGAGCTGCCTACTTGCCTTTGATCGATGTCTTACATGGTGCTGAATGAACCATCTTGCTTAGACCGTTTACGAAGACGACGAGCCCCGTCCGACCCTAATGTGAAGTCTAGACTTACTGACTTCCAACAGTTGGTTGGAATCGGTAGCGGCTTCAGTGGCGCACTGCTGGACGGTGCAGGCTTTATGCTGACACTGTTCGCAAGAGCGAATATAGTTGGCCACCCATCTAAATAAGTGCGTTCACCAAAATTTCTCTGACACTCGTAAGAATGTCTTTTCACGGCCCAGATGCCCACTAGATGGCGCATCATG
>NC_090610.1:3974017-4009092 GCF_004359215.1 Bremia lactucae | reverse complement strand
AGCTCGTGAAGGGTCATCAGCTTGAGGTCTGTGTCATGAGGCACATAGATTCCCAAGGAATCACAAGGTGACAGCTGATGCCATAACAGGCCATCGATGAAGCTAAAGCGATTTACCTCAGCTTTCTCCTGCATTTTTTCGACCCCTCAGTGGTAGATGCGGACTCATGCGTCTCGCACGCTGGTTATTGCCATCGCTCTTCGGAAAGGGATTCCTCTTGCTGGGCGTCTTCGCCCCAGCAGGGGCCCAGGCATAGCAGCGCTCATATGACTGCGCTTGCCACATTTGTGACAGACAACGTCTGCATTGCCCAACTCCATGGAAGTGACACCTGTTCTCTCGGCCGACGGCTTATACCAAGCTATCGCCGAGGCACTGTTGTAAAATTTCTCCTCAACTAAGGCAATTTGGATTCCATCGTTGACGGCACCTTTCTAATAAGAGCCTGTCACGATGAGCCATGACGTATTCCGTTCATAAACTTGGGCACTTTTATGTGCTCCCCAATCGGACCTACGGTAATTGATCCCGACAGCTAGTGCATCTCCTGCACATGCTCTTGCATAGATCGCTTCGCCTGCCACGCCCCGAAAACGCGCACCTTATGCAACACCTCGTTGTTTGGTGGCTGGCACATGGCGCGAGTCTTTGTCTTATAATCGCCCATGAAGGGAACACCTTGAATACGCTATACCCGCCGAGTAAGCCCACTCTGAGGCTTTACCGCGCGGGTGCGACATGGAGTACGGCACCATCGGGCTGTCATCTTCGATTAGCTGCGACACACCGCATTGCTTTACTGCTAACAGCCGATGGATATCGTGCGCGCTGCAGTTCCATCGAACTTGGGCGGGTCCATCCGAATAAGCCTCGGCTGAGAGCGGAGAGCATCTTAACAGTCCTGTTGAAAGCCTCGCTTCGAGCCTGCTCTCGCCTTAGCTCATCCTGAGTCTGTGTGACAGACTCCGCCGTAGCATGGCTTTGTGCCTCGGACGCGACCCTTCGCTGTCCGAGCATGAGTGCGTCAAACTGCTCCAACTGAGTAACATGTTGCTCAGGAGACTACCCAAGACCCTGGCCATGGCTTGTTCCCTAAGTCCCTGCGCCGTCTGCTCAGCCAACTCCCGATGATGTTCGGAGGTGGGGGGAAATGAGTCCAATCGATATTGAGGCTCATCCTCACGTACACGCTCAAAGATGCGGGTCGTGGGAAGGATTTCAAGTTCCACCAAGTGTAGACGGGCGCTACTTAAAGCTGCCACGTACTACGCACGCACACACCTTCGACGATTTACCGCCTTCTCTCACGTGCAGTGAGGTTTGTGGTGGGCGCCTTAGCGACCTCACCCAACTCACGAAGTACACTGATAAAAGTGTCGTCACGGGAGCGGTAATCCGGCTCCTCGTGCAAACTTATCAAGTATATTGTAAGTTTAAGACTGATTTATATTTAATCGCATTAAATATAAATTTCTGTTATTACCTAGCATAAATGCCGTCTTTGTAGATAGACTAATATGTGCTGCGAGCGTATCGTTTTTGGGTATTTCGCATAGCGGATGACGCTAGGATGTACCAATGTGCATCACATACATAAGGGTGGGTCACATATATATGAAGCACACTTAAGTGGTAGGTTTTTTTTTTATTACTTCAATTAAGTACCTAGGAATTTAAGTTGAATATAACAATTCCAACGTAAATACTTCTTTATTATTTTCTCTTACAGAAATAATATTCATGTTTTAACGGTACACCCCGTTCCATTTCGTGCTAAACTGACGGCCCCGGGTCACTCGATGTTATGTAAGAGCTAATTCCTGTCTAGGACAGCGACTCAAAGAAGTAATTCACTATTCTTTCCAATCCTGGGTGCAGGTCCTAGTGCCGTGTCATCTTTTGTGCATTTGGGCATGTAAGTTCAGTGCTTAACAATTAATTCATTGTAAATGCCCACATAACGCGATAATCTTTTATCGATAAAGTCATCCAAGAATCTTTACTCGCTCTGTTGATTACAAGCTTCCGCAGTGAATCTCGTAACGTCCAAGGAGCTTTGAGCAATGACGTTCTCGAGACGCTTTTCAATATCGACGGTATGAAGCAAAATTCGCTGCATTAGAATCGCCGAGTCGCCATCTAATCCAGGAATCAGTGCCTGTAGATTCCGTTCGCCTTGCCACAATTGAATAACTCCCGCTTTCAGTGAATACCCTTGAGCATCGAGGTCATCGAGACCTGATCCGTGTTCAAAATGAGTTTTAATAGCTTGCTGTTGCTTGTCGTCGTCGTCAAGATATGGCACGACAGCAATAAGCTGCAACGTGTCGTCTAACTCATTCAGAACCTTTTCAATCGAATGATCTTCTGGTGCTTTACGATCCACGGGATTATAAGCCGGAGCTGAAGAATGCCGTTCTTCGCGCTTGGCCTCGTGACGGTCGTTCTCATGCGTTTCATCTTCCTTTTCAAAGCCTAAATTTGGATTCTCTACTGCGTGTTTACCTACACTTTTGCCCCAGCTTCCTTTGTCCCATTGAAAGACCTCAGGGAGCCCACAGTTGCTGAAAAATTGACCCAATGCCTCCTCTACCAACGTATTACATGCACCTCCCGTCGTGCGTAGTTGCAACTCGACTTCTTTAAATTCACCCTCGATAGGTGTTTTTAAAAAAAATGGAAGTTTTAAGGTCTTGGCTGGGGGAAATTGATTGTGTTTCTCAATGGCGTCCAGGATGCCCAAGAGCTCTTTGTACGATTCCTCATTTGCGCGCTGCTGCGTTGGATACTGTCCAAAGAGATCCGGATGCGTACGCAAATAGAGCTTGCGCAACGTTTCTTTAAGAATTGGCACCTTGACTCCTTTTTGGCTCTTGTTGACGCGTAATTTCTTCCGACGGAGCGTGCGTTCGCTGACTTTTGTTCGTACAAAACTAATGCTGCTGGTTCGGGTTGATAGGAATGGAGGGTCGATAGAGCAAGGCACGCGGTGCTTATGCATTTGTTGCCAGGGAATTGCTGTGCTTAAGCGTGTAGACGCGTGCATTTGGAAGCGAGAAACGATAAGCGTCTGACGAGCTAGTGCGACGAAGCCCATTACCACCGCTTTTCAGAGCCCTGAAGGCAAGAATGAATAAAATTATTTATCACTTTTTTTGAGAGCAAAATATGCGTTTTTCGTAATGAGCACAAATTCGGGTCATGCCTGAAATTACATGTTGCCCATTTTCTTGTGCATTTTACGGCGAGGTATTCTTACAATCGTTCTTTATTTCTAACATAAGATAAGGAGAATTTATCAATGGTGCAAGTATACGTACATCATTTATACGGGACTTAGACGTCTTGATTGCCTGTGTCGAATCAAAAGTTAAGAGCAAAAGCAAAGCACGCGGGCTCGACCAAGATCTCCGCAATACCTTGATGGTGTCGAGATGACTTCTTTTTTAACGGACAATCTCAAATGACCTGATTGTCTTCTTGCAACTCATCTTTGTCATCGGGATCAACTCCACCATTCGAGAGCATCTCACGCACTTTTCTCTCAATATTAAGCGTGTGGAGCAGGATACGCTGCAGAATCTGGGCCGAATCGGTATCCAATCCCTCAACAATCTTTGTAAGGTCGCGCTCACCCTTCCAAATCTTATGCGTCCCAGCTTTAATATTATACCCACGTTCATCAATCTCATCAAGACCACTGCCACTCTCAAAGTGTTGGCGCACTTCCCCATACTCCTCTTCATCCATCAGTGGCACAGCAGCAATAATTTCAAAAACTTCATTGAGCTCTTTCAGCAAGTTTTCAATCGAAGCATCTTCAATTGTCATTTCACTGTCGTCAAATGCTAGCGTAGGTTCAATTTCGTTCTCTTCTGGCAGGACCACACGCTCGCTCACCTTTGTTCGCAAAAAGCCTACTCGAGTCGATAGGATCGGAGACTCCATCGCACAGGGCAAGCGCTGCCACTTCGTTCGCTGCAAGAATTGCTCATTAGCTACAAGAGGACAAACGCGCATACGGGAATAGAGGAATCGAGAAGTGGCGCGTGCCTGACGAGCTACCGACATGAAGGCCATGACGCAAGGCGAAGAGTGTTGTTTTTATTGGTTTTGAGTCATTTCTTGTACAGCGTGATATTAGGTACGTAGTCCATTATTGCTTCAAAACTTTTTTTATTTTCAAGCTGACAAGCAATAGTAGCCGAAGATGCTTTTTTAGCCGCTTAATACTCCATAATAGCTCAAATTTAAAATTTAAAATAGTTTCTTACATCCTTGACAACCTCAAAATGGAAACTGCAAAAAAAAAGTAGCGTAAATAATACTGTACATACAGTACATCGTCTGATACAACCGTTTGCTCTTGAGGTCACGGGAGAGCTGTAACATGAGTTATTTAAATAGTGTCGGAAAACCTAAAGTGACCTCAGGCAATTTGCATACAAGGCCAATGCAAGTCTTTAACGCTACCAGTAGCTAGAAAGCCTGTTGCATGTGACAGAAAAACACGATCTAGAATATTTTCGTGCCTTACATAATAGCACTCCTCTGAATTATGCAATGCGGAGACCTCCAACACATTCATGAGCGCACATTGCAATGAAGTTCAGTCGCAAATAATAAACTGTTTTTGGGAATATGCGTCCAATATTGCGCAAAAGTTTGTTTCGCGAGGAACATGAAAGTTTGCAGCGATTGATCGAAGAGCATTTTTTTATTTGGTGATGAGCAAGCTAAGTGACTCCTACACGGCCCCGAAGACTTCGCAAAAAAAATTGCGTCTTAATACGGCAATGTGAAGAATGCGTCTTTTTACATGACAGGACGTCGACGCTGGCATACCTCTAAATCGTTAAGTTGCTTGCTAATCACTTTTGAGTACCGCGAGTTTTTACGTGTTTGTATAGAAGTCGGATGAAAACCTATTTGCGCTTAAAATATTAGAGGAAGGCACCTTGAATTCTCTTGGTAGAACCACCTTTTGCCATCACGGCCGGTCGGCTGCTTTTGTTTTGATACGGAAAACAGCCTGCATTTTCGTGGCTTATTGCAGTTAGGACGTCGACAGCTTGATTTAAACCTCGCATTAGCTTGAACGATATTGTGCTTTCCCTTGAAATTAATTAGCTATTTCTTACATCGCAGTGTTCTAGCCATTAATTTTTAGCATCACATTCCAGAATCTTAAGTTGTAATCGCGATAACTTTTTTTCTGTTTGAAAGTAATCGTTAAAAGGTATAACAACTCCCGCCAAACAAAATAATTGAAAATTGCTGCTGCAGTGCGAGGGAGCACCAGCGCAGACTACTCGTATAATTGTATACTCTAATAATAATCTAAAAGATTTGCATATCCATTCCAACGAAAGAAGACCTTCACGATTACAGTCTGTCAGAAAAAAATTAAAATCCGCCCGTGTCTAGCATTTTAAATACTGAAAATTCGGGATCTAATTACGCACCTTGTGATAGTCAAACCCAATAAGAGCTCTGCAGACCTAATTGGCCTGGCGTCGAATGAATAAGAAGTATCTCTGACATTTATTTTGTCTAGCTTGGTCCCGACGAACAAAAAAAAAAATAGTGCGTTTGATACACGCTGAATGATAGCTTTTAGATTTTTTTAATTATCTGAAACTTACTCAATTCAGCAAAAACTTGGACAAGACAAACGTAATTTAAACACTCAATTTAATCATGCTTGGTACCAGTGGTCGTGGCAAAACGCCTCTTTAGTCTTGGGAGCACAAGGCCACCTACGATAGCAACCACTATAAGCTGCATCGTCGTGGCGCTATCAATAATGTCTCCACGCGATCGTAGCTCGCGCAGAATAAGCCCAGCTTTGCAGCTCAGGAAATTGTACGGAACGAGCCCAAATAGCGGGCCTAACGTAAATTGGCCTAGCGGAATGGCCAAGTGGGGCGACGCCATGTTAATAAACCAATTGGGGGTGAATGGAAATACGCGCAGGAATATCATATTCAGCGCCATTTCGTCGCGATGTGCGTCCAATATACTTCTTAAGCGATCGAGTTTTTGCGGAAAAAAGTGCGTGACGACGCGGTAGCCAAAACGCCGCGAAAGGAGAAACATAAAGACCGATCCCAGTGTGTTGTTAGCCAAGCACAGAGGAAATCCCAGCGTCATCCCAAACAACGCGCCGCCCAATAGATTGAAAAATACGGTGCCCGGAATCGCAAATGTTTGCAGGTATAGATAGCAGCCCATGTGTGCGAGCAAAAGTGAACCTCGTTGGCGCTCGGAGAAGCTCTGAAGGGTCTTGCCTAGCTCTTGAGCTGCCTCGAGCGTTGTAGGCAGTCGAAGCGCGAGCCACTCGGTGTCTGTGAGCGTCGAGATTACCAGCGAGTGCAACATCACGCCTAATAGCGCCGTGGTGACTATGAAAACGACGCCCACGAGCTGAAGATCACGGCGCCAGTCCGACATCGTTGCTAAACTTTGTCGACTGCTGCGGATCCTGTTCAAGAAAGTGTTCGGAAGAACGGGGGGTAGGTTATTTTTTGGAAATTTTTATTTTGTTATTTGAATGGATTTTATTGCCAGATCGTTATTAATTAAAAAAAAGAATGCCAGTTAGCAAACAGTTTAACTAAGTAAAATTTTAGGAAAACATGATCCTTTGGCTGATGTATATTTGGTAAGGCTGTAGAGATAGAGTGCGGCAACCGATTCTAGTTTACAGATGGACAAAGGTCTAAGTCCTTCATACTAGCCATAGAAGGATATGAATATTAAAAATAACGACGACAAGAAACAGTCTCTAATTTGCTCTACACTGTTTAGTAAGTATACTTCGTTACGACGTAGTGCTAGCTAAGTAAAATAAACAGGTGTTCCTTGTACCGCACACTATCTCCGTCCCAGCGCGAGATTGTCAGGACCATTCAACTCGCTGAGCCCATGACCACTCATTTCGATTTATCTTTTATACCATTCCTTTTCTATTGATTCAAATTACATATGCGCCATAATAAAAACAAGTAAAAAGGTTGGCGCAATAAGGAGAGATGATACTTAGTAATAATTAGATTTAGGATAGGCGATCCTTAGAGGATGAGCCAAAAGTATCGGCTAGTAAAGCAAAAAAAATAATTCAGTCGTAATTTACCCTCATTCCTCACAAGTGGTACCACTTGTTGGTCTTCCGCTCGCTTCTTCGCCGTCCGCTCGCTTCTTCGCCGTCCGCTCGCTTCTTCGCCGTCCGCTCGCTTCTTCGCCGTCTACTCGCTTCTTCGCCGTCTGCTCGCTTCTTCGCCGTCCGCTCGCTTCTTTGCCGTCCGTTCGCGCTTCGCTGGATTGCACTGCGTTGGATTGCCCAGCACTACTTGTAGCGTAAGGGATTCCACTCGCAGCCAGTAACGTACTGCTTGTAGCGTGGGAATTTCCGCTCGCAGTCAACTGCTCCATTCCTTTGGAAGCGCTGCGTAGCAGTTTTGATTGTGTGGCTTCAGTATCCACTGTAACTCTAAGCGTCTGCCTGACAGATATAGTCGCTTAGTCTGTGTGAGGTTGGGACCGGCTTAACACGGTGAAACAGTTAATCCATCTGGAATAAGATTGAATCTCTTACCCATTACGCTTAATGGCTAAAGAAAGTCGTTGAGATTTATGAGCAAAAAGCTAAAAGCTAATAATCAGATTCCATACTACTGTAGTAAGGCTTTCCTCTTTGAGTACGGTGAAAAGTCTGCAAAGACTGCGAACGATTTGCCTGCGTCATTACAAAAGACCCGACGCATTACAAAAGGCCCGACGCATTGCAAAGATCTTAGCAAAGCAACTCACCAAGGAGAAAGGATGCCTGCCCAAGCAAGAGTCCACCTTATCAGCTCCGTTACACGAGGTATACGCGCTTTTAGAAGAAGCCGAGCGCACCATTTTTAAGGATCTTCGGTTCAACTTAAGAGCCTAGTCTTTTTATAGTTCCGAACACATTCTTCTTCCATTATGGGCAACCCTCAAACGCCGAGCTAATGCAGCAAATGATGCACATGCTACAGCAACAACAAGAGTTAATCAAAACATTCGCTAATTCCTAAAAGATAGGTGGGCTTAAGGTGGACGGGCTAAGGATGCCGACGTAAAGCGGAAAAAGCGAAGAGTCGGTTCGCCTTTATTACGCGCAAGTACAGCAATATTTTATTGCGCACGGTAAGAAGTGGAAAGAGGACGCAAAGGCTCCTCAAGTACTTGCCGTACTAGGAAGCTCATTGCGAGGACCAGCAGCACAATGGCTCTTGCTGCATCAAAAAAGAAATTCACTCAGCCGATGAGTTTTCTCTAGCAGTGAAAAAAAAACAATTCGTCTTTGCGGATCTGCAACAACGTCTTCGAGACGATCTGCATCGGCTGAGACAAGCCAATTGCAAAGGCTTAACGGACTACATTGCGAAATCTCGACACATTATTTCGCAAGTTGAGGACATGACTCGAGTTGACATTTCATCTATTTTCAACGAGGGTTTAAAGCAAGAACTCAAGAAGAAGTTCAATATCGACGGGGAAACGCACTGTAGGATGCTATTACTGTGGCGCTCGATTTTGAACGCACACATTCGGGTGTTTATCATCACCACAACGCTACAAAACCTCGTCCTGGTCCACAAAATGTGGCCAGAGAATTAAACAAGAAGCCAGAGCCGATGGAAATCGGCAATGCTCGGCCATTTAATAGGTCTTCTTGCGTCCATAATCGACGTCGAAATAAACGAAAGTGTGCATACTGCAAAATACTGGGGCACACGATTCAGCAGTGTTACAAGCGCAGGAACCAGCAAAATAATCGCGGCAACGGATATCGTCGCGATCGTGCGAACGCCAACTATTTCGTGAATGAGTCAGTTAAAGAAGAAACCATCGCGACTGCGTCAAACGAAGCTATCACCACACTATGTGAAGCTGACTTTGCTTCCTTCACGGGAAAAGATTTGATCATCTAAAAGGGTCATCTTGACGATCGTGCTGTCAATATGATACTCGATTCTGGCGCCACATGCAATGGGGTGAAGCCGAGTTTGCTGCAATGCGTCATGTCCTGAAATGGCTTTCAAGTCACTCGTTTCGAAGGCACTAATAACACCAAAAATAAGTGAAGAAAGGAGTCGCCAATAGCCCATTTGATGATAATCGAATTTCTGACGTTCCGGTCATTGAGTGGCCAATGAGCAATTGCCATGATGTAATTCCGGGTAAGCCCTGGTGTGCTGCGCACGAGCCAATCATTAATTGACGTACTCATCAAGTTTCGTTCAAAAGTGGTGACATACCATATGATGAGGTTGTGAATCGGTCATTATTCCTCTGCTGACTTCTTAAGGAAATTGAAGACATCACAATTTGAAGAAGTCTATCGTGTCAAAATTTATCAAGAGTCGGAATTTACAAAACCTCGTGAAAACGATTGAAGGCTTTACTCGATTCCTATAAAGATGTATTCCCAGAAAAGTTACCGAATTCATTGCCTCCTCATCGGTCGGTGGAGTTTGGTATCAATATACAGCCCGGTGTGCAACCGAGTAATCGTTCGCCATTTCGACTTTCACAAGCTGAACAAAAGGCTTTACAGAAGTTCGTCGATGAGAACCTTTCATGCGGATAGATCGAGCTTTCAGACTCGCTTTGGGTATCAAACATCTTCGGCATTCCTTAAAATGACCCAACGATCGGTACGAGGTGTATCTCGTTCGGAATGGATTCGATCCGGAAACGCGAACATTTTGCTCAGTTGGGTGATTGGCTTTCGTTACGTCAACTCAACGTCAGTCGTCCCTAAAATACCTTTGCCGCGAATCGATAAATTATTCGATAAGATGTATGGTATGAGCTACTTCACAGTCATTGACTTAGCTCAAGGGTACCATCAGAGGCATATTCATCCGGATAGCAAAACGTACACTGCGTTTCGTAAATCAAATGAGACATATCAGTGGTGCGTTGCGCCGATGGGCCTTGCTGGAATGCCTCGCATTTCGTCGCGCTTGATGCGTGTTCTTTTTGAAAAGTTCTCATTCGTTGTTGTATATTTGGATGGTACATGCATCTTTTCCGTCTCAAAAAAAGGTACTTCTGAAAATTCTAAATTATCTGAACATTCATAACCCTGACACCATTGGCTATTAATTACTTTTAATGTAATACTGGGGTCAATTATTTCATGCTATCGTGTTCGACGTCTTACGCAAGTGAATACTCTTCGCTCACATTGGTAAGTGCAAGTTCGCGCGTCAAGAGGTCAGCTTTTTGGGGCACGCTGTTTCTGGTGACGGATTATTTATCGAAAACAAAGGCGGAAGCAATCGCGAAGTGGCCTTCACTTACCTCTGTAAAGGAATCGCAAAGTTTTCTTGGTCTTGCTTGTTATTATCGCCGCTTTATTCATCAGTTTGCGCAAATAGTTCTGCCGTTGAGCCATCTCGTTAGGAAAGATTTTTCATGGGTCTTGAATGCAGAACAAGAGGATTTGCTCGTAAGGCTGAAGTCTGCCTTACAAGCTGCACCTGTGCTGACTTTGCCTAACTCTTCACGCCCGTTTGTTCTCACTACGGATGCATCGGGGTCGTGCATTGGTGGCGACTTATCGCAATTTATCAATAGACATGACCATCCAGTAGCGTTTTACTCAAAGAAACTTGGAATCCGTGAGATTAGTTGGCCTGCTCGTGAGAAGGATCTATTTGCAATAAAAGAGGGGTTAGAAAAATGGGCAATAGCGCCTGCTCTTGGCTTCTTCATCATCCGTCAGTCTCGCCGAAGTTGGCTCGATACTTGACCACCTTCGCTCAATACGCGTTTACTATACACCACATTAATGGTGCTTTAAACGTTGTAGCTGATGCGCTTTCGCGCCGGCCTGATGATTCTGTCGTGGACAATATCCGCTTTCATAAGTGCGATTTTCTAGTTGCCAACAACGAGGTACACGTTTACTTTGTTCGCCCTCGGTGCCAACTCTGCCCCGGGAGGAAGCTGAGACTCTGCAAGTTGCTGCCTTAATGACAGTGTCGTATGGCGAGTTGTCAACAGAAGTTCGTAAGCTACTTCAATAAGGCTTTGCCAGAATTGCCTAAAGAAGCATGGAAAAGCTCCGAAACAAGTTTATTGATTGTGAAGCAAGAGAAATTGTTGTTTTTGCGCACATTAAACGTCTTTGCGTGCTCAACAACAACCGCTTGCGAACGAATGTAATATCGAAATATGATAATTCGGCAATAGCTGCTCTGCCGGGCAATCGCAGAACATTCTTGCGAGTTGCTCAGTGGTATTACCGGAAATCGTTGCAGAGAAACGTCAAGGAATATGTCAAAACTTGGGAAACCTGCGCACGTCGGAAACATGATAATTAACAAAAAAACAACGTATTACTTATGCCAATTCCAATACCGGATGCTTGCTGGCAAGTGGTATCAATGGACTTTATAAGAGGGCTTCCTGTTTCCAATGGATTTGCCATCCTAACTGTTGTCGATAAGTTTTCCAAACGCACGAAGTATGCAGCAGTGCACGATAAGGACGATGCATGCACCACAGCAAAAGTATTTTTTGATGCTGTCATTCGACACCATGGTATTCCCGCAGTTAATATCAGTGACCGAGATAGCAAGTTCACGTCCATGTTTTCGAAGTCATTGATGACGATCATCGGTGTTCGTCTAAGTATTACAACCGCTTATCGGGCTTAAGCCGATGGACAGACCGAGCGCCAGAACCTTGTGGTAGAAGACGCACTCAATCGCATAGCATCTTACCATGGCACTGACAGGACCGAACACTTGGGAAGCATAGAGTATGCGTCTATACTGGTTCGTGCATCTACTGGATACTCTTCCTTTGAAATAGATACGGGAAGAAGGGAACGCTCTGCATGGCAAAAGTCACTGGGCTGGACTAGTCAACCAAAGGATATTGACGTTTACGCAAAAGAGTTTATCGAAGTACGAGCAAATATCATCGATCAGGCTCGCAGAAATCTGTTGATAGCACAAGCTTCGCAAAAGCAATATTACGATCAAAAGCGCCGAATAAATCAGGTCGAATTCAAAGTTGGAGATCTACTTATACTTGATACTCGCAAAATATCGTTTAAACACGCTGCGAAAAATATGGGACACCAAGAGCCAAGATTGCGGCAAGAAAGGTGGAACCATTCGAAACTATCAAAATGTTTAATTCTAATGTGGCAAGCTTGAGTTACCACAAACTATGAATAGGATTATTCCAACCTTTAATGTTGATGTTCTATCAAGTATGAACCGACACCGGAAAGGTTTCGAAGTCGCCCGATACCGAAAGCATCACAATTCGTGGATAATGGCACAGCGGATCATTTTCAAGTTATTGAACGTCTGTTGAAGAAAGCCAACTCAATCGCTAACCATACTGGCTCGTACAATGGCATGGCGAAACTAAGGAAGAAGCAAGCTAAGAAAAAGAGAAAAATATTCGCCATGTCTCCCACTGGAAGGACCTCGTCGCCGACTTCAATCAGCGTCAACGAGAGATCAAATCGGGGAGGATGTCAGGACCAGTTAACTCGCTAAGCCCTTGGCCACTCATTTCGATTCATCTATTGAACCATTCATTTTCTTTAATTCAAATTTACATATGCGCCATAATTAAAACAAGTATAAGGTTTGCGCAATTAGGAGATATGATACTTCGTAAGAATTAGATTTAGGATAGGCGATACCTTAAGGAGTGAACCAAAAGTATCGGTTAGTAAAACTAAATTAATTCAGTCGTAATTTACCCCCATTCCACACAAGAGGTCCCGGCGCCATTCCGATAACGTTGTAAACATTGTCGACTGCTGCGGGTCCATTTTAAGAAAGTGATCGGAAGAACGTAGGGTAGTTATGTTTTGAATATTTTATATAGTTATTTAAATTGAATTTTATTGCCAGGTCGTTATTAAAATTAAGAAAGAATGCCAGTTGGTATACAATTTAACTAAGTAAAATTTTAGGGAAGTATGATCCTTTGGCTGATGTATATTTGGTAAGGCTGTAAAGATCGAGTGCGGCAACCGATTCTAGTTTACATTTGGATAAAGGTCTACGTGGCTCGGAGCCTACCGCCATAATAGCCATAGAAGGATATCAATATTAAAAATAATGACGACAAGAAACAGTTTCTTATTGCTCTACATTGTTTAGTAAGTATACTTAGTTACGACGTAGAGCTAGCTAAGTAAAATAAACAGGTGTTCCTTGTGCTGCACACTATCTCCGTTCCAGCGCGAGATTCATTTGCGACGTTTGAGGTAATTCCCCCCGATTAAAATACACTTATTATGAGTACTGCGTAAGATGCATGGTAAGTTGTTCCTGAGCGAATCCGTCACATGTTTACGCAGGGCATCCCAGTGAAAAGCGCTCAGTTAGAGGCATGTCGATGAGAATGCTCTTGATTAAAGCCTACACTAAGATCAACGTGCCGGCTCAGGCTGATTTACTGATGCCTGAATTGAATCCTATCATCGGTTTAATTAAATTCGTCGGATAGGAAGATCAATGAAAATCTTCGCATCTGGTTCGCGAGGCGAAAATGACCAAATCGACCACCCTTACAATGAAGCTTCAATTTTAGCCCACGCAATCTTCATTTTAGAGGTCGAGCAAAATCTCGAGCATACACTCGCTGCAGCATATTTTTATAGCGGAACATCGTAGGAAGATGCAGGTATCATGTAGGCCTTCGCTGTCTACTGATAGTCGTTCACACTATCGCTACATTTAGGTAAGCGTCAGCTGTTGGCGTATGCATAAAAATTTACGCTCGCTCATACCAAGCTTGCTCCTGATCTGGTAATCGACAATATCAAAGCCGAGTCTAAGAATGTGCCCGGCTTGGTCCCGCTATTTCGAGTACAGCTAATTATACATGCGGAGGCTGCCTATTTGGCGTTGCTAAAAGAGAACGCGCACCGAAAGGCCTTATGCCATTAGTATATTGGCCGCCTATGTCATAACAATTTAAAAAACGTGCCTAGAGTGTAACGGGCTAAAGTTGCCCGAATGTAACACAGTTCCCGTTAAGTACACTTGGTGTACTTAAGGGGATGGTCAATTACTAAATTATAGTAACTAGACCCAGCACTCGGGTGTGGTGCACATTTGTGACCAACCCTTGTGTATGTGATGCACATCGGTGCATTCACATTACGAGGGATGACGCCTAGCGTCATCCGTTACGCGAGGTATCTAGAAAGATACGCTCGCAATACATATTGTTATCTATAGAGATGACATTTCGATTGGTAAAAATAGGTACTTGTATTTAATATGATTAAAAATATAAACCAGTCTGAAAACTACATCCTGCTTGGTAAGTGCGCACGAGGAGCCGGATTACCGCTCCCGTGACGACAGTTAACCGGAGTACTTAGTGCGTTGGGTGAGGTCGCTTGCGCGCCCACACAACTACCTCACTGCGCGCAAGAGAAGCTGGTTAAACCGCTTCCTCGCTGTGCTAGGGTGTGTGTCTAAGTAGAGCGTGGCCGCATTACGACGTGCCCGCCTACATATAGAGCTCAGCAATGTGTCCAACAAATGGTGCTGGTCGAATGTAAGGCTCCGTATCGCTTGGAGGTCGAAACCTCAATACCGAACAAAATGGTGTTAATGTTAGACATAAGGAATACCAACAAATGTTGACGTTGCATTTCATGCGCAATCAGGGACGCGGTTGTGCCTGTCTACGCGCGCTCGCCCAAATGGACGTGTTTTTGACTGCCTCTGTAATGAGGCACACATTGGTTGGAAAGCCGTTGTTGTGGTACATTTACTATGTGGGTAAAATACCCTTTATTTTACTTTAAAATAGTTGATTATCAAAATCCCATTGTATTATGGGTAACAAATGTGGTCGCCGCCAGATCTTTATCTGGCGACCAAAATTTATCTTAAAATTAGGTACGGTAAGGTCTAAAGATTTAATTAATTAAAAAAGTTGAGTTCCCCTTTTGTTCTTAAAGCGTCTAGTGTCTTTTTAAGGCTTGCGCATTGATCTGTGACAGATAGAAGCCTTTCTGAGATACATTGGTTCTACGAACCCCTGAACCCTTGAACTAGGATTCATTAAGCTCTAATAGCTTGTACGAATTCCTAAGTTGTTAAACCCAATAGTTCTATTGAACGAAGAGGCTCTCTGAGGCTAAAATTCTTTCTCTGACTTAAGGGACGAGGTAGCTCCGCTACACTCGGTAGCACTCGTAGTCAATCTACGCCTGAGTCTTTACAAAACTAATCCATCACGAAAATGGAAGAGGTTCCAGAGTTGTCAGAAGCGCAACGCGCCGCTTATGACAAGCCTAAAACCTTATTCGAGCTTGAACGCGTGGAATTTATTATTTCCCAGGAACCAGAGGTCCTAAATGCAAGGCTTGAAGCCTTCATGCGGAACGAAACCTCCCTGGTCGGTCAGGTAGGACCACTTTGCGGCTTCTATGCCAACTCGGTATATCTCTGTACCTGACTCAGAGCCGAGGGCTCGCCCTCTAAATGTAAATGTGAAGACATTTGAGGGAAAAGAGGGAGAAAATCTCCCTTTTTGGATTGAGCAGATGGAAATGTCCATTGATTCCGCCTTGTTCTTAACAGAACGGCAAAAGGTGGCTATGGTTATTTCCAAACTTGGAGGTAGAGCGGGCACTATCGTGCAGCACGTCCATAAATGACGCTTTTCCCTCATGGGATTCGCTGAAACAGCAAATGACCAGCATGTTTGCACCGCCTGATCAGGCTTTTCGCATGCGAGCACGGCTCCTAGCGACTCGACAGGGTAAAAGAACCCTAGGAGACTTTGTCCAGGAGTTGAGATTTCTCATTGCATCTACGCATCAAGACCCGGTGCAAGAAGCAATTGTAGGAACCATCTTTATGGGGGGTCTCAATGAAGGCGCGTTGCCCGGACGGAATTAATCCGATCTCATCCTGCTACTTATGAAGAGGCAGTTGCCATAGCGCTACGCACCGAGTTCGACTTTAAGTCTGCTCGCGTTAGCACGCCTATTTACCAAACAAGCTCTTCGAGCACATGGGTACCATCTAATAGACCGGAACCCATGGATCTAAGCCTTGTTGAGGAAGGAGAAGAGGCACTTCAAGCTGTGGAACAGCATGAAATCATTAGATGTTTTATGTGCGGAAGCAAGAAAAATTTACGTCTGGCCTGTCCCCAACTAAATACTCGTTAAGCTCGAACGAGCACCAATTCCGACATATACCAGAAATCTGGTACGGTGCGAAAAACGTCGGTACCCAGTAACCGGGGAAGACCTAGGCTCTATTAAAACTCTCGGAGGTGAGAGTAGACATGACCTAACCCCAATTAGCTCTTTGCGTAATGGCACGGGACGTGAGTACAAGCCTGGCTTGTTAGTCGCTCAAGCGACTGTGAATGGACTTTGATAAGCCATGGTCAGTTTTAATTTGCTCAGGAGCGTCTTGCAATTATGCTCGACGTCTTTGATTGTAAGAAGTCAACAATACGTTTAGGACTTAAAGCGCATGAAAGTAATTCAATCACTGTTCGCGTAGCGACTGGGGCTCGTGTCACTCTTCCTAGAGTTCCTTTGAACTTACGCATAAAGTTTCTTGGCTTTGACAGTATGCAACGTGGTCTCGTCCTTGATTGGATTCGAGATATGATCTCATCCTTGGTATGGCCTGGCTTGAACGCCAAGAGCCATGGATCGATTGAAGGTCTAAAACCTTAAGCGTCACACGCAATGTTCCTAGCAAAGTTTCGAAGAGTAATGAGCCCACCTTTGCTAGGCAACAAGAAACGCTATTGGTGCGAATGACTGACTAAATCTGTCAGTGGGTTAGACATTGGAATGTCTAAGTTAATAAACCCAATGTTGAAAACATTAAGTTTGAGCCCGCAACAGAATTAAGTGGAACGGCACGTATTCCGTCGAGTGACACTCGTTGTAAAAACGCCTCAATGAATGCTGAAAGCTGTTGGCCTTAGACCGAGTCATCAAGGGTGTAATATCCCTGAGAAACGTGGAGTGGCAAGTCTAAGTCCACCGAGTTTGTTCGGCCGAGGTGGCACCATACTGAGTGTCAGCAGTGACACTATTGGCGGTTCGCTAGGGCATTTCGTGTCAAACTCTTCTAATGCACGTGAAGTGACATGTGGACAAGGAAGCTGAGTTTTCTAACTCCTTGTCGGATGTCGAAGTAGACACCAGCTCTGGTATAGATCTTATACAGGCTGAAAATTTGAAGACGTGAATGTGCCGGCCTCTAAGAGGCGTATTGTCTCTACTCCAAGGCAGGCGAGATGCAAAGTATCTATACCCTCACAAAGTGATACGAGTAAGGAATAGAATATGCTTGTAAATGGTGTAACCGGTAAAATCGAGGGCGAATTGAGCCTTGCGGCAATCCCTTCGTAACATGCTCTTCTGGAGAAAGACAAAATGTCTAGTGATGAGTGCGGTCGAGCCTTAAAGGCTGGCGGCTTCTTGAGACGGTGGTCAGTCGACCAACGATTAAGTTAAACTCATCGTCACTTCTGGACGAAGTTGTCCTGGATGACACAGAAGCTGCACTTAGTGCGCGGAGTGGATCATCAATCCTTAAAGATCCGCAGATCCATTTTATTCCTTGATTAAGAATTTTAAGATGTGATCTGTCAAATATACCATCTGTTTACCCCCGGATAGAGGTGTCCGTCATGAAATTGACTTAATCCCTGGAAACAAATACTCTGTCACACGACAGTGGCCTTTACCAAGGAAACAGTGTGACAACATTGACAATTTTTCCGAGCTAGGCACGAGGCTGGAATGGTACGACAAAGCAAATCTCCCCGTTCGACACCGACATTTTGAGTCAGAAAGCCAAATGGCAAATGGCACATTGTACTGCTTATAATAAGCTTTTCTTATGCTGTCACTATACCTGCACAAACCCCCATTCCTAGAAAGGATGTTCTCCAGAACATTGTGGTGGGATGTACAATGTACAGTGCACTTGACGTAGTCGATGGTTATTACCAACTGCTCATGCGAGCTAGCGATATTTCGCTTACAGCGCAACTCAGGCAGTATGCCATGGGAGTGGTTGGTTATGCAACAAGGGATTTCCAACGCCCCGGCGACATTTAATCGTCTAGTGACGCAACTGTTCCGCCCTCATTGAGGTTATGCACAGACTTATTTTGATGAATTTTTTGTCCATAGTCGTGCGGGGCAGGGTCGGTAGGATGTGAAAAATTATATAGACCATTTCGAGTAGTGCTCGAGTGTATGCGCACAGATAAATTGTATGCTAATGCATCTAAATGCATTTTTGGTCACACGGCCAGGACGTCGGAGGAGCTCGCTGCTCGCGATATTCTTCATGAGCAATACCTTACGCCAAAGGAAATGACGCGAAGAATCTAACGCATTTGCGTGATCAGGCCCGTGGGGCTTCGGTGACTTCAATGAGGGAAATTCCGATCGTTTGTTTCGAAACGAATTAAAAGTCAAAACGAAAACGAGGTCTCATTTGAGAACTGCGTCCATCAGGCCCGCCGCCTCCGCAGTATTTGGAATAATAGAGTCTTGGACGTGGCTGATAATCGTTTGGAACGGAAGCTTCGCTTTGATTACGCCAAGCTTAAGACCAAAGGCCTGTTACGTCCGGCATTTAAGCCACAAAACGAGGAAAGGCCTAGCCGATATTTCAGTGCTTCGATTGACCGTATAACCATGGATAAAGCCGCACTGAGGCTATAGATCCACCTAATCCCACTTCTAGTGGTGAAAAGCGTCTTTGACGCAAGTTGACTCTGAGCTTGGCGATCGAAAACGTCAACGGCGTACGGGCAATCTTGCTGAAGAGGTACCTCAAACTCCCAAGAGCTTTCAAAAGAGGGGTACCCCTGCCACTTCACCAGATACTGGTATTGGCCCTTACGACGACGTCGCTTTAAAAGTTTCTCCACGTGAAACTGAAGGTACCCTCGCGCATTAAGCATCGCGGGAGGGGGCCGAAATCTGGATGGAAGCATTTGATGCTCAAGAGCACGAAGTGCAACTTCTTCGTGAGAGCCTTGCTCGGGTGAGGGCACTTTTGAGGCGGTTCAAAACCTTCTTTCGATGCTAGAACATCAGCAACCTCGTTTAGAGGGCCATTTGGACATCCTGGTGAGGATGCAGAAATCTGCGGCTTAACCGCCTGTCTCGGCGCAACCGCGTTAAGTCCATGTGGGAAGGATCCCGATATGGCTTAAGCAAGCCGACGTAGAACACTGGGTGTGTACGCAGCTTGCTAGGAAGGTTAAGCGTGTAAGCTAGGGTCTTCTTGGCCATGACCGTAAATTGTCCAATAAAGCGCGGGCGCAATTTGGTCTTGAAGATCGCGAAAACCAAGTTAATAGGTTAATTCTTAGCTTTTAATTAAAGGTAATCTCCGACCACATAAGCATTAATACAGCTTCTGCTTTTGGCATATGCTTTTTCTTTTTGTTTGTCTTGGCTATCAGCCATCATGTCACGTACATGTCTTAAGACACTAAATTGTATTGCGATAAACTCGCTTACTTGTTTCCAAATGGTAAATAGGGCTAATATCAGCAAGCTCATCGGCTTATTCTCCCCTACCAGCCCTAAGCCACGCAGTGGTATCGTTAACGGAACGCGTGGGTGGGTGAGGCCGTTGACATAGAGCGGAGTGTAGCCTGTAGAGGCATGGACAGCGTTATTTAACGCAAATTATCCCACTGGAAGCATTGAGCTCCAGTGCTTTGGTGTTGGAACACACACACTGCGTAAAATGTTTTTAATGACGCAATTGACACGTTCAGTTTGACCATCGGTCTGCGAATGGTCTGCAGTGGACATATCCAATCTGGTACCCAGCACTCGGAAATCGATTGCCAGAATTTACCCGTGAAACGGGGGTCCCGATCAGAAACGTTTGCCACTGGCAAACCGTGCTGTCGAAATACACGATCGATGAACAGCCTTGCTGTACCTTCACCATCAATAGTATCCGGCACGGCCGCTAAGTGTGCCATTTAGCTCAATCGGTCAACAAAGACAACTATGCCGGTGTTACTGGTCGAATCTTTCGGTGGACCGAAAACAAATCCATACTAATGGACTTCCAACACCCTATGGGTACGGACAGACTTGCCAGTGACGCAGCAGCATGCGCCGAGGGCTTAACCCGTTGGCAAGTTTCGCACGTGCGAACCTATGTGCTGACCCATTTATAAAGTTTGAGCCACCAATAAATCTGCCTTACAGAGCCGTAGGTCATTTCTCTACCGAGATGACCACCAAGGACTGTATCGTGCCTCATAGAAGATTCGGTACTTTAAATTCTCAACATGAGGAACAACGACAGGTGGAGGATCCACAGCGTCCGCGCAATAAAGCAATAGGTCTTTATCGATAAACAATCGACATAACCTTGCGCGCAAACGTGCCGGCAATTTAAAACCCGAGTCAGAGTTCTTTAAAGCTCGTAGCAGAGCTACACACTGTTCATCCTTGGCTTAAGCCAGACGGATTAAGTCAGCAATAGGCGACATGATAGTCGTTAAATGAGAGAGCTCATAATCCGGCCTGCGTAATAACGCATTGGCCAAAGCATTCTGCTTGTCAAGTTTATACTAAACCTCGAAGTTGTATTTGATGAAAAAAGATAGCCATCGGGCCATTCTCTGCATGGGTTAAGGCGACTTAGTCGCCGTGCGTAATGACGCGTGATCTGTCCATATCACAAACGGCTTAGAGCCTATCAGACGAACTCTGAATTTGGCGAGAGCATACTTCATAGCAAGTAACTCTTTGCAATGAACTGGATAGTTCTTTTCCGCAGCTTTAAGCTGTTAAGACTCGAACCCAATAACACGTTCATGCCCAACAACATCTGTTTGTAACAGAGCACTGCCAATGACAAAATCTGATGCGCCACAGACGACACTGAAAGGCCAATTTGGGTTTGGCAGTGCCAGAATCGGGGCATGGATAAGACTTTCCTTAACTGCTCGAAAAGCATTATTTTGGCGCTAGTCCAGCACCATTCTGTATCCATTTTAAGGAGATTAGATAATGGTCTAGCCATAATAGCGTAAGTTTCGCTATATTTGTGTAAATAATTGGCAAGACCCAACCACTTACGCAAATCCTTTTGGTTTTTAGTAACCGGCCAATCTACTATGGCTTTTACCTAAGCGGGATCCGCTCTAAGGCCTCGCTTTCCAATGAAGCATCCTAAAAAAGGAATTTCGTCTGCGCCAAAAAATGCATTTAGATGCATTGGCATACAATTTGCTTATGCACATACACTCGAGCACTGCCCGCAAATGGTCTTAATGGTTTTCCATATCTGACCGACCCTGCTTCATACGACTATGGACAAAAACGTCATCGAAATAAGTCTGTGCATAACCTCGATGAGGGCGGAACAGTTGCGTCACTAGACGATTAGATGTTGCCGGGGCGTTGGACAGCCTTTGTGACAGAACCAAAAACACTAGTAACATACCGCTTGGGGTGCTAACCACTGTAAGCGGGATATCACTAGCTCGCATGAGCAGTTGGTAGTAACCGTCGACTAAGTCCAATGCACTGTACATTGTACATCCCACCATATTGTTCTGAAGAACATCCTTTATAGCAATGGGAATTTGTGCTGGTATAGTGGCAGCATTAAGCTTATTATAAGCATGTACAATGCGCCATTTACCATTTGGCTTTTTGACACAAAATGTCGGTGTCGAATGAAGAGATTTGCTCTCTCGTGCCATTCCAGCCTCGTTCTTAGCACGGAAGAAAATCGTCAATGACGTCACACTGCTCCTTTGGTAAAGGCCATTGTAGTGTGACACAGTATTTGGTTCCCAGAACCAAGTCAATTTCATGACAAATACCTCTATCCGGAGGTAAAACAGATGGTGGATTATTACACACCACATCTTGAAATTCCTCAATTAACGAATAAAAGGGATCCGTAGAATCTTTAAGGATCGATGACCCATTTCGCGCACTAAGTGCAGCTTTGTGTCATCCAGGACAGCTTCGTCTAGAAGTGACGATGAGTTAAACTCAACCATAGGTCGAATGACCACCATTTCAGATGATTCATCAGCTTTTAAGGCTCGACCGCACTCATCAATAGACATTTCTTCTAGCTCTAAAAGATCATGTAACGAAGGGATTGCCGCAAGGCTAACTTCCCCCCAATGTTACCGGTTACGCCATTTCCAAGCGTATGTACTTGCTCACTCTTATCACTTTGTGAGGGTATACGCGCTTCGTGTGCATCCTGTCTTGGAGTGGAGACAATACGCCTCTTAGAGGCCGGGACATTCACGTCCCCAGATTTTCCAGCCTGTATTGGTTCTATAAAAGACATGGTGTCTAATTTGACATCCGACAAGGAGTTAGGTAACTCAACTTCCTTATCCAGCGAATGTTTACTTGTCGCTTCACGTGCATTAGGAGGTTTTGACTCAAAATGCCCGGGCGAACCGCCAATAGTGTCACTATTGACACTCAGTATGGTGCCACCTCGGCTGACCATACTCGAAGGACTTAGACGTGTTACTCCACGTATCTCAGGGATATTGCACCCTTGAGATCCTAGCGAACCGCCAACAGTGTCACTACTGACACTCAGCATGATGCCACATCGGCCGATCATACTCGGTGGACTTTACGTGCCACTCCACGTATCTCAGGAATATTGCATCTTGATGATTCGGCCTTAGGCCAACAATGCCTTCAGCATTTAGTGAATCATTATTGTAACGAGTGTCACTCGACGGAGTACGTGCCGTTCCACTTATTTCTGCTGAGTCGGGCTAAGAATTAATGTTTTTAACATTAGAATTTATTAACTCAGACATGCCAATGTCTAAAACACTGACAGACTCATTCAGTGATCCGCGCCAATAGCGCTTTTGTTGCCTAGAAAAGGTGGGTTCATGACTCGCCAAAACTTTGCTAGGAACATTGCGCGTGGCGCCTAAGGTCTTAGACCTCCAATCGATCCATGGCTCATGGTGTTCTAACCAGGCCATACCAAGGATGAGATCATATCTCGAATCCAAATCAAGGACGAGGCAGCGTTCCATACTGTCAAAGTCCAGAAACTTTATACCTAAGTTCAATGGAACTTTGGGAACAGTGACACGAGTCCCATTCGCTAAGCGAACAGTGATCGTATCAACTTTATGTGCTTTAAGCGCCTCACCGTATTGTTGACTTCCTTTAAGAGAAAGGGTCGAGCATAATTGCAAGACGCTCCTGAGTCAATTAAAATTGACCACGGCTTATCAAAGCCCTTTACAGTCGCCAGGCTTGTACTCTCGCCCCGTGCTATTGAGCACCGAGCTAATTGGGGCTAGGTACTGTTTATTCTCATCTCCTGGAGACTCAACAAAGCCTAGGTCTTCCCCAGTAGGGCGCCCCGCACCTAATGGGTATCGACGTTTTCCCGCGCCGTACCAGATCTATGGTATAGGTCGGAGTTGGAGCTCTTTCGAGCTTTACGCGAATTTCGAAGAGGGCAGGCAATGCGTTAATATTTCGTACTTCCGCACACATAACATCTACGGATGGTCTTATGCTCTTCCACAGCTTGAAGAGCCTCTTCTCCTCCCTCAACGAGGCTTAAATCCATAGGTTCCGCTCTATTAGACGGAACCCATGTGCTCGAAGAGCTTGTTCGGTAGACATGCGTGCTAACGCGAGCAGACTTAATGTTAAACTCGGCGCGTAGCGCTGTGGCAACTGCCTCTTCGAACGTAGCCGGATGAGATCGGAACAATTACGTCCAGGCAACGCCCTCATTGAGACCCCCATAAAGATGGTAACTACAATTGCTTCTTGCAACGGGTCTTAATGCATAGAACAATGAGAGTTCTTAACTCCTGGACAAAGTCCCCTAGGGTTCTTTTACCCTGTCTAGTTGCTAGGAGCCGTGCTCGCATGCGAAAAGCCTGATCAGGCGGTGCAAACATGCTCGTCATTTGCTGTTTCAGCGAATCCCATGAGGGAAAGCGTCGTTTATGGACGTGCTGCACGATAGTGCCCACTCCATGGCTCTACCTCCAAGTTTGGAAATGGCCATAGCCACCTTTTGCCGTTCTGTTAAGAACAAGGCGAAATCAAAGGACATTTCCATCTGCTTAATCCAAAAAGGAAGATTTTCTCCCTCTTTTCCCTCAAATGTCTTCACATTTACAGTTAGAGGGCGAGCCTTCGGCTCTGAGTCAGGTACAGAGATGTACCGGGTTGGCATAGATGTCGCTAAGTGGTCCTGTACCTGACCGAACAGGGAGGCTTCGTGTCGCATGATGGCTTCAAGCCTTGCATGCAGGACCTCTGGTCCCTATGAGATAATAAATTCCACGTGTTCAAGCCCAAATAAGGTTCTGAGCTTGTCATAGCCGGCGCGTTACGCTTCTAATAATTCTAAATCCTCTTCCATTTTTGGGAGGGTTTAGTATTGTAAAGACTCAGGCGTAGATTGACTACGAGTGCTACCAGATGTAGCGTAGCTACCTCGCTTTTCCCAGAGGAAGACTTTCAGACTCCGAAAGTCACTTACTTCTATTGAACTAATGGGTTTAACAACTCAAGATGCCGTACAAGCTATCAAAGCATAAAGAATCCTAGTTCAAGGGATTCAGGGGTATGTAAAACCAAGTGGCAACTAGTGCCCAAGAGGATATACCTTAGAAAGGCTTCTATCTCTTACAGATCAATGCGCAAGCCTTCGAAATGCACTTAACGCTTTAAGATCAAAAGGGGTACTGAACTTTATATGTTTATTTAGAATCTAAAAACCTTACCCTAGCTAATTAAAATAGATTTTGGCCGCCAGATTTATATCTGGCGGCGACCGCATTTATTACCCACAATAAATGGGATTTAAGTAACTAACTATTTTAAAATTAGATAAAAGGGTTTTTAACTATAAAGTAAATGTACCACAACAACGGTTCTTCAACCGATGTGTGCCCCATTACAGACGACTTCAAGTACGCCGATATGGCAATTTTCTATTTGAACACAACAAAAAGCGATATAACATCGCTGTATTTGTTCTGCAAGTTCTATTTATGATAGCTTAGGGATAGGGTTAACATTAGGGTAAATAATTCCAGCAAATCACAGGCGTATGCAAAATAAGCTTAGATAAACCCTTCTTTAATATAAAAATCATTCTAAAGAGATAAAATAAACTTGGATTACAACGTAAAACCCGCACAATTGAGCCTGATGAATCTTACACAAATACTTATTTGCAGATGATGTGAAGCACTGATGTTATTCAGCAAAATGTTGTTCGAATGCACAGAAGCGATGAGCCTCTACATTCACTTGCACGGAAATGTATTGGTCAAGATAGAGCATAACGAATATCGGGAGTGTCCTCTTTTCGATACGAATTTGTGGTGTTGAAACACTAATTCTCAAAGCTGTAACCAGGTTGAAAGATTCTGCACGACAATGCTCTCATTCAGAAAAAAAATTACTGCGAACATCTCTCCGCCTGTCCCGCTTACGAGCTCAAATACAAAAACTGATTGCGGCCGTATTTTACAGAGATGTCACATGACTGGCAGCTTGTATTAGAACGGAAAAAGTAACACTTTCGGTCTTGCTTGGTACGAAAGCTTTATTAATATGTTAAGATCTGACAAATAGTTACTTCCAGATCTTGCTTAGTGTAAAGTGAAATAAGTATTTTAACAAAGGAGTACTTTCAGGTCTTGCTTGGCGCAAAAGCTTGACTAGTATTCATATTTAGAAGACAACAAAATTCACAAGGGTCATTCAATGCCATAGGATTTCACCGCCAGCTTGTGAGCTAAGATCGACTGATGCACAACCATTCGAACGCAATTGGTAGGTACATGGGACAACGATAGATTATTGCTTTGGATCGAGACTCGCCATTTATCGCCGACGTCGTTGCCTTAGCTTCTGTCAAGTCACCAAATACGTGCGGCACGACAGACACGTATTCGGTGGGGTTACGGTTTCCCAGCTGAATGCATATTGGAAAAGCCATGACGTCACAGCCTGACGTCATTAGATGGCATCACTACGAAGTTTTTAGTAGGAGTTAAAAAAATATGCTTAAAGGTAGCACAGGGTAGCATACTAAGGACATAAATATTTTCAGCTTCAAAATTACCCTGCAAAGCACAAGTCTCCACAGCTACTATAGCGCGTAGATCGGCGAGTCTAAATTTGAGCTGCTGCCATCCACAATTACACATAAGAAATAAATATCTCAGCAAATGCATTTCTATATGTAAAGATATGACGCACCACCTTACGCCGAGTTAAAATCGTATATATCAGCTTGTATAGCTTATCGAGTCCTGGTTCAAGGAACTGAGTTATTCGTAAAATTAAGTAATAACTACTGCCAAAGAGTATCTGCCTTAAGAAGGCCTCCCTCTTAGTCACGAAAAGGCACAAATATTTTTAGATCAAAAGAGTAAATGTGTAGGCGGGCACGTCTTAATGCGGCCACTTTCTGCGGTTCACAACGTGAATCACACTCAAGTGGTAAATACATCACTTAAGTAATTGACCATCCCGTTCAGTACACTTTGTGTACTAAACGGGGATTTTGCAACATAGGGGCAACTTTAGCCCGTTACACCATCCCCTTCGGGAACGAATTTACCTTTTGCAAATTCGTCAAAGAGGACCAAAGAACAGCGAGCTGCTTTACGCGCCGCTGAGTTCCTCTCATTCTCTGTTGCTGCCTGTGTCCACACGGTGCAGAACATGCCATCTAAAAGGAGCAAAGCTGGTAGGTCGTCTGAAAAGACACCCACTCAACCACGCGCGAAGCGCTCGCGCCGCGTTTGCATGCCGCCGGTGCCTAGTGCCTCAGTTGAAACGCTGACAGCTACTACTGCTGTCGCGTTAACTGGGCTTAAGGACCCATCCCACTTACGCAGTGCGGATGTAGATCTGTCGCTTGTTGTCGATTACAATAAGTCGACTCTTTCTCCGCGTAGTGGTGATGAGGAGCGTGGTGGCGCTTTTACTCCCATCCAATCGTCTCCCATCTCATCCAATTTTTGAGATAATAACATTTACTAATGCTGTCGTCGTCTGCGCTGGCTAGCGCAGCGACCATGAATGAGAGCACTGCTCGTAGAAATGCAGATGCTTCTCCGTTGAATGAAACCTCATCGTCTTATGCTCAGACCATTATCCATAATAGTTCTGACGTAGAGGAGCCTGAGCCTAAAGCTCCGCCGACGACACGTGAACGTGCTCAGTCCGTGTCACTAGCCAGTCGTAACGAACATGGCTATGTGAAAGGTGGCGTACTACTCATGCCCCCTCCTACTTAGTGGCCTCGTGCTAGAGGGCCGAGAGCGTCTCTCCTAGAGCGCGCTATTGTAGACGCTCATATTTATTATCGCGTCCATCATTCTTGGAAGGCTCAGAAAATAGCTTGGACGTATATCCCCGATTCTGGTCGTGTTGCGTTTAAATGAAACGCACGCCAATACAAGGTGGAATTTACGCGCCGCTTTCAACCGCATTACGATGCGGTGAAACGCAGCGAATTAAAATCGCCCGCTTGCATGTGAAAGAAATCATGGGCCCTGTGCCTTCGCACTACGCTACTCGTGCTAGTCCATTTGAGACTATCGGAGAGGTCTCAGCTGGTGCTCCTTTTCATAGGAGCGTGTTTATGTGTCCGGCTTGGTGTCTGCCTTTTCATATGTAGACACCAAGCCGGGCATATCAATACGTAGAGTATCGATCGCGTCCCAAGAGTCGAAAATCTTCGGGTTACCTCTCCACTGGACGAGGACTTGATACTTTTGCGTCACGGAGCGGTGGGCAAGCAACCTTTTAACAAGGAGGCGTTGATTCCCACTTGCATCCATCAGTGGAGGCGGCGCCTGATAGGAGTGAATTCGCCCACCTACTTGCGGCAACCTTACCTTCGTCCGTTCAGTAAGCGCTGCCGACGTATCTAGAGTCTCGAGGGTCAAGTCTTACGACTTACCGCGGATCTTCTTGATGTCCGCGCGAAGGATCGTCAGGGTTATAAGCGCCTGAACTTCGGACAGACGCCTTGAAGAAATTGATGTTGAGAACCAGCATTACGCGCGTGGTATCCCTCGCTCTTCAAGTCCTTTACGTTTTCATGGGAAGAGGAGTTCGGAGTCAAGTCTTTCGCCTCTCTACTCTTCACCGCATGCTGGGGATATGTGGCCGCATTTGGGGCTACATAACGTTTGAGCCGACTCACGTAAAACACGGGGTGCGTCTTCATGTATGGCGGGAGGGTGAGCCTATAATTTAGGTCTCCAACCTCCTCAACCACAACAAATGGCCCAATGTAACGCGGCAATAATTTCGTAGTACTTCCAAGTAGTACAAAAATTTAAATTTTAGGTAGAGTTGCCGTACTTAACTGTACTTTGTATCCAACACTAGAGCATTTATTGTTTTTGCGACCATTTCGGTCAGCAGAAGTTTTTTTGCTTGTCCTGTGGCTTGCCATCGCGTCACGGACATTTCGTGTAATGGCTTATCGCTCACGCTTTTAGCATCTAACTCGCCTACGACACCACCGAGAGTTCAGTCATAGGATGTAAATGATATTGAGGAAACGACGTTATTATTTTGGAGCACATGCATTCCTTGCCGTGACTCCATACTGACCACTGCCAAACCGGCAGGGTCACTAGGGCAAGTTTTTGTCTTTGACCCCATAATACCCTCGCGGGTCATCGTCATATTGACGAAACTTTGTCCCTCTTTCGCACCGATCATAGTGAGGTGCCCTCCCCCACTAAGACTCGGGCTGGCACAAACGAGACTGGCGTTCGAATATGGCACAGTCCATTTATATAGAGTGGTGTCTCACTAGCCGTCTAAATGACGCTTGTGTGACTCTATTTCGCTCAGCCCGTCCTCGGCCTTACTATGCACGAATACATCGTCAAAGTAATGGGTTGCGTAGGCACGGTGCTGACGCATCACGTGAGCCGCCACTTGGTTGAATGTCGCCGGTACCTTGAGGCATCACAAGCCATTCCATAAATCATACGACTTGGGGTACTAACTGCAGTTTCAGCTGCTTCGGACTCTCTTATGAGTACCTGATAGTAGCCATTTTTTACGTCCAACGCGTAAAAGAAAGTTGACTTTCTCGTGGAGTTCAACAGAACATCTTTTCGAGGGATCGGCGTTTGCGCCGTATGGTTGCCGTGTTCAGCTTACTGTAAGCATAAACCATGCGCCATCTACCTGTGAATTTACGCACACAAAGATCGGCCTGCAGCGAAAAGATTTACAATCACGGACATGTTCCGCCTTGGCTCGTTTGTCGAAAAACTCGTCGATATAATCGAGTTGTTCTTTCGGCAACGGCCATTGCCTGGTCACACTTGATTTGGTACCAGGTTCCAAATCAATTTGGTGCTCGATGTCCCTATTTGATGGTAGGCGGCTCGGCACTATTATCGTAATATTTCCATGAAATCTTAAGAAAATAGGCTGTCTTTAAGGTTTTGTGGAAACATCAAAACCAGGCTGTCTTTAATGATTCTGTGGAAACATCAAAACCAGGTTGTCTTTAATGATTCTGTGTAAACATCAAAAGCAGGCTGTCATTTAAGATTTTATGGAAACATCGCCATATGTTCCCAGAAGAAGTGTCGAGCCACCTGCCTGCCGATAGAGGCATCGGGCACGAAACTGATCTAGAACCTGGCACCAAGTATTGTGTGACCAGCTCAAGGCTGGGAGGCCTTCAGCAGGTGAATCGTTTCATCTGTCCGTTTCTAGGACGCTCTCGTCCATTGTGAACGATGAGCAACAGTTCCACCAAGTTCTCTTTTAGGAGTGGTGCGGCTATTTCTTGGATCTTTTCTTTCTTTAATTCGGCAAGGAACAGATCCCAAACCTCCCTGTGAGTTTTACTATCTCCTCGGCAGAGATAAAAATTTGCCGGAGCACCTCAAATGAGGATGCCTCTGCAATTTATGTCCTCGACGGCCTTGAACTCCTCGTTCAAAGGCTTGTCCTTTTCTATCGGGACTGATCCTAACGTCACTCGTTTTGACGTGCCTTTGATCGTCCTAATGTGTTGAAACGATCAAAGCTCGTTCTTCGAGTCACCACGACCTTTGACTGGGAAGCGGAAGCCATTGCTCTCTTGGCTAACGCACCCCTTCCGACCGCACCTGCCTCTAGGCACTGTGCCAGCTCATGCGACGCTTCCCTTCCTGTCAGCTTGCCGTCTACTGCCACTGGCTTTTGGCTCTGTAGACATTCGGATGAATGACTTCTTGTCATCGTCTATTTCACTACCCCAATCTCCACGAGCTGGCGAGCGCTATAGAGCAGCAGGGTTAAGGTTCGTTATTTCGAGACCTCAGGAACTTTGCATCCGATTTCTTTGATAACTCTGAAGTCAGGGGTAGCTTTAAAGTCCTCCTTTGTGGGGCATTTCACCCCTACTGCGCTCCTGCATTTCCTAACACCTCAGTGGTCAATGTAGAACTCATGCATCTCGCACGCTGGTTCTTGTTACCGCTTTTTGGGAAGGGAGTCCTCTTGGGAGTGACATCGGACCTCTGGCCGACGGCTTATATCAAGCTGTCGCCGAGGCACTGTTGTAGGATTGCTCTTCAACTAAGGCAATTTGGATTGCCTCTTACATCGTCGACGAAACCTTTCGAAAAAGAGCATATCGTGATCAACCGTGCCGTAGCCCGTTCATTAAAGTGGGCACCTTAATGTGCTCCGAAATCGGACCTACGGTAATAAAAGCCAACAGCGAGCGCATCTCCTGCACATATTCTTGCAGAGATTGCTTCGCATTTCGCGCCCCAAAGAGGCACGCCTGAATAAACCCTCGTTGACTAAGATCGCTCATGAAAGGAACACCTTGCCGTCCGCCATAAACGCCGAGTACGCACACTGAGGCCTTACGGCGCAAATGAGATATGGCGTACGACACCATCCGATTGTCGTCCCCGATGAGCTGCGCCACACCGCATTGCTCCACGGCTACCCATCCAGCGAACAATCGTGTGCGCTGCAGCTTCATCGAACTTGGGCGGGTCCAAATAGGCCTCGGCTGATGCGGCCGGGCGGACAGCATCTCAGTAGTCCTGTTGAGAGCCTTGTTCCAAGCCTGCTCACGCCTCAGCTCATCCTGAGTCTAGGTGACGGACTTTGCCGCAGCATGGCTTTGTGCCTCGGACGCGACCCTTCGCTGTCCGAGCACGAACACGTCAAACTGCTCCAACTGAGCAACATGTTGCTCAGGCGGACTACTCAAGAGCCTGGCCAGGGCTAGTTATCCAAGTCCCTGCGCCATGTGCTCAGCAGACTTCCGACGATGATCAGAGAGATGGGGAAATGGGGACTTGAGACCAATCGAAATTGAGGCTCATCCTCATGTACACGCTCAGAGATACGGACCGTGGGAAGGATTTCCAGTGCTACCAAGTGTAGGCGCCTTAGCACAGCGAGGAAGCGGTTCGACCGTCTTCTCTCACGTAGAGTGAGGATGTTGGTGGGCGTCTAAGCGACCTAACCCAACGAACTAAATTTTTTAGTTTATGTGACGTCACAAGAGCGAAATCCCTCTCCACGTGCATACTTGTGAACTAGGGAATAGTTTTCTGACTGATATATATTTAATCGTATCAAATATAAATTTCTATACTCAACCAATCCTAAAATGCCATCTTTGTAGATGAACACTGATATATATTGCGAGCGTATCTTTCTGAATACCTCGCGTAACAAATGACGCTAGCCATAGTCCCCGCTAATGTGAATGCCCACAGGGTCATCGCATACACAAAAGTGGGTTCACAATGTGAATCACACCTAAGTGGTAGGTACAATTACATCACTTAAGTAATTGACCATTTCCCTTGAGTACACAAAGTGTTCTTAACGAGGATTGTGTAACTTTGGGAAACTTAAGCCCGTTACAAAATGAGCTTTGTTTATATTATAAATTAAACCTTTTTTTACAGCTACCTAATGTAAACCTGTCACCAGATCTCTTTTCAGGTGGCTGAAACGTTTGTAACCCACAAAATGAAAAAGTCGTAAATGATTTTAACAATATAAACTAAACATATTACCCCTAGTGTGTACCACACCATTGAAACGTTACAGCCGAAATGTTACCTTTACGATAAATTATACTAACGTCTTTACCTTTCGTAAAAATCGTGTAAGTCAATTTGCCAAGAGGCAATATATCATCTGAAATTCCTCTCAAAACCTCTGAATAACATTGAATATTTGCTTTCTGTAATGGGGCACACATCGGTTGGAGAACCTTTGTTGTGGTACATTTACTTTATGGGTGAATACCCTTTATATAATTTTAAAATAGTTAGTTACTTAAATCCCATTTATTATGGGTAATAAATGTAGATATAAATCTGGCGGCCAAAATTTATTTTTTAATTAGCTAGGTAAGGTTTTTAGATTTAAATAATTAAATAAAGTGCAGTTCCCCTTTTAATCTTAAAGCGTTGAGTGCCTTCCTAAGGCTTGCGCATTGATCGGTAAGAGATAGAAACCTTTCTAAGGTACATCCTCTTGAGCACTAGTTGCCACTCGGTTCTACGAACCCCTGAATCCCTTGAACTAGTATTTCTTAACCTTTAATAGCTTGTACGACTCGCTGAGTTGTAAAACCCATTAGTTCATTAGAACTAAGTGACTCTCTGAGTCTGAAAGTCTTCCTCTGACTTTAGAAGCGAGGTAGCCCCGCTACACCTGGTAGCACTCGTAGTCAAACTACGCCTGAGTCTTTACAAGACTAATTTCTCACGAGGTTTTAGAATTGTCAGAAGCGCAACGCGCCGCTTGTGACAAGCTCAAAACCTTTTTCGGGCTTGAGCACGTGGAATTTATTATCTCTCAGGGACCAGAGGTCCTGCATTCAAGGCTTGAAGCCTTCAGGCGGTACGAAGCCTCCCTGATCGGTCAGGTACAGGACCATTTAGCGGCATCTATGCCAACCCGGTACATCTCTGTACCTGACTCAGAGCCGAGGGCTCGCCCTCTAACTGTAAATGTGAAGACATTTGAGGGAAAAGAGGGAGAAAATCCCCCTTCTTGGATTAGGCAGATGGAAATGTCCATTGATTCCGCCTTGTTCTTAACAGAACGGCAAAAGGTGGCTATGGCCATTTCCAAACTTGGAGGTAGAGCCATGGAGTGGGCACTATCGTGCAGCACGTCCATAAACGACGCTTTCCCTCATGGGATTCGCTGAAACAGCAAATGACGAGCATGTTTGCACCGCCTGATCAGGCTTTTCGCATGCGAGCACGGCTCCTAGCAACTAGACAGGGTAAAAGAACCCTAGGGGACTTTGTCCAGGAGTTAAGAACTCTCATTGTTTTATGCATTAAGACCCGTTGCAAGAAGCAATTGTAGTTACCATCTTTATGGGGATCTCAATGAGGGCGTTGCCTGGACGTAATTGTTCCGATCTCATCCGGCTACGTTCGAAGAGGCAGTTGCCACAGCGCTACGCGCCGAGTTTAACATTTAGTCTGCTCGCGTTAGCACGCATGTCTACCGAACAAGCTCTTCGAGCACATGGGTTCCGTCTAATAGAGCGGAACCTATGGATTTAAGCCTCGTTGAGGGAGGAGAAGAGGCTCTTCAAGCTGTGGAAGAGCATAAGACCATCCGTAGATGTTATATGTGCGGAAGTACGAAATATTTACGCCCTGCCTGCCCTCTTCGAAATTCGCGTAAAGCTCGAAAGAGCTCCAACTCCGACCTATACCATAGATCTGGTACGGCGCGGGAAAACGTCGATACCCATTAGGTGCGGGGCGCCCTAATGGGGAAGACCTAGGCTTTGTTGAGTCTCCAGGAGGTGAGAATAAACAGTACCTAGCCCCAATTAGCTCGGTGCTCAATAGCACGGGGCGAGAGTACAAGCCTGGCGACTGTAAAGGGCTTTGATAAGCCGTGGTCAATTTTAATTGACTCAGGAGCGTCTTGCAATTATGCTCGACCCTTTCTCTTAAAGGAAGTCAACAATACGGTGAGGCGCTTAAAGCACATGAAGTTGATACGATCACTGTTCGCTTAGCGAATGGGACTCGTGTCACTGTTCCCAAAGTTCCATTGAACTTAGGTATAAAGTTTCTGGACTTTGACAGTATGGAACGCTGCCTCGTCCTTGATTTGGATTCGAGATATGATCTCATCCTTGGTATGGCCTGGTTAGAACACCATGAGCCATGGATCGATGGGAGGTCTAAGACCTTAGGCGCCACGCGCGATTCTCCTAGCAAAGTTTTGGCGAGTCATGAACCCACCTTTTCTAGGCAACAAAAGCGCTATTGGCGCGGATCATTGAATGAATTTGTCAGTGCTTTAGACATTGGCATGTCTGAGTTAATAAATTCTAATGTTCAAAACATTAAATCTTAGCCCGACTCAGCAGAAATAAGTGGAACGGCACGTACTCCGTCGAGTGACACTCGTTACAATAATGATTCACTAAATGCTGAAGGCATTGTTGGCCTAAGGCCGAATCATCAAGATGCAATATTCCTGAGATACGTGGAGTGGCACGTTAAGTCCACCGAGTATGATCGGCCGAGGTGGTATCATGCTGAGTGTCAGTAGTGACACTGTTGGCGGTTCGCTAGGATCTCAAGGGTGGAATATCCCTGAGATACGTGGAGTGGCACGTCTAAGTCCACCGAGCATGGTCAGCCGAGGTGACACCATACTGAGTGTCAATAGTGACACTATCGGCGGTTCGCCCGGGCATTTTGAGTCAAAACCTCCTAATGCACGTGAAGCGACAAGTAAACATTCGCTGGATAAGGAAGTTGAGTTACCTAACTCCTTGTCGGATGTCAAATTAGACACCATGTCTTTTATAGAACCAATACAGGCTGGAAAATCTGGGGACGTGAATGTCCCGGCCTCTAAGAGGCGTATTGTCTCCACTCCAAGACAGGATGCACACGAAGCGCGTATACCCTCACAAAGTGATAAGAGTGAGCAAGTACATACGCTTGGAAAT